>NW_015170282.1:198088-231855 GCF_001447785.1 Gekko japonicus | reverse complement strand
GAGCGGTTCCTCAGTGGAACAGGCTTCCTCGGGAGGTGGTGGGCTCTCCTCCTTTGGAGGTTTTCAAACAGAGGCTAGACGGCCATCTGACAGCGATGCTGATCCTGTGAACTGAGGCAGATCATGAGAGGGAGGGCAGGAAGGGTTGCCTCAGTGCTTAGTTCTCGTGGCCCTTTCTTACACGCCCAGGGAAATACAGATTGCCACATTGGGGTCAGGAAGCAATTTTCCTCCAGGCCAGTTTGGGATCCTGAAGGTTTTTTTTTTGTCATCTTCTGGGCATGAAACAGGAGTCACTGGGTGTTTATGGGGGGGGGAGGTGTTTGTGAATTTCCTGCATTGTGCAGGAGGTTGAACTAGATGACCCTGGAGATCCATAAGAACATAAGAGACGCCAATGTTGGATCAGGCCAAAGGCCCATCCAGTCCAACACTCTGTATCACACAGTGGCCAGAAATACCAGGTGCCATCAGGAGGTCCACCAGTGGGGCCAGGACATTAGAAGCCCTCCCACTGTTGACCCCCCCCAAGCACCAAGAAGACAGAGCATCACTTGCCCCAGAACCCCTATCTATACCTTGTGGCTAATAGCCACTGATGGACCTCTGCTCCATTCCAACTCTGTGATTCTCTGATTCTATACAAATATGTAGACAAACAAAACAAAAACTAGGGAGGAGAGTCTATTGGGGGAGTATGCCAAACAAGACAAAACAGAAAGTCTTCACGTTCTGGCGAGAGGCAGACGGATCTCCCTGGGGTGAGATTTCCAAAATTTCAGCAGGGCAGCCAAGCAGGCCCTTGCTCAGTGTGCCCCCCCCCGCCCCCAGTCTAGCCTCAGATAGTGGGACCGCCCTACGCAAGGCTTCTGAAGATGACCAAAGTGGACAGGCAGGTCCCTATCCTCATGAAGGTGCCTTAAACTGAGTAAAACCATTGGTCCGCCAAGGTCAGCTCTGACTGCTGTGATTGACAGTAGCTTGCTAGAGGCAGAGTCTTTAAAAAAAAACTGATCCTTGCTTTCTTGGGGTGGTGGTGGTGGTATTTGTGTGTGTGCCTGGAAGTCAGGTTTTTTCTTTCTTTTCCAATTTAATATTTTTTTATTATGCATAAAGAAAAAAAGGAGTTTGTAAGCCGCTCTGAGACTCTGAGTGACTCTCTTCTTCTTCTTCTATAAAAAAGTTTAAAATAAAATTTAAAATACCCCAAGAACCTCAAGGAGAACTGATCACCGTATTCTGGAGATCAGTTGTTAGTTCTAGGAGAATGCTGGGAGGTTGGCAATCCAAGTGTGGGTCAAATAGACCCCTCCCAACATTTCAGAAATTAAAACAGAAATGTGGCTTGTGTTGAGTGTGCTACCAGCTGGTGAGAAAAGTCCCCCGGCTTTTTATCAAATAATTCCGTTGGGCAGTAAGAGAACAGAATGACAGCAGAGACTCAATGGAGAAAATGTAATTTTTCACTTTCATGCTAACTACCATTTTCTGGTTCACTTTCAGTGCAATTGGGGCTAAGAACGACCCCGATACTGTTAGAGTATGCAGTACAATTTACAAAATGTACAGTTGTGGGGGCCAAGAAACTACAGGGCAATCGACCTCATTACAATTGAGGGATACATAGGGTATAAAGATTAAAAATAATGGGGTTTCCCCCCGACTTCTCCAGGCCAATTGGATTCGTTTTGGTCAGTTTAAATGGAAGCAAGTGCTTAGACTAAATAGTGTGTATCTAATATTGTGACCTTTTATTTTTTTTTAGATATGCAGAATCCTTCTCAGACTGGAAAAAATACGTGCATCTAAATGTGATCAGTGCTGAGAAATACTGAAGAAACCAAATTGATTCCTTCTGTTGTTACAGTGACTGTCCTGATGCGATCTATTTTATATTAAATTAAAAAATCTTTTTGAAAGAACTGTATGTAAAGGTAAATTCTGCTCACACTAGGGATGTGCAGCAAAAGGAAGAAAGAAAAAAGAGATACTTTTTGGATCTGGATGTACTAGAGCCAAAAAATATTGATATTCCCAGTTTCCCATGTTCCAAATACCAGTATTCCAAATACCAGTGTGGTGTTTGGATCGGGGTCTTTTTTGGGTTTCCAGTATTTTTCAGCTCCAGTATTCTCTGTGGGAAAGCTTGCTGGGGGCTGGGAGGGACGTTTCTAAAGGTACTGGCACCAAAATTGCAAGGGAGCGGCTGGTGCCTGTCGTTTAAATAACTCCTAAATTTCAAGTCAATGTGACCTAGGAGTCCAATTCTATGGGCCCCTGAACAAGGTGTCCCCAGCCATCCTCCATTGTTTCCGATGAAGGGGAAAAAACCCCTATAAAAATGTAAAACCCGAGAATCTCCCCCATAGAAACGGTATTGCCATCTACAGCTAAGCCTCAGCAATGTAAAACCTAAGAATCTAAAACTATGTGATACTTGAGAATCTGAAGCCATGTAAAATACAAGAATCTGAAACATGTTAAATGCAAGAATCTTGACCTATGTAAAATGCAAGAATCTCATTAGAAATGAAAATTCACCAAAAAGTAAAACACCCCGTCAACCTGACATAAACTAATTCCAGCACAGAACAAACTTTTAAAGAACAGCAAAAACACTTGGAACTGACAGATTCTTTCCTACAGCAGCCTGGCAAGCCCGTACCAAACCCCGCAAGACGAAGGACAGTGGGGAAGAGAGGAGAAAAAACCAGTCCTGGGAGCCTGCAAAAGCTGGCTCTTGATATTCCTGGTTAATCCTAAATATTTCTGGGATTTTTCGGTATCCCCAAAAAAGCGCAGATATATTTGGGAGATCAACATATAGCTGAAAAATACCAATAAGGGATTTTTTGGGATATATTTTTGGCCTGGTTATATCTGAGCGCACATCCCTAGCTCACGCATCATTCCACTGAAGCTTTCAGTCCTCAAAGCACATGTTTAATTTCAGAATAATCTTGCTAATGCTGGTGGGACTTCTGGAATGTGTACCTATGGATTGCTGTCATGTGCCCTGATCTGTGTGTGCTTATGCTATGTTATGCACATGCATTAGAGTTTTATATGCGCGTTAGATCCCCCATTCCCATAAACAATCACTGGAGCTGAGCAGTAGCAATTTTTAAAAAAAGAAATCCCAAATATAGACATGTATTAGAATTTTAAAATATCTTTATTTTAAAGAAATCATATGCTTGCACTAGAAATAGCAGCCTTGCGGAGTTAAAACCTTCAGGCTAGCTTTAAAAGTTTGCTAGCAAACCTGACACCAGATTTCACTCAGAGCAAAGTTTACTTGGAGAGTCCTGATGGGGGGGGGGAGAGGGTAGTGTGATAATTCCAGAGAAAGTAAAAGAATTTTGTTGGTTTGCAAAAAAAAAACACCCCAACCCTCTTTTTCTGAAGCTTGCCCAAAGTCAAATCTCAGGCAGATTTGGAGGCACCTGCTCAAGAAAAACATCTGTAGGAAAACTGACAAAAATATAAGTGATTTCATTAAGGTTTGTGACGTTACTTAGGAGGGTTTTGCACATCTTTAATGTCAGGTGTATTTATATAGAAAACATAGTGGAACTTTGGCAAAAAAAAATTGTGCAAATGGTCGGAATTTCCTTGTTATGCTTTCTTAATAAAATATTTGAAAAATAATAACTCACATTTATTCTGAGAATTGGTTGGTTCCAGAGTTCTACAAGTCGAATCCTATTGCATTGTCTATTGGATGTCCCATGCTGCTGATTGTATTTATCTATTCTGTGTAATCTCTCTGAGTCTCTACTAGGAAAGCAGACGATAAATAACGTAAATTAATAAATATGCCATCTCTCCAGAGACCTGCTCTAGATGGTATGCAAAGTAAAAACAATAACAGTCAAAGGTTAAAGACATCATCACAAGAATTACTAATTCCATAATGAGCCATCAGACGAACAGCATAAAATAATATCCAGCAACTTTAAAATGCTATCCATAAAACAGGCTTCAAGCTAGCAGCAGACCAATAAAACAGGGTTAAGAAGAGGGAAGCCCTCGAGTTGAATGTCTGAATTATTTTGGCCTGGTGCTGAAACGGAGGATAAGGCAAGATTCAAGAGGGCAGGAATTCCAGAGATGAGGAGCCACCACTGAAACCAGCTCTGTCTCTGGCTGCCACCCACCCCAAACTCTGCCTGTAGGGAGATTTGGGTGGGTAGCTGTGTTGGTCTGAAGCGGCAGAACCAAGTTCGAGTCCAGCGGCACCTTTAAGACCAACAAACTTTTATTCTAGGTATAAGCTTGGTGTCGTGGACCAGCCTCGGCCTGAGGTGCAGCCAGACTCTGATTTGCTGCCTGAGTGCAGCCTGGGTGAGGACCAGTCTGACTTGCAGCCTGGCCAGTCTGATTGGCAACTGGAGCCCAGTATGAGCCCCGTGCTGACAGAAAACAGAAGGGCTAAGTTCAGAAGGCAATTGCAAGAATGCAGACGGGAGTAAAAGGTGTATGGCCCGTCGACAGCTACAAGATGAGTCATTGCAGGAGCCCCTGCTAACTTGCCAGCTGCAGATAAGACTAATTAGGGAAAAGCTGGTACATAAAGCTGGGTGTGAGCTGTTGCCAACTCGTGGAAGCAACACATCACCTCATAGTGAATCCTGCGACCACAACTCCTGACTCTGCTCTACTCCTGTGACTCTTGGACCGGCTTGACTCTGCTTTTGGGTTCTCTCTAACTGTAACAACCGACCTTGGACTGTTTGGACTACGCTGTGAACATTCCTTTGACCTGCTCCTGCCTGCGTGACCTGGACCTGGGCTTGGAGCCTGCGAGACCAGCTGGGCTACGACACTTCCATGTGTACGCATGTATCTGAAGAAGTTTGTGTGTGCACACGAAAGCTTATGCCTTGAATAAAACTTCATTGGTCTTAAAGGTGCGGCTGGACTCAAACTTTGTTCTGCCTTTAGGGAGGCAGAGAGCAGGGCTTATTACCCCACGGTCAGGCTCTTGGATCAGTGCCTGAGTACATAGCTGGAATCCCTTCACCCGTCCTTCAAAATCCTCCGCTTGTGGGGAGGGCAGGGTACAAATCTAAATAAATAAATAAAAGGGCTATGTATACTTTTTAAAAATTTCTTAATTTTTGCCTTTACCTAAGTTTGGAATATGGAGCTGCGGTGGCTCAAGTGGTTAAGACGCTGAACTGCAGGCTGTGGAAGGTCAGTAGTTCAGCAGTTCGAGACCCGGGTGCCTCATGACGGAGTGAGCTCCCGTCTCTCGTTCCAGCTCCTGCCAACCTAGCAGTTCGAAAGCAAGAAATTGCAAGTAGATAAATAGGGACCACTTCAGTGGGAAGGTAACAGCGTTCCGTGCGCCTTGGTGTTTAATCATGCTGGCCACTTGACCACGGAAACGTCTTCGGACAGCGCTGGCTCTTCGGCTTTGAAACGGAGATGAGCACCGCAACCCTAGAGTCGGACTCAACTGGCTTTCGAGCAAGGGAACCTTTACCTTTACCTTTTTAAGTTTGGAATGGTAAATAGGAATGTATTTGTCTAATCTGGGGGGCAGAAGGGAAACACTGAACAACGAATCAGACCACTTCAGAGAAAGGATGTAATGCTATTACCACTGTGCTTGGGAAAAGACAACTGAGAGTTGAGCTCACTCCCCCCCCCCAAAGTAATAGTGTTTCAATTAAGTTCGGCATTCAACAATTTTTTCCACAAAGACGCACAGGATCTGTCCTTGAGTTATGAGTGACACGTCGGCTCGCCAGTCTCTGACTGTGATATATTTATGTCCTTCACTATGTTTTCCCCTGGAATTTAATCCAAACAAACGGTGACCATATAACCTAAGCATATTATTCCATTTGGGCTATAAACGTCACAGAAGGAATCGATATCCCTAATTTCCCCCTCCTTGAGAAATATCTTTCCCGCACAATGGTTATCTCGCTGATCTACCAACGAGCTTTGAAACTTTTGCCTCCAATCCAATCTGTTTTGAGAAATATCTTATTTCCCCCTCTAGCTTCACACTTCTTGGGTGTAAAGTTAGACCCAAGAATCCCAGGGTGGTGGGGTTTTTTGGTTCTAGGCAGAGGTCATTTCGAGGGGGAACGCAGGGGAACGCAGTTCCCCCGGGTGAGGTACAGGGGGGCAGGGCACACGACGAAGCCCCGCCCCTTCTTCCGTCCGCCCCCTTCTTCCAGCCTCATTCTGTTGCAGAAGGAGGAAGAAGCAGGAGGGTAAGTTGGCGTCCTCCCCCTCTGCCTGGCCGAGGCCACTCCACGTGGCCTCCTCAAGGACTCCCAGCCCCATCCAGGAGCTTCCCCGAGGTAGCTGTGTTAGTCTGTTGCTGCAAAATAGTCCAAGAGTTCAAATAGCACAAGCACCTTTAAGACTAACCTTTAAGACTAACTGAGTGGTGGGTGTGGCCTTATGACACACTTCCGGTGATGGCAGGGGGTGTGGCCTTATGACACACCTCCGGTGATGTCAGGGGGTGTGGCATATGCTAATGAGTTATGCTAATGAGTTTCCCTAGCTCTTTTTCTACGAAACGACCCCTGGTTCTGGCTGTTGATTCTCATCTCATTGCTGGGCTCCAGCAACTGGGTCCACAACCCCCACGTGGGAATGCGTAGTGGGGAATGTGCACAGGATTCTGCACCGGCCCTGCTATCCCAACGCAGGTGTCTGCGAAGATTGTGCTCTGCTCCTCCACGTTGTCTTCTCCCACGGCTCTTTCTCCTTCCTCTGATGAACACTACAGACTTCGCTCATCAGGACAGGCTAGCATATGTTTCTCCCTTCCCCCCTACACCATTTCCCTTTCGACTCTCTTTAAATCAGTACTATTAGTTTAGGCGAGGATTTAGTAGAAGTTAGGATTTGTAGAACATTTATTTAGAAAGTGTGTGTGTGTGTGTACATGAGTTTCGTACTCTGTATCTGGTTTGCTAATTCCCTTTGCTGTTATTCTTTTTCTCAGTAAAGCCGTAACTTTAAACCAATGTCTGTTTATTTCTAAGAATTTCTAAGAATCGTGGGTCAGATCAAATTTGGACCCTGGTAGACATAAGCTGCGGTGGCTCAAGTGGTTAAGATGCTGAACTGCAGGCTGTGGAAGGTCAGTAGTTCAGCAGTTCGAGACCCGGGTGCCGCATGACAGAGTGAGCTCCCGTCTCTCGTTCCAGCTCCTGCCAACCTAGCAGTTCGAAAGCAAGAAATTGCAAGTAGATAAATAGGGACCACTTCGGTGGGAAGGTAACAGCGTTCCGTGCGCCTTGGTGTTTAGTCATGCCGGCCACATGACCATGGAGACGTCTTCGGACAGCGCTGGCTCTTCGGCTTTGAAACGGAGATGAGCACCGCAACCCTAGAGTCGGATTCGACTGGCTTTCGAGCAAGGGAACCTTTACCTTTACCTAGACATAAGCAAGACAGCCCCAATAATATTTGCCCTGAGGTCATGTGTGTATAGAGGCTTCTGACTCCTTAAAAGGGGGATGCCTGTGTAGTCGGAGTACATATACACAGCTGAGCCATTTGGGTAATAAGCTTGGGAACAGGGTGTAACTTGGAGAAGAAGAGGAGGAGGAAGAGATTAGATTTATACCCCACCCTTCAGTGCCCGAAGGAATACTGGTGTCTGTTGTGGGGAGGGGAAGGGAAGGGAAAGGGATTGTAAGTCGCTCTGAGACTCCTTCAGGTAGTGAAGGGTGGGGTATAAATCCAGTCTCCTCCTCTTCTCTTTCATTAGACATGAGGAGATCAGATAGTAGGTAGATCAAATCAGATAGCAGGTGATGTGAAAGACCTCAGCCCTGGAAAGACCCTGAAAAGCCACAGGCACTCAGAGTAGAGACGACTGACTTCAACTCCGTATAAGGCAGCACTGTGTGCGTGCGTAGAAAAATCATGATTGTTATTGTCGAGCATAAATAAGAACGGTAATCTTGCACGTGTCCAAGAACCTTGCGGAGAATTCCCCCACACTGCAATTTTTGGACACTGCAAACTGGAACCGCCTACATTTATTCCTCTGGCAATATTGCCAGATCGAAGTTATGGGACTCCTGGGGATTTGGGGATGGAGCCTGGGGCAGACAGGGACCTCAGCGGGATACAATGCCACAGAATCCACCCTCCAAAGCATCCATTTCCTCCTGGGGAACTGAGCTCTGTAGTCAGCTGCAATTCTGAGGGATCCCCAGGTCCCACCTGGAGGCTGGCATCCCTAGTTAGTGCCCCACGACCTGGGCCATTGGGGGAGAGGACTAGAAGGACAGGCTTCCAGGGACCTTTGTCTTCTTGGCAGTCCAAGCTGGGCTTACAGTTTCTCAGTGGGGTGTGGGATCTCCACCCCCCAGTTCCTGTTGCAGTGCCTGGCAACCGCACCCCCATCGGATTCCTACTTAGCCATCTTCAGCTGCATCAGAATCATTCCTTGTCCTTCTTTCTCATGAGCCCTGCTTATTTAAGAAGAAGAGCTGGATTTATACCCTGCCCTTCACTTCCTTTTCCAGTGTTTATGTCATCAGTCATCGTGCCTCTACTAGGGTTCCCAGGTCCCAGCAGGGGGTTCCCCTGCTTTTGAGTGCTTTGATCCATCACTGGCCAGCTGGCTGGCAAGGGAAGCCCCACCCCCAAACAGGGATGTTGCCGGGTGATGTCCCCGATGTGATGACGTCACCCGGACGTGATGTCATCGTGTCCCAGATGTCGGTGGTGACGCTCTATTTTTTGGGCAAACTCTATGGGTTTGAAGGCAAAAAACCCATAGAGTTTTTGCCCAAAAACTAGAGCGCCCCCACGATGACAGCGACGTGATGAGATCACTTCCGGCTGATGTCATCATGCCATGTGCACTTTGCGCACACGGCAGAAGATCCCAGGAAGGAACCAGAAGCCCCCTGCCAGCTGCAAGTAGCACCGGCCAACCCTAGCCTCTGCTCTCTACCCCATATCTTCTCAACAACCTTCTGAGATAAGGTAGACTAAGAGACATTGACTGCCCAAAGGCTGCCCATAGAATCATAGAGTTGGAAGGGACCTCCAAGGTCATCTAGTCCAACTCCCTGCACAGTGCAGGAAATTCACAAATACCTCCCCACACACACACACCCATTGACCCCTGCTCCATGCCCAGAAGATGACAAAAAACCTCCAGGATTGCTTCCTGACCCCACAGTGGCAAAACAGCATTTCCCTGGGCATCTAAGAAAGGGCCACGAGAACTAAGCGCTGAGGCAACCCTTCCTGCCTTCCCTCTCACGATCTGCCTCAGTTCACAGAATCCGCATTGCTGTCCGATGGCCACCTAGCCTCCTGGCAAATCCCTGCAGATTTAGGGGGGCAGTGCCTGGGAAGGGGAGAATTTGGGGAGGTGGAGGGAGTGGTGCTATAGAGTCCATGCTCCAAAGCTGTCATGTCCTCCAGGGGACCTCATCAGTGTTCCCTCTAAGCTGAGTTAGGGTGAGCTAGCTCACAGTTTTTTAGCCTCCGGCTCACACATCTTTGTCTTAGCTCAGGAAGGAGGGCTCCAGAGCAAACCAACTTATGCAGTAGCCAAATCGCTCGCTCACAACTTTGATGCCAGGAGCTCACCAAGTAGAATTTTTGCTCACAAGACTCCACATCTTAGAGGGAGCATTGGACCTAATCTCTATAGTTTACTAATCAGAGAGCTAATCTGGTGTAGTGGTTAGGAGTGTGGACTCTAATCTAGAACTGGGCTTGATTCCCCACTCCTCCACATGCAGCTGCTCGCATGACCTTGGGTCAGTCACAAGTTCTTTCAGAGCTGTCCTCTCAAGAGCAGTTCTCGAGATAGCTCTCTCAGCCCCACCTATCCTAGAGTGTCTGTTGTGGAGTGGGGAAAGGAAAGGAGATTGTAAGCCGCTCTGAGAGTCCAGTGGCACCTTTAAGACCAACAAAGTTTTATTATGAGTATAAGCTTTTGGTGTAATGGTTAGGAGCGCGGGCTCTCATCTGGGAGGGACTGGGTTTGATTCCCCACTCCTCCACATGCAGCTGCTGGTGTGACCTTGGGTCAGTCACAAGTGTTTTCAGAGCTGTTCTCTCAGGAGCCGTTCTGGAAAGAGCTCTCTCAGCCCTGCCTACCTCACAGGGTGTCTGCTGTGGGGAGGGGAAGGGAAAGGAGACTGTAAGCCGCTCTGAGACTCCTTTGGGTGGTGAAGGGGGGGGTATAAATCCAATCTCCTCCTCCTGTTATAATTCCAGAAGAACTCCAGGCCCCCTTTGAGGATGCAAACTCTATTCCCACCATTGCGTCTGCCCCCCCCCCATCTCCCAGCAGATTGCCAGCTGAGGATGACAACCCCCGTGTTGAAGCAGGGATAGAGGGATGGGCTCCACATCATTTCGGCAGCTTCATGACTAAGTGCAGTCCTGAGCGGTGTTCCCTCTAAGCTGAGTTAGTGTGAGTCAGCTCACAGTTTTTTAGCCTCCGGCTCACACATTTTTGCCTCCGCTCAGGAAGGAGGGCTCCAGAGCAAACTAATGTATGCAGCAGCCAAATCGCTCGCTCACAACTTTAATGCCAGTGGCTCATGAAGTAGAATTTTTGCTCACCAGACTCCACAGCTTAGAGGGAACATTGGCTGAGCCCAGGTTTCCTTGGGCTGAGTCCAGCCACGGCAGCATACTGACTAGCAAATGAATTGTCGTGCCACGTATATCCCTGGGAAAGAAGCGACTGCAAAAGCTAGCTGCGATTAATGCTGAGTTTATCGGGTTCAAAAAAATGGCTAAAAATATTGATGGCTGCCAACCACAACTCATCGCTGATTAACTAGTTGGTCAATGCAAATATGGGGGAGGAGGACTGCAAGTTCTTTTTAAGGCTACTTTGGGCCTGGGGTGTTGCTGTAACCAGGGAACAAAACCTGACAAACTAATAACCTAATGAATGGTAGCTCTTGTTTGTTAAATCATGGAGATAGTTTACAAGTCCTTCGATATCTCAAAAACATGATGATTTTATCGATGTTTCGCAATACGTCATGAAAGTTATTTGCCTCCGTTCAAATGCACGGGACTGCCGAGAGTTACCAGGATCCCCAAACAGGATTCCCGCTCGGATCCTTTTCCCCTGCTCAGACCGAGTTCAAACACTATGTGGAAGTGGGTCATGTGACCAGTATTCCCTCTAAGCTGAATTAGCGTGAGTTAGCTCACAGTTTTTGAGCCTCCGGCTCACAGTTTTGCCTTAGCTCAGGAAGGATGGCTCCAGAGGCAAACTAATTGATGCAGCAGCCAAATCGCTCGCTCACAACTTTAATGCCAGTAGCTCACAAAGTAGAATTTTTGTGCACAAGACTCCACAGCTTTGAGGGAGCATTGCATGTGACTTGCCCAGCTCCTTGGCCCACTCATGAGACCATCCCTCCCAGGATTTTACCCTTCCAGTCCATCCAACCCCGCCTTCTCAGCAGTTCTACAATCAATTGTTCCCGAGAGATGATGAACTAGAAGTCCCTTGACAGTCCTTTCATTTATAAGGTAGTGGACAGATTCAATCTCTGGCTAAATAGGAAGTTAATGCGTCTTCAGAAATGTTTTGCATGTGCTCTTTGTTTGTGTATCGGTTTCACAAAGGCCTATGGCCATAGCAATTTATTGAATGGCTTGTTTATTTTTGATAATCCTCTCGGCTAATGGAATTAGTGGCTGAGTACTTGGTTCGAAAGCAAGAAATTGCAAGTAGATAAATAAGTACCACTTCGGTGGGAAGGTAACAGCGTTCCGTGCACTTTGGTGTTTAGTCATGCCGGCCACATGACCACGGAAACGTCTTCGGACAGCACTGGCTCTTCGGCTTGGAAATGGAGATGAGCACCGCAACCCTAGAGTCAGATTCGACTGGCGTTAGAGCAAGGGAACCTTTACCTTTACTTGGCTATAGTGTTGAACAAGGGTTATCCCTTTCTAGGTAAAGCCAGTGAATCATTGCCTGATTTTGCTTTTAGGCACTGCTTTCTTGATATTACTCTAATTATCCTTTTAGATCAGAGGCGTCAAACTCATATGTTACAAGGGCCAGATCTGACATAAATGTCGCTTTGTCGGGCCGGGCCATGTGTGCCATAAAACGTAATGCCGGGTACCAGAGATATAAACTTTACAAAGGACAGCAGCTGGTAAGCTCCGAGTTGGTGTATCCTCACTGCAAGACCCCATGCACTGGGAGGGGGCAGCAAAGGAAAATCCATGTGGACGGACTGGAGAGCCAGTGGTGCACCATTGGGCAGATACTCCCATGCTGCTTGACTGCTGCAAATGAGGTTGTTCTGCAATGCTGAAGCCACAATCGGAGTGCCCCCCCCAAGCAGTCTCCTGTTCCTTCCCTTACATCAGTTGCTTGTGGGCAGGGGTCATTTCCTGCAGGGAGCACACAGGAGCGGAGCTCCAGCAGTAAAGAGCCCAGGGGGCGGGCACCTGCAACAAGCCCTTCCCCCTGCTCCCAGCAGCCCTCAGTCAGAGCAAGAAGCAGCCAGGTAAGCTGCAGACCCCCCTCAGTCCAAAACAGTCCAGTGGCCCCTTTAACACCAAGTTTTATTCAGGTACAAGCTCTCCCTCCTCTGTGAGGACAGATCTGCACGTTCCCCGCGCCCCCCCCCCCCCCGATAGCTAGCAATCCAAAACAGTCCAGTAGAGCCTGAGCGGTGGGTGTTCCCTTCTGACACACTTCCAGTGATGCAAATAAGTTATGCTAATACGCTCCTGCACCTCTTTTTCTTCGAAATGACCCCTGCTCATGGGCCACAGTCAGAGCAAGAAGCAGCCAGGTAAGTTGCAGACACACACACCCCAGTCCAAAACAGTCCAGTGGCCCCTTTAACACCAAGTTTTATTCAGGTACAAGCTCTCCCTCCTCTGCGAGGACAGTGGTTAAGAGCCTTATGATTGACACCCCTGTTTTAGATTGTGCTTTTTATCTGATTTTATCTATCTTAGACCCCGTTTGTATCTAATTCTAATTTACCCTCATATGCCATTAAAGGTTTTGAATTTGATATCCATTGGGCGGATAAACAAGCTGTGTTTGAACCCAGACCTTCAGACCTCACCGCTGAGTTCGGGCTGCTTCCGCATGGAGACAATTCTCCTGGTAGTTCTCGTTGTTGCTGCAACAGCAGCTGCATTCACAGAGGCAGCTGAGCATCTGCACAGTGGTTTTCCCCACACCTTTCTTCCCTCAGTTCTCCAAGGCTGCCATTTCTCCCCCACCACTGGAAGGTTTTGGGGGGGCTTAACAAATCAGTAAATAGCTGTATCAATATAATGTTATACTGATGTGTTGCAACACTACTAGTCCCCAGTTTTCATTTAAAGAAAAGTTAGTCTGCAACCCTTTTAGTTGCAGAGTTATCAAGTGAAATGTGCAGCCACTGCTATTCCCGTCTTTCAAAAAATACCAAACTCCAATGAAGGGCAGGGTGGCAACAGTGAGAACGGAGGCAAGAAGAATGGCGTCAGTGTGGACGGGCTCCACATGGCATCCCAAAGTGTTTGGTCTACAATCTTTCCAAAAAGATCGTACCAAGCCAAGTTTGAGAAAAATCACAGCAAAGTGTGCGACAACATGGAAACTGGATGACTAGAGGGTGTCATCTCATGGCTGAACCGGGAACCAGTGCTGCAATTAAAGAAGCCAAGGTGGAACGAAACATCTGAGAAGCGATTTTGCTTCTCCTGTAGCATGTACTTCCCATTTGGTATAGTGGTTAAGAGCGGCAAACTCTAATCTGGAGAACCGGGTTCGATTCTTCACTCCTCTACGTGCAGCCAGCTGGGTGACCTTGGGTCAGTCACAGTTCTCACAGAGCTGTTCCCTCAAAGGCAGTTGTCTCAGAGCTCTCTCAGCCCCACCTACCTCACAGGGTGTCTTTTGTGGGGAGGGGAAAGAAGAGGAGATTGTAAACCGCTCTGAGATTCTGAGTGAACCGTGGGATATAAATCCCATCTCCTTCTCCTCCTCCTCTTCTCTCAGTTTACTCTGTTGCTGTCCCTCAGTTACCAAGAATGCTATTCTTACGACTTGCCTCCTTTTGGCTATCACTCAGTTGCCCCTTTGTCCACTATGCAGACTCTTTCCACCCTAGCCTTTTGGGGAGGAGAAGAAGAAGAGATTGGATTTATACCCTGCCCTTCATGGAGTCTCAGAGTGGTTTTCGAACTCCTTTCCCTTTCCCTCCCACAACAGACACCCTGTGAGGTAGGTGGGGCTGAGAGAGCTCTGAGAGAACTATGGCTTGCCCAAGGTCATCCAGCAGCTGTGAGTGGAGGAGTGGGGAATCAAACCTGGTTCTCCCAGATTAGAGTCCACGCACTTAACCACTACACCAAACTACACAGGAGCTGCTGTGACATGTGTGTATCACCTGAAAACAAGGGAAGTTTACTCCCTCGCCTCTCACAGGAGTATTGGTGTTGGATTAGATCATAAAATCATAAGAGACGCCAATGTTGGATCAGGCCAGTGGCCCATCCAGTCCAACACTCTGCCACACAGTGGCCAAAAATACCAGGTGCCATCAGGAGGTCCACCAGTGGGGCCAGGACATTAAAAGCCCTCCAACTGTTGACCCCCCCCAAGCACCAAGAACAGAACTTTCCTCCCTCGTGCCTCCGCCCCAAACTAGAGCTGCCAGATCTCCCAGAATTCTAACTGGTCTCCAGGTTACAGAGGTCAGATTCCCTGGAGAAAATGGCTGCTTTGGAAGGCGGACTCTATAGGATTGTAGCCCACAGAGGTCCTTCCCCTTCCCAAACCTGGCATACCTGGGGTCCCCCCCCTTTAAATCTACAGGAATTTCCCAGCCCAGAGCTGGCAACCCTACCCCAGACACTGTTCCTGGTGCTTAGGAGAAAGGTGAGTGCAGAAATATTTAAAATCAACAAGATAAATTCGATAAATAAACCAGCAGTGGGCCTGGTGTTCGTATCTGCCGCAGGGCACAGGAATCCGCAAAAATTGTCTTCGTCTCCTCCCCCAGCAGCAGTGCACTTCTGCCTCCAAAAAGCAAGCACTGGATCGTACCCATTGCTTTATTTGCATATGTATTTATGCATTGCATCTGATAAGGTGAACTCTGACTCGGAGAAAAGCTTATGCCAAAAATAAGTTTGTTAGTCTTTGAAGGTGACAAAAGGGTCTCTGATATTTTGGCTGTGGCAGACTCTCACGATTACACTCTTGGGATATTTATTTATTTATTTAGTTTAGGAGATGTTTAAATGCCACCTCTCTTGGAACCTGCCCAAGACAGCTTACAAAATAAAAAATAAAAACAAAAACAAAACATTAAAAGATACTGATTCAAATCCGGCATTAAAAACCCAGCCGAGTGGGGGAAAACACCATAAAACAGATCAATGGCAGTCTAAAAAGAGTTTCCAAACTAAAACAGCATTAAAAGATGAAGAGCCTGGAGGAAAATAAACATTTTGGCCTGGTGCCTGAAAGAAAGCAAAATAGCCAACAGGTGAGCTTCAAGGCGAAGGGCATTCTATAAAAGAGGGGCTACCACTGAAAAAGCCCTGTCTCTGGTTGCCACTCACCTCGGCTCTAAAGACACGGGCACAGAAAGCAGGGCTGGTGAGGCAGATTTTAACTTGCAGGGTGGACAATATGGGAGGAGGCAGTCCTTCAAACTCCCGGGCACCAAGCCTTTTAGGACTTTAAGGTAAGAACTAGCTTTTTGAATTGTGCCTGAAAACAAATTGGCAGGTCACACAGATCCTTCAGCACTGGGGTGATGCAATCCCTTTTTCCTGCCCCTGACAATAGCCTGGCTGCTGCATTTTACACAAGCTGAGGTTTGTGGATTATTTTCAAAGGGAACCCCACATATATAGCTCTATATAGATTTCATTGATCCATGGTCTAAAATGCAAAGCGATTAATCCACTAAGACTTTGTTACTCAGAGACAATCCTAATTGTAGTGTAATATTTGCCCGGAAAGGTGGGACACTGGACAAAAAGGTTGGTGTTCACATGGAGAACAGAATTCTGGGCTTCAGGTCCAAATCCCAACAGGGCCCTCATGTGCATTTCTGAGAGGAGGCATGAAGCAAAATATGCTGTGATGCAACTTCTCTCTTGAGCGCTGAGATGGCACAGTGAAACCTGGTGCAAACATTAATTCTCTGTTTGACGTTCAACGAGCACGGTGATTCCTACATCCACCTGGGGGAAGGAGACAAGTGTAAAGATATAAAATATTAGTGCAGCTGCATACTTAGATTTTCAGGCAAGCCTCTCCCTGAACTCTCTGTCCTAGCACCTAGCATGTGGAACCTCCACATTCAGAGGCAGTAAACCTCTGAATACCAGTGTCAGGAGGTAACATCGGCGGAAGGCCACTGTATGAGACAGGATGCTCTATTAGATGGACCACTGGTCTGATACAGAAGGGATCCTCTTATGTTCTTACGTGTATTCATTTACAGCTTTTAGTGGTTAAGACGCTGAACTGCATGCTGTGGAAGGTCAGTAGTTCAGCAATTCAAGACCCAGGTGCCGCAAGATGGAGTGAGCTCCCGTCTCTAGTTCCAGCTCCTGCCAACCTAGCCATTCGAAAGCAAAAAATTGCAAGTAGATAAATAGGTACCACTTCAGTGGGAAGGTAACAGCATTCCGTGTGCCTTGGTGTTTAGTCATGCCGGCCACATGACCACGGAAACGTCTTCGGACAGCGCCGGCTCTTTGGCTTTGAAATGGAGATGAGCACCACAACCCTAGAGTCGGACTCGACCGGCTTTCGAGCAAGGGAACCTTTACCTTCTTTCCTTAGGCTCAAGGCGGGTAACAATATAGCAGCAAGCTGCAAGAACACAATAACCATAAAATAATTATTACAATGAAAATGAGCATACCAGGGAAGATCAATTTTTTTTAAAAAAAAACCCAATACAAATTAAAACAAAGATTAAAAACACACACACAGAGAGAGATTATTAAAAAGACAACAACAACGCTAAAATAATTATTACAATGAAAATGAGCATGCCAGGGAAGATCATTTTTTTAAAAAAAAAAACCAATACAAATTAAAACAAAGATTAAACACACACACACACACAGATTATTAAAAAGACAACAACAACGGCACAGATTAAAAACCCACATGCAGATTAAAACACACGGCATTTTAATTTACACAAGGATTTACAGCCAATTTTGCTGGTTGCTCCACTTAGCTGTCGCCAAGTCTGTCGCTAAGCTGGAGGCGGTAGTAAAGGAATTTATGACCACGAAAGAGCTCATTCTTGGTGGACCTGTCAACAGACATCGCTGCATTGACAAACTGGTCTGACTAAAGTGAATGAGAAGCTTTTGCTTCATTGCAGGCAGTCGAGTGCATGGAATGGTAGCAGCCAACTGAATGCAAGTAGGTTGTATATTTTAGTAGCACCCAATATTACAACCAGCTGGTCTGGTCCATAGGAGTTGACCAGGCAAGGAAAGGACAGTAAGAGTAGGTGAATAGCTACAGTGGGGCGTTTCGGGGCCATGCCCCCTCATTAGTGAGCGCTGCCCCATCTGTAGCTCCACCCCACCAAGCAGCCAGTAGACTTGACTGTGGGTGGGGGAGCCACTCGTGGCTCAAGTGGTGTTTAAATGGGGGGGGCCAAAAGCCAAGTCATCTGAGGACTCGGCTCCCCCTTTCAAACACCGCTCAAGCCATGAACCCGCTCACAGCCAGTAGACGAGGAAGAGGCTATTCCTTGTCTGCTGGCTGCAGGGGGGCGGGCTCACCGCTCGCGGCTTCAGCAGTGTTAAAAGGGGGAGTCGAGTCCTCTTCGGAGGTGATGTCGTAAGTCCCCTTCATAAGTGATGCCACGCCCCCTCGGTGCCCTCCCACCTACAAATTCCTGGCTACGCCCTGCCCTGAGTAAGAGCAATTCCCCGTGCATGCCTGAGCAAAGAGACCAGTAGGTGTGACCACAGCTGCCAGCTTTAAAGGACCAAGTGGAATCCTATTGTCTCATTGTGCCATGCTTCCCCTGCTGAGTAGGTAGCTGCAATACCATGTGTGGCCATTTACAGTGACGTCGCTGCAGAGCAGCAGCAGTCAGTAGGCCAGGAGTCCCTCCTCTAGTAAACTGGTGGTAGAAAACACTGTCAAAGTGCAGCTGGCTTATGGCAACTCTGTAAGGTTTCCAAGGGAAGTGACATTTAGAAGCGGTTTGCCATTGCCTACCTCTGGTCCCGGTCACACGGGCCGTAAAATGCGGGGGGGAAGCGTGGCAGTTTGGCCCGAAACAAAATAACGCACGGCCGCCCGATCACAGGTCCCCTCGAGGTCCTGTGGGTAGGGGCGAGGTGGCAATCACACGACGATCCTGCAGCGCGGCAAAGAAGCGGCACAGCGCGATCTTACCAACGGCATGCGTGATTCTGTGGAGCAACGGAACTTTCGCTTTCCTCTTCGTGCGCATGCGCCGTTGGGTGCTTGTGCGCATCCCGTGGAGACTTGGGGGGAAAAAACCTTTTGCGACAGGACATGGGCGGGCGCCGGATGCCACGGACTACCACCGGAAACGCGATCAGACGCCAGCCCTTGCCCCGCGGTTTCCAGAAACTAGTACCTCGGAGGTACTAGTTTTTAACTCCGCAACTTCGGCGGGAAGCCTCGGGTTCGCCATGGGAGCTCTACGCTTCCCAGATGTTGCGGTGTGATCGCGTCCGGAAAATCCGCCTATCATCCGTCTCAGTAGCGTGGCTAATGCTCCGTGTGACCGCAGCCTCTGTATAGGAACCATGGACTTCCCTTGGTGGTCTTTCATCCAAATACTAAACACACACACACACACACACACACACACACACAGAGCTGCCTCATACTGAATGAGACCACTGGTCCATCAAGGTCAGTATTGTCTACTCAGACAGGCAGTGGCTCTCCAAGGTCTCAGGCAGAGGTCTTTCT
Source organism: Gekko japonicus (assembly GCF_001447785.1). Taxonomy (NCBI): domain Eukaryota; kingdom Metazoa; phylum Chordata; class Lepidosauria; order Squamata; family Gekkonidae; genus Gekko; species Gekko japonicus. Next base: position 212,903 of record NW_015170282.1, on the reverse strand, counting down.
CACAACCGATTGCCTGATCTTTTTAATTGGAGATGCCGGGGATTGAACCTGGGACCTTCTGCATACAAAGCAGAGGCTCTTCCACTGAGCCACAGACCCTCCCCAACCCAGGCTGACACTGCTTAGCTTCCAGGATCTGGCAAGATTGGGGTGGCCGGGGCCATCCAGGTCAGGGCCATGGTAACTTGCCACGGTGATAAGGAGAATAAGGCACCTGGATCTCCCTGGTAGCTTCTCATATTTGAGACTTCTGGTGGCCTATATTATAGAACCCTTTCTGGACTGGAAAGCGGGTCCTCGAGGAATGGTTCCATCCCAAGATTGGGACTCTCCTTTGGGAAACTGAGCCTGCTGGCCTCTCTTTTTAATAGGTCCTGCCATGGTTTGTAGCTCTGGGTATACATCTCCCTTGCAACTAATGTAACGCTTCATGCATCTGATGAAGAAGAAGAAGAGGAGGAGGAGGAGGAGGAAATTGAATTTATACCCCACCCTTCACTACCTGAAGGAGAGCAGCTTACAATCCCTTTCCCTTCCCCTCCCCACATCCTGTGAGGTAGGTGGGGCTGACAGAGCTCTCCCAAGAACTGTCCTTGAGAGAACAGCTCTTAAAGAACTTGTAACTGACCCAAGGTCACACCAGCAGCTGCATGTGGAGGTGTGGGGAATCAAACCCGGTTCTCCCAGGTTAGAGTCCTCACTCCGAACCACTACACCAAACTGAAGTTGCCCCTGTCTCACAAAAAGCTTCTGCCCTAGTGAATTTGCTACTCTTTCCGGTGCCACAAGACTCTTTCCGGTGCCACAGATATAACGCAGCTGTCCTTCCGGGATCTGTCACTTATCAGAACAGGCCTCTGGCAATCCAAACGGCTAACCATTCGCAAACTGCTCATCGCTCTGTTTATTTGCAACAAGCTAAGCAGGGTCAGCCCCGGTTGGTATTTGGATGGGAGACCACCAAGAAAACCCAGGGTCACTATGCAGAGGCAGGCAGTGGCAACCCACCTCTGAATGTCGAATGATAAAAGGGTTGGAACACTTTCCCTATGAGGAAAGGTTAAGGCGCTTAGGGCTCTTTAGCTTGGAGAAACGACGACTGAGGGGTGACATGATTGAGGTTTATAAGATTATGCATGGGAAAGAGCAGGTAGAGAAAGACGTACTTTTCTCCCTTTCTCATAATACAAGAACTCGTGGGCATGAAACTGCTGAGCGGTCGGGTTAGAATGGATAAAAGGAAGTACTTCTTCACCCAAAGAGTGATTAACAGATGGAATTCACTGCCACAGGAGGTGGTGGCGGCTACAAGCATGGATGGCTTCAAGGGGGAATTAGATAAGCATATGGAGCAGAGGTTCATCAGTGGCTATTAGCCACGAGGTATAGATAGGGACTCTGGGGCAAGTGATGCTCTGTCATCTTGGTGCTTGGGGGGGTCAACAGTGGGAGGGCTTCTAATGTCCTGGCCCCACTGGTGGACTTCCTGATGGCACTGGTATTTCTGGCCACTGTGAGACACAAAGTGTTGGACTGGATGGGCCTTTGGCCTGATCCAACATTGGCATCTCTTATGTTCTTATGTCTCTCGCCTTGGAAACCCTACAGGGCTGCGATAAGTTGGCTGCGACTCGACAGCCCCTTTCCATCCATCCACCTACTCACCTGCCTCCCTACTTACTATCTTCAGGGTTCGGTTTAGGAAACAGACAGGTTGTGGCTCAGTATACTTAAAAGCTTACCAGAGGCTTTGTTGAGAGCCTTTCGTCACCACCCGATCCCATTTCCAGTCCCTGCAAGGAATTCCCAGGAAGAGAAATTCGGCAGGGCACGGCCTACTTGGTCACTCTCCCGGTGGCCTGCCAATCACTCCGGCAACTGTCCCAGTGCCAAGGAAATAATCGCGCAGAACATTTCAAACTCTGCTCCTACACTTGCCAAACATCACAAATATGCTTTGAGGTAGGGACGATTTATAAAAGCGGATAGCGAGGGCTGTTGTGACGCGTTCCAGAACGGGGAATCCACATCGGCTACTGATCCCATCATCCACAGGGTGCACCTGCCAATCTCATCTGGGGAGCGTGCCAGAATGTCACATTCACGGGCTTAGATTTTCAGGGTGCACTTTTGAAGAATCCCTAAGGCCCACTTGTGCTTCCCCCCCCGTCAAGTCAGTGCTGATTTATGACGACCCTGTAGGGTTTTCAAGGCAAGAGACATTCAGTGGTGGTTTGCCATTGCCTGCATTTGTGCCATGGAATCAGAGAATCACACAGAGTTGGAAGGGGCCCCACCGGCCATCTAGCCCAACCTCCTGCTCAATGCAGGATCAGCCTAGACAGAGCATCCCTGAGAAGGGTTTGTCCAGCCGCTGCTTAATGACTGGCAGGGAGGGGGAGCTCACCGCCTCCCCAGGCAGCTGATCCCACTGTTGAACAACGCTTACTGTAAAAAAGTTTTTCCTAATATCCAGCTGGTACCTTCCCATCCTTAATATAAACCCATTATTGCGAAATACACACGCCTTGGTATTCCTGGGTGGTCTCCTATCCAAATACTGACCAGGGAGGCCCTGATGCGGATAGCCCAGTAAGAGTTGCCAGAGGTCTTATAACACAGGAGGTGGTGGCGGCTACAAGCATCGACGGCTTCAAGAGGGACTTAGATAAACATATGGAGCAGAGGTCCATCAGTGGCTATTAGACAGGAACTCTCAGTCTGGGGCAAGTGATGCTCTGTCTTCTTGGTGCTTGGCGGGGGACAACAGTGGGAGGGCTCCTAGTGTCCTGGCCCCACTGGTGGACCTCCTGATGGCACCTGGTACTTTTGGCCACTGTGTGACAGAGTGTTGGACGGGATGGGCCTTTGGCCTGATCCAACATTGGCTTCTCTTATGTTCCAGACATGGGCACACACACACACACACTCTCTCTCACACACAAATGCAAAAAAATACAAAAACTACTGACCAGGGCTGACCATACTTATCTTCTGAGATCTGATAAGATTGGACCAGCTTTGGCTATCCAGGTCAGGGCGGGTGCACACATTAAAAATATCTCTACTAAATTCATGGAAAAGTGGAAACCCATTCTGGACTTTCTCACTAAAGAAGAATTTGTTCCCACATTTTGGTCTCAGTATCATGAATGGTTGTAAGTACTGAGCTTCTCTATAGGTTTCATCTACACATTAGGAGTATAACAAAAATTAGCCTGGCCACCCACAAGCAGGGGTCATTTGGGGGGGGACGCGGGGGGACGCCATCCCCCCGGGTGAGGTGCGGGAGGGCGGGGCCTGGAGCTCCCTGCTGGTGCCCGCTGGAGGTCGCCGCCGGCTGTGGGGAGGACACACTTCCCGTGATGTCAGGGGGTGTGGCATATGCTAATGAGTTATGCTAATGAGTCCCCCTAGCTCTTTTTCTATGAAATGACCCCTGCCCACAAGTTTTGGCTAGGATATCTCTCTAAGAAACACGGACCTCTGAAACACCAAGTTATTACATACTCACAAGATTGATGTTTGGTTACTCTGATTTTTATTGCACATACTTTGCAGATGTTGAATTTTAGTACATGTTTTACACCTTTACATGATAAGTTAGCATACTGTTTATGTTCGATGTTATGTATTCAATGTCAAATTATACTTTGTGAAAAATTCAATAAACTAATAATATTAATAAAAAATATCTCATGGGTGAAGCAGCCTCCAGTGACAACTGCACACGGGCTGTCGCCGGTCTCAGAACACAGAGGGAGCGGTGGTCATACTGACCCGGACAGCCCAGTGGCCTGACTCATTGTCCAGCAGCTCCCTGTGTCCCTGTGCGCCCACCTGATGACTGCAGCCTCTAGGGACGACCGCACACAGGCTGCTGTGAGCCACCCTATCCCTTCAAAAGAAATTCGGTTCACACATTCCTTGAGTTACCAAAGTAGGCGATGGAGATTGAAGGCAAGAGGCGTGTCTGCGAACAGGTCTAGTTGCTTGAAGAACCAGGCGATGGGAAACCAAGCAAAACACACCCCGGTGGCTTCTAATTGTCCTCATTGGGGGCGGGGGGGGGCACAGCCGGGAATCTGCTTTGGGGGCACGTTTCAAAGCCCGAATTAATACAGTAGCAAGGGAATTAAATAGACAGCAGCCTGGGGGAGGCAGAGAGAGACCGGTCTCAGACTTCCTTCTCAGGCAGCGGCGCGGATTAAGTGGGGAAGTTCTCCCGGGCGCTTTGAAACAAACTCCCTTCTAAACCGGTGCCAGTCACTCCCCTTCTTTTTTTAAAAAAGGGGCATCCATCCGGGCACGGCGAGTGGGTCGCCCAGGGTTGGTGTTGGGTGGAGTCTCCCTTTTATTTTTTATTTTTTTCTCTCGCACTCACCTCTTTTTCCATCATCATTATCATTATTCCAGGATCCCACCTCCGGCTTCTGGGAAACCTGCTGAGCGGTTTTCTCTGTCTCTGTCTCTCTCTCTCCCCGCCTCCCGGGTGACAAAGCTTCGGAGCGCACCTGGGGGTGGGGGTGGGGTCGGGGAGGCTGCGAAGAGGAGCCCCGAAACCGGTTTGACTCTTTGCTGACGTTTACACCGCCCCAGATGATCCTTTGAGAAACCAGAAGGGGAGGAGGGGGGGGGAAGGGGGGAAATGCCTCCCCAACCAACCAAGCAACCAGCCAGCCAGCCAGCCACCCCCACCCCCCTCCTTCACCTCGCCTGCTGTCGTTGCAAAGGCAGCCCTGGAAAAACTGGTCGCGGCAGGGCGCGGGCCGCATTCTTCCCTCCTGCTGCAGGGGACGGCGAGGGAGTGGGGCAGGTATATAAGGCGGGGCAGGTGGAGGAGCCCGAGCGCAGAGCGGGGCGGAGGAGACGCGGCCGGCTGCCTTGCCTACCTGCCGCCGCCGGCCCGCGACGCGCTGGTGCCCAGAAAGGTGCCCGCCGCTCCGGGAGGATCTCCGCGCTGAAACCGTCCGGCAAGCTTTGCATTTGCACGCACACGCCAAGTGCGCCCCCGCTGGGCTCTGGGGCAGAGGAATGCGGGCCAGATCTCTCCCCCCTCCCCGCCCTTGTAAGTGGATCCGTTTGCAAACCAGAGTTAGGGGAGATCGGTGGTGGTGGGGGGGTCGGAGGAGGGTGACTTGTGTGCCCCCCCAACACCTTCCACCCGCCGCTTTCCCCTCTTTGCCTTCATTGCATTGTTTTGCTTTCCCGCCCCCCCTTCTCCCGTTTGTTTTGTCTGGTCCGCAGGTCGCTGGAGGGGCAAGAAGAAGGCGAAGGAGGAGGTCTTGCCCGCCCGACCCTTTCGTCACCCCACATCCCGCCCCCCCTCCAATCTGCAAGCGACTCCGACAGCAGCCCCCTGGGTGCAGTGGTTCTTAACAGTTCAACAGTTCTGTAGCATAATTGTGAAATGTTTAGGACCACTTGAGCCGGGGCGGCCTGGGCACCGCCGAGGAGAGGCCGACGCCGCACGCCGGATCGGGACCCGGGAGAATGGGGAGACTTGGTTGGGATCCAGTTGCGGGAGGGAGGAGGACATCGATTTGGGGCTGGGTGGGGGGAGGGAACGTGGAAAGGACCTGCCCCGCCATGTCCTCAGCAGAATAAGGTATCCTGCTTTTCTTGACCCTTTAAATAGGGCAGAAGGGAACGGGAGACAAGATCCAGAAAGAATTTGGTTTTTAATGCTCCCTCTAAGCTGTGGAGTCTTGTGAGCAAAAATTCTACTTTGTGAGCGACTGGCATTAAAGTTGTGAGCAGGCGATTCTGCTACTGCATCAGTTAGTTTGCCATGGGGCCATCCTTCCTGAGCTAAGACAAAGATGTGTAAGCCGGAGGCTAAAGAACTAGCTCACACTAACTCAGCTTAGAGGGAACACTGGTTTACCCCTGCTCTTTTTGAGCGGTTGACCCAAAGACCTGGAAAACATTCAAGAGCATAGACGGCAAGCCTTCACACCTATCAAGGGGAAGGTCAGATTTAACTTTTTTTTGGCCAAGTTTCTAGTCCTCAGGGAGCTCTCTCAATTTCACTTGTGATGGCCTCTTCTTTGCATATGACATTTTTGCAGAGGATCAAAAGATGGATGCCTATCGCTAGGAGACTCCGAACTTTAAATCTGGTACAAGGGAGACGTTAAAGGCAAAAGGCAGAGCGTTTCCAAAGGACGTGTTGCCATTTGAGCATTAGCTGTATTAGTCCAATGCGACTGACTTTGTAAAGTACTTTGTATATTGAACATAGATTCAGGTGGGTAACTGTGGTGATCTGAAGCAACAGAGCCAAGTTTGAGTCCAGTGGCACCTTTAAGACCAACAAAGTTTAATTCTGGGTATAAGCTACTGATATTGAAGAAGTGTGCGTGCACACAGGAAAACCTATACCCAGAATTAAATTTTGTTGGTCTTAAAGGTGGCCCTGGACTCAAACCTTGTATATTGAACAATGCTATGAAACAATTCGAGAGAGAAAGAGAACTGTTTTCACCCTAGCGATCCCAGAGAATCCCAGTCAAGATATAGTTTCAAGCAATCATTTGGGAAGGAGTAGTTGATGGTGGGGGCAGAGTTGGGCACACAGGCTTTCGGGTGGCACAGAGCTCATTGAATGGCAATTTTTTGGCATATACGGGGCACAAGGTGTATCTAGCTTGGCAAACGGGGCTGGCTCCCTGCTTTAATTGGCTCAAGGGAATCTGTGGTGCAACTGGGCAGGTGGTGAAACTGTCATCAGATGGCATGGCTACCTGCCCAGATTACCGGTGAGCTCATGAGAGGCTGAACAAATTGCACCTTAGATTCTGGGAAATGGCATGTGGTACGGACAGGTGTCAAAATGAGGGCTGGGCTAGGTTGGCAGGTATCTCCCCCCACATGCCAATAGCTGGATGGGAAACCTGATAGACAGGACTACGCTGAAGGAAGGGATCGGAGGCGGAAAGCCGCTGGTATCCTGCATACTTATTCCAAAACCATCTGCTTTTGGTGGAACTTCTCTAGAGCAAATGCGCACGGAGCTGTGCGCCTTATGCAACATCCACTTGTTGGCAATGCACTTGGATGATGTATCTCATGTGCTCGGAGAACAACATTCACAGGCTGCTAGGTCTCATAGACTGCAACTGCATGGCGATCTAATGTTGTATTCCAGAGTCGTGTTGTGGAAGCCACTGGTGCTAAATCACTGGCATCCCAGTTCTAACCCTCCTTGCTCAGGAGTAAGTCTCATTGATTTCTGTGACATTTCTTCTCAGGTAATCCTTTGAATCTTAGGTTAACTGCTCAGAGGGAAAGGGCGTAGAATGAGAAAGAAAAAACGCAGGTCTTTTTGTATTGTATTGCAAGATTTGTAAATGCTTTGGATGGTGTGACACTGAATACTGCAGAGCTGTGACAGAGCAAGGGAAACGATTCCAGAGACTGGATACAGAAATGGTCCGTATTTCGTTGAATCTAATAATTCTCTGTCTTATTCACCATAGCTAACAAGTTATCTGATTAAAGATTAACAAATGCATTCATCTGGTTTTCCCCCTCATTTTTTTCCTGTACATGTTGGGGGGTCACAAACTTTTTCACGGGATGGGCCTGAACAGAAGTTCTCCTCTGCCTTAACCTTGTTATTTCAAACCAGAAACGCTTGCAGGGAATTAGAACATGTCTATATGGTGAAAGGTCGTGGCCACGCAGAAGATCTGAGGTTCAATCCCTGACATTTTTTGTTGGGACAGTGCTGAGCTGGATGAGCCAATCACCTGACTCATTACAAGGCAGTTTTGTATGCTGGTATATCGTGTTCTAATGCTGAGAATACAGGTGCCTGTTTTCCAAGTGGTAATGCCCAGTTGCCAACTGCTTTCCTTCCCCCGTTCCTGGGGCACCCTTTTAAAATAGTGTGTCCGAAACGGTGGGGTTCTATGTGGTACAAAGAACCACTTCCAGTATCAAAAGTTTAAAGTATCTATTAAAAGGAAAACACTTACAAGCATACTTTTAGCACAATGCCAGAGTGAAGCAAGGAAGGACAAAAGAAACTGGTAAAACGCAAATCCTCTGTCCCTCTCAGCTATATGTGCCCTATCTGATGGTAAAATATAGGACAGGCTCTTTATCTTAGGTGTTTAGCCTTCTAAAGATCTTCCATTACCTTACTCGTACTATGATACAATGTAGTCTGAATGACACAGCTAATTCCTGCATGTATAGACATCTAGCTGAGAGTCTCATGTACCCACTTTGAGTTCTACAATGAAGTATCCCCAACAACATCCTCCCAAACACTGAAGGGAATTTTAACAGTCTTTCTATTCCTCTGGGTTTCTTATTAGGTGCCAATGTGTGATAACATTCTCCTGGCTGTGGGATGGAAGAACTGATTATTTTAAAAATCAAGAGGTGCCAGGGTGGGGAAACAAGAGATACCAGGCATGTAAATTGAAAGAGAGAAAGAGAGAGACTGGATCTATACCCCACCCTTCACTACCCAAAGGAGTCTCAGAGCGGCTTACAAACTCCTTTCCCTTCCCCTCCCCACAACAGACCCCCTGTGAGGTAGATGGGGCTGAGAGAGCTCTGACAGAAACTGCTCTTTTTCAAGGACAGCTCTTACCAGAACTACGGCTTGCCCAAGGTCATCCAGCCAGGTACAAGTGGAGGAGTGGGGAATCAAACCCGGTTCTCCCAGATTAGAGTCCGCTCACCTAACCACTACACCAAACTGGCTCTCACTGAAAAAGGTTGTGTTGGATCCAATCCACACATCTTCCCATTGGCTTCCAAAATGGGAGTAATTTGAGCAATGGCTGCCGGTGTTCTCCGTCTGTCAATCAGACCTGGCCATCCTGATCACCAATGGCTGACAACCAGGCATTTGCAAAATGTTTCTCTTAATTGCTGGGGACTGCAAAAAAAAAAAAAAAATTAAGGGGGGGGGGAGGTCAAGCCCTGCCAAGTCCCCATATATACATGTTTTGGAGGGGGAAAAGGACTTTGTCATGATGGGTCACAAGATGTGCGAGCATAGTTTTATTGCATGCTCAAAGTTCGGTAAACCAAGTTAGTCTCTGTCAACATCTGATTCACAGCATTCTGGAGTGTCACGCTGCTTCCCCTCAAGGGGGGGGGGAGAGGTTCCCCTTTTCCTTTTGGTTAATTTACAAAGGCGTTTTTTTGTTTTTGTTTTTGTAGCCTACCTGGAAAGTCGCCTTAGTCTGTAGACAGCCCTGCCCTGTCTGCAGGTGGCCTGGCTTAACTGCTTTCATCACCTGCTCAGGGACTAGTCAGTTCGGTGAGACCATTCGGTGCAGTTTCGGATCCTCTTTGTCGTAGGAACATTGTGGCAGAAGCAAACTAGTTAGATTTGGAGGTGACATGAGCATGACCCAGGAGTGCTTTAGATCTACGTTTTTTTGTTTTTTTTTTTTTAAAAAAGCACATGGGAATGTACAGAGATTCTTCTAACTTCATAACCTGTAAGTGGAGTCCATTTGATGCTGCATGGGGGGGGAGGGATTTAAAAGACCTTGCAAGTCAGTAGGAATTTTTCCACTGTCTGGAAAGGCTTATAGATTGATCCCGTCTTTCAAGCCTTGCTGGATTTAGCTGGAAAGGTGTCGCCACCAGTGTTCCCTCTAAGCTGAGTTAGTGTGAGCTAGCTCACAGTTTTTTAGACTCCGGCTCACACATTTTTGTCTTCGCTCAGGAAGGAGGGCTCCAGAGCAAACTAATTGATGCAGCAGCCAAATCACTCGCTCGCAACTTTAATGCCAGTAGCTCACAAAGTAGACTTTTTGCTCACAAGACTCCACAGCTTAGAGGGAACATTGGTCGCCACCCCCCCATCCCCGGCCAGAATTAGACATGTTGACTTTTTAGAAAAACTTTGGCATCCACAAACCCCTTTCAAGGAAAATAGGTTCAGGTGGGTAGCCGTGTTGCTCGGAAGCAGGAGAACAGAGTTTGAGTCCAGTGGCCCCGTTAAGACCTAGAAGGTTTAATTCTGGGTATAACCTTTCGTCAGCATGCACACCTCTTCACGAAAGCTTATACCCAGAATTAAACTTTGTTGTACTTAAAAGGTGCCACTGGACTCAAACTCTGTTCCTTTCCAGGAAAGTAGACTTATTGAATCTGTCTGGAACTCTTCTTCGGCAAATAATGGGAAGATCCTGTCTGTTTTCTGATTTTTACGGTTGTTTTTTTTAAAATAAAAATAAACCTCCCACTCTCAGCCTGAGTCACAAATAACAAAAAAGGCCAATTATTAAAAATGATAAATGTTTCACGTTGTCAACTGTAAGTGGCCAAGACTTGGGCGTGACTCAGCAAAAACAGCCTTGTTGAGTCACATTGAATGAGACAGGAAAGACATGCCTGTTCTCCTCTTGCATTTTCCCACTGGACTGGCCGGGGGTTCGGTCCTGCATCATGCTCAAGAAACGTGCGTAGACCTTAAAAGACCATGCTTTAAAAGAAACGCATCATTCAGCGAAAAAACGAATTCCGAGTGGGCTGACAGACTTGAGCTGGCGGAGAAACAATAAGTGGTTATACCAGCCAGCCGGGAAGGGGACCAGTCTGCTGGAAGAGGTGCTGTCTCTGATCTGAAACAGGTTAGGCGAGGTTAACAAAGCCATAAAGAGTTTCATTTTGCTGGGAATCACCATCAGGTAGCCCTTCAGCGGTATTTCATAAGCTAGCGGCAGGCTGAAACAAGCCTGAAAGAAACTGGGGGGTGGGGAGGGAAAAAACGTTCTGTCTGGGGCGTGCCCAGTACATTATTCCTGACAGCACCTTGATTCCCCAAGATGAGCAGGGAATTGCACAGGGAAAGACAAGAATCTGCCTACTTTAAAACGTAGCCAAACACCAACGTGGCCCTCGTCGCAACTGATTTATGGATACCCTGTAGGGTTTTGCAAGGCAAAAGACGTTCAGATATAGGTTGCTGTTGTCTGCCTCTGTGTAGGCACACTGGCCTCCCTTGGTGGTCTCCCAATGAAATTCTGACCGAAGCTGACCCTGCTTAGGTTCTGAGATATGACAAGATCCAGCTAGCCTGGTCTATTCAGGTTGTGGCAATATAGAAGAAGAAGAAGCAGAGATTGGATTTATACCCTGCCCTTTGTTCGGAGTCTCAGAGTGGCTTACAATCTCCTTCCCTTCCTCTCCCCCAACAGACACCCTGTGAGGGAGGTAGGGCTGAGAGAGCTCTGAGAGAACTGCTCTTGAGAGAACTGCTCTTGAGAGAACAGCTCTGAGAGAACTTGTGACTGATCCAAGGTCACACCAGCAGCTGCGTATGGAGGAGTGGGGAATCAAACCCGGTTCTCCCAGATTAGAGTCTGCACCCCTAACCGCTACACCAAACGACATCAAAATATAGGGAGTACAGAGGGATTTAATTTGTGATTTAATTAACTTAGAGGTCTGTACCCAGCTTTTTTGCCTGATGGGGACCCAAAGTAGTTTACAATGATTCTTCCTTCCCCCATTTTATCTTCACAACAACCCTATGAGGTAGATTAGGGTGAGAGAGAGGGACTGGCCCAAAGTCACCCAGTGAGCTTCCATGGCAAAACGGGGATTCGAACCTGCAATCCCCAGATCCTGGCCTGACACTCTAACCACTACACCACACTGGCTCTCAGACACCATGCTAAATAGGCATGTATTATAAAGCACCAATCTCCACCACCACCGCATATCAAACAACGTTATAGATTTCAGGCTCTTTCCAAAGAGCCTTTATCTAGTTCATAAGAACATAAGAGAAGCCAATGTTGGATCAGGCCAATGGCCCATCCAGTCCAATACTCTGTCACACAGTGGCCAAAAAATACCAGGTGCCATCAGGAGGTCCTTAAACACATGTGCCAGAGTTAAGTGTTACTGTAATGTGCAGTGAAATCAATAGGATTTATCTTCCAGGTAAAAGTGTTTGGAATTGGGGGTGTGAGGGCCAGATGTTATTCAAGCTTTTAAAGTTTGATGAGATTGAACTCTACCATGTCATTCCACATTCCATTTCCCCTCCATGAGCATTAAGAACATCGGAACGTAAGAGAAGCCATGTTGTATCAGGCCAATGGCCCATCCAATCCAACACGCTGTCACACAGTGGCCAAAAATACCAGGTGCCATCAGGAGGTCCACCAGCAGGGCCAGAACTCCAAAAGCCCTCCCACTGTTGTCCCCCAAGCACCAATAACACAGAGCATCACTGCCCCTTTGATTTCAATACCTGCAATACCCTGGGTAGAAGCCAACAGTTGAACTCAGATAATTTTTAATCTTATTATGTATATTCTGTGCCAATGACATTGTGAGGAACTACCTGAAAGTTGGCGGGGTAGCTGTCAAAAATAAATAATAAATGATCCAAAATCTCACGTCTGAGTGAAAGCAAGCCAGCAAGCCAAGAGCTTTCTTTTCTTCTCCCAACATGGAATAATCCCCATTCACCTTTGGCTAGATTGTTCCTTTTCAGCCCTAATTGTTTAACATATGACTGGATTCATTTGAATTATTACCCCCCCCTTTTTTTTAAAGTCCTGATGTGGTGAGAAGCAAAGTGAAGAACCCCAGGAGTACTAAAATTAGAAATAATTCCATGACATTTTTATGGCAGGCCATGTGCAGAAATTTTCTTTCCTCTTCCATAACCAGTTTAACCTTCACAGTATCATAAAGTAGCTCCTGAGTCTTGGGGATGTCACGGAGAAATAAATCTAAAAATAATGTTTAGTTACCATATTTCACACACCAGGCAGCTTAAAAAAAAATTGTCTACCCTTACACACACAGTCTGCATATTGTGTACTGGGATTTACTGGATTTTCCTCCAGATATTTCGGCAAAAACATATCATTGATATATTCTTAGTTTCGGGGGTTAGGTTATACACGTCAGATGGGTTTTTTCTTTCTTTAGCAAGCCTTTATTGGCATATGTACATACATACAACAAGAGATCGAGTTAAATACAGATCGGAAAAACACAAATCCATCCAGGGTAAAATTGGAGCGACAACACAGAAGAACAGAATAAAAGCATAAAAACCTAGTGGTTAATATTACTTAACAGGACGTATAGCCGTAGCACTAAGAAGACATCTTGCTACTATTTCAGTTATTTCCATATCTGGATTAGCAAGCAAAAAAAGAACCTTAAAATCATGAAATTTGAGCCAGGTGCAAGTGGAGGAGTGGGGAATCAAACCCGGTTCTCCCAGATTAGAGTCCGCGCACTTAACCACTACACCAAAGGAAGAACATTAAATCTGGCCAAGGAGATGGCTCTGCACAAATTTGGAGCTATAAGTTGAAAGAGATATACAGCTGGAAGATTTACATTTGGAACAATCCCTAAATTCAGGGCTATTTTTGGGCAGGAACGCACAGGAACGGAGTTCCGGCTGGCTCCCAAGTTGGCCACACCCAGCAGGAACTCATTAGCATAATAGGCCACACCATAATAGGCCACACCCAGTGGCAGGAACTCTTTAGGACTGGCTACATTAGGTGTGTATGGCCTAACATGCAAAGGAGTCCCTGCTCCAAAAAAAGCCCTGGGTTTTGACAACAAACAAGGTAAACAGAATAAGAAGCAAAAGGTGGGTGTGTCTGGATGACCACACTTCTGGTAACATGGGGGTGTGGCCTAATATGCTAATGAGCTGCGCTGTCATGGGTGTGGCCTAAAATGCTAATGAGTTCCTGCTGGGCTTTTTCTACAAAAAAAGCCCTGCAAAGGGAGAACAGGTTCTGTTAGCCAAGCTATACAGAGTTTGCAACTCTGAGCCCAATAAGCTAGATTTTCTTTTTTAAAAAGCCTCAGACTCAGAAAGCAAAAATAAAGATTCTAAGGGTAAATTCAAAGAACCTACTTTGGCTTCGATGTAAGATAGCCAGCTAGAATTGGCAGATTCAGAAACTAGTTGGTACATATAACGATGGGGGGTCAGAGTTAAAGTGGAGTCACAACCAAAGTTTAATGGTGTAAATCCATGCCTTAGTAGACATCAAATTCTGTCCACACTCCAGACATAAAGCAGCATATGGAACACACATGGCTACCCCCAGTGTGGCTTTGTATAGATTTACATATGGGGTTTTGCGTGTAAATCTATACAAAGCCACACTGTGTCCTGTTGTGATTTATCAGGAAGGAAGGAAGGAAGGAAGGAAGGAAGGAAGGAAGGAAGGAAGGAATTCGGCCCCGCTCATGATCGATGTCAGACTCGGGGTGAGGGGGAAAGAGGATTCTGGACAAAATGTCAGATTCCCAAAGCAGGAGAACAAACCCACGTTCCAAAGAAGTAAGATTTATTTCCAAAGCATGGTTGATCATGAACATACAGAGAATTGTCCAGAATGACTACAATACACAGGGGCAGTATAATATAGGAACTTCAAACTTGGTTAACCCAATGGGCTAAACTCCCTTGCAAGGGAGTTGATTAGAAAAGGCGCGAAGCAGCCTGAGAACTCCAACGGCTCATACCATAAACACAAGTTCAGTTCACACGGGAATCTAATTAAGCAAGGCAGGAAGACATAACACTCCATCGTCCACCTGTAGGAGAAGCTTGGCAGTTACAGTCGCATACCAGAAGAGAATAACACGGGGAGGGAGGGAAGAGGGACACATCCCAGAGAAATGGCAGCTCGCTGACATGGGAATCTAATTAAGCAAGGCAGGAAGACATAACACTCCATCGTCCACCTGTAGGAGAAGCTTGGCAGTTACAGTCGCATACCAGAAGAGAATAACACGGGGAGGGAGGGAAGAGGGACACATCCCAGAGAAATGGCAG
>NW_015170282.1:166273-193670 GCF_001447785.1 Gekko japonicus | reverse complement strand
GAGGCAACCCGGGTCCCGCGGGTGCTGGTTGCAGAGGAGGCGGTAATCCAGGCGGCAGCGCCGGCGGTTGGGGCGCTGGCAGTGGCGCCGCAGGCTGAACCGGCTGGGCAGGCACGGCCGGCTGTGCCGGGCGCGGCACCGGTGGTGGAATGACAGGACCCAGACGATCCGCGATGCGATCGTCCACCATCTGGTGCATGGCGTTGAAAACTTCTGTCACCGTCCTCATGAGATCCTGCACCGACCTCTCGAGCTCCTGGATCCTGCCATCCTGGGATGCCCCCCAGTCTGGCTGCTCTTCCCGCTTGTCTCGTCCGGTCGCTCTCTCCTCCGGCCAAAACTCATCCTCCCCTCGATAAGCCACAGCCGGGCAACTCCGGGGTCTTTCAGGATAAGATCCCGGTTCAAAAAGGCTTTCTCGGGGCCCACTGCCCCGATGAACAAACGTTTCCCTGGTGCCTTGGGTATCGAACATAGTCCAATCCTCTGAGGCTTTGACCTCTTGTTTTCCCCAATGCGATGGGGTAGGAGGAGGCCAAGGAATAGTCTCATGCCTCGGGATCGCTCCCCCAACGGCACCTCGGGCTTCCATGTAGTCCGATGTTAAGGCAGTGGCCGGGACGGCACCTCGGTCCTCTGCCCAGAAAAATGATTTCCCTTCGGCCCCGCTCATGATCGATGTCAGACTCGGGGTGAGGGGGAAAGAGGATTCTGGACAAAATGTCAGACCCCCAAAGCAGGAGAACAAACCCACGTTCCAAAGAAGTAAGATTTATTTCCAAAGCATGGTTGATCATGAACATACAGAGAATTGTCCAGAATGACTACAATACACAGGGGCAGTATAATATAGGAACTTCAAACTTGGTTAACCCAATGGGCTAAACTCCCTCGCAAGGGAGTTGATTAGAAAAGGCGCGAAGCAGCCTGAGAACTCCAACGGCTCATACCATAAACACAAGTTCAGTTCACACGGGAATCTAATGAAGCACGGCAAGAAGACATAACACTCCATCGTCCACCTGTAGGAGAAGCTTGGCAGTTACAGTCGCATACCAGAAGAGAATAACACGGGGAGGGAGGGAAGAGGGACACATCCCAGAGAAATGGCAGCTCGCTGACAGAAGGAAGGAAGGAAGGAAGGAAGGGGAGGATGAGGATGAGGATGAGGAGATCAGTGTTCCCTCTAAGCTGAGTCAGCGTGAGCTGGCTCACAGTTTTTTAGCCTCCGGCTCACACATCTTTGTCTTAGCTCAGGAAGGATGGCTCCAGAGCAAACTAATTGATGCAGCAGCCAAATTGCTTGCTCACAGCTTTAATGCCAGCAGCTCACAAAGTAGAATTTGTGCTCACAGGACTCCACACCTTAGAGGGAACATTGGAGGAGATTGGATTTATACCCCGCCCTTCACTACCCGAAGGAGTCTCAGAGCGGCTTACAATCCCTTTCCCTTCCCCTCCCCACAACAGACACCCTGTGAAGTAGGTGGGGCTGAGAGAGCTCTCTTGAGAACTGCTCATGAGAGAACAGCTCTGCGAGAACTTGTAAATGACCCAAGGTCACACCAGCAGCTGCATGTGAAAGAGTGGGGAATCAAACCCTGTTCTCCCAGATTAGAGTCCATGCTCCACTGAACTGGCTCTCTGAAGCAAGAAAAATGGCACCATGGACACATTTAGGGAAGGAAGTCCATTGGGGTCATTAAGGGAGTTGGAGAACTTTGTTCACGTGTGGGTGGCAGAGTTGAAGGAGAGGAGACTGTGGGTTGGGTCACAAGTAGGAGAAGAGTTCAGGGTGGGCTGGTCTACCAAGTTTTTATTCTCTTGCAGCCTTACTTAACCATTTGCTTGTGCAATCCTAAACAGGATTGCTTGTGCAACCCTAAACAGATAACATTATTCTAATTCCACTGAAGTCAACAGGCTTAGAAGAGAATAACTGTTTAGGATTGCAGTTAAGTTCCCAGTATACAACTTGTATTCCTGCATCTCAGAGTTTCTTGATGTTGTTGAACGTGTGGGCACTTCTGGAATTCTGAGAACAGGTAGTGGGTGCCATAACAAAATGGCTGCCACAGGGGATCACAAAATGGCTGCCTTGGCACTTGGTTCAATCACAACATGGTGGCGTGTCCACAAAACCTGAGCGGTTTTCCAGCAAGCAGTGGAGCATCTGTTTCACCTACACAAGACCCCAGGTTCAATCTCTGACATTTCCATTGGAAAAGGATAAGGTAGGAGGCACTGTTCCCTCTAAGCTGAGTTAGTGTGAGCTAGCTCACAGTTTTTTAGCCTCTGGCTCACACATTTCTGTCTTCGCTCAGGAAGGATGGCTCCAGAGCAAGCTAATTTATGCAGCAGCCAAATCGCTCCCTCACAACTTTAATGCCAGTAGCTCACAGACTAGAATTTTTGCTCACAAGACTCCACAGCTTAGAGGGAAGGTGATATGAAGGACCCCTGCCTGCGATCCTGGATAGCCAAATGTACAACCTGCATGTACATACTTACCGTGTTTCCCCGAAAATAAGACACTGTCTTATATTTATTTTTTCTCAAGAAGACACACTATGGCTTATACCACAAATGCATAGAAATCCTGCTAGGGCTTATTTTTGGGGTAGGTCTTATTTTCGGGGAAACAGGGTATATCTGCTTGTGAGAAACAGCCAGAAGGTGTTCACTTTACAAACGAAACTGTGTTTAATTCACACATGGAGCTCTACATATGTTGAGCATTAACTTGAGAATTACTTAATCCATGGTTAAAGAAACATCATATCTACGTTGTATGTGTCATAGAAAGATAGATAGATCCAGGTGGGTAGCCGTGTTGGTCTGAAGCAGCAGAACCAAGTCTGAGTCCAGTGGCACCTTTAGCATTTGCCTTTTTTATTGCAGCCGCACACTGAGTCGACATTTTCAGTGAATTATCTACCGTGTCTCCAAGATCTCTCTCCTGGTCCATTACTGCCGGTTCGGTCCCCATCTACATGTATTTATAGTGGAGTTTTCTGGCTCCAATGTGCATTGGTCTCTAAGGTGGTACTGAACTCGAACCCAGCTCTTCTACTACAGACCAACGTGGCTACTCTCTTGAAACACTTTGTAAATCTGCTTCTGTTTAATTAAAAAAATCCCATTAAGTCCACTAAGAGCGGGCCACTCAGAGATTCATCACATATCACGCCTCTCCTTGAGATCTACTTATAAATCTTGGTTCTAAAAGGCATGGAAGGGTTTTGAGATCTTAGACTCTCCCTCTTACATTTAGAAGGGAACGTTCTCTCTTTACCTCTTGGGCAATTTTTTAAGAAAGAGGCTTTGTTGGCTACTTAACAATACAACTTGCTAATGTCTGTTTTTTGACCTTTGAAATGGCAGGTCTTTCTACTGTGCTGAGAGAGAGAGAGAGAGAGAGAGAGAGAGAGAGAGAGAGAGAGAGAGAGAGAGAGAGAGAGAGACCTGACTCATTAATGTCTAACAAAGACAGGCAGCTATAGAAGCCGCTTCCTTTAGAGGTGTCAGGATTTTTACTAGGCTTAGAGGACCCCTTTTCCAGCCAAATGCCTCTCGCATATCGCCCGGCTTCCGCTGGGACTGCTACATATGCCTGGGAATTTAGGGGCTCATATCATGGCGCTCCATAAATTTTATTTTCTCCGATATCAATTTGATCTTATGAATGTGGCTCCACGGAGCTATAAAGAGCCTTCCTTTGGCAATCGCTGACCCGTGAAAAACATTGTATCGCCGCAACATTATGCTTATCTCTGACTGTTATCTACTACCGGCACCGTTCCCCCGCATGGTGCTTTCGTCTCATTCAGATGAGGGACCTCTTCCCACTGAATACACATCTCATCATGAATGAGCATGAATGCTGCTAAAGGAGCCTCTTTCTTTTGCACTGGCTATGGATGAATTACTGGGTTCAGTGAAGATACTATCATCTACAAAGCTTTTTGTGGCATGGGACCCAATGTAGAATCGTAGAATCGCAGAGTTGGAAGGGGCCAGACAGGCCACCTAGTCCAACCCCCTGCTCAATGCAGGATCAGCCTAGAGCACCCCTGACAAGTGTTTGTCCAGCCGCTGCTTAAAAACTTCCACTGAGGGGGAGCTCACCACATCCCGAGGCAGCTGATTCCACTGTTGCACAACTCTTACTGTAAAGAAGTTTGTCCTAATAACAAGCCGGTACCTTCCTGCCCTCTGCTGCCAACAGCAACAGCTCCCTGCCCTCCTCTAAGTGACATCCCTTCAGATACTTCAAGAGATCAATCATGTTCCCTCCTCAGCCTCCTCTTCTCCTGACTGAACGTTCCCAAGTCCCTCAGCCTTTCCTCATAGGGCTTGGTCTCCAGGCCCCCGATCATCCTCATCGCTCTCCTCTGTACCCGCTCCATTCTGTCCAAATCCTTTTGGAAGTGAGGCCTCCAGAACTGCACACAATACTCAAAGTGTAGTGTAGTATAGTGGTTAGGGCAGGGATCTCCACGGTGGTGCCCGCAGGTGACAGGACACCCAGCAATGTCTTTTCTGGTGCTTTCCAAGGGTTTGTAGGAAGCGGGCAGGGTCAGGTAGGGCTTTTGCTCAGCAAGGCTTCTGATTGGCTTTTGGAGACTTGATTGGCTGTGCAGTTTGTTTTAAATGTTGCTTCGGCGGCAGCGGCCACCACAGCACAAGGATCTCCATTGTGTTACTGAACTTAAGCTGTGGCAATCGTTTTGTGGCTGGCTCCGCCACCCGCAGCAGCCATTTTGTGGCAGCCATTTTGTAGCTGTGCCCATCATGCCGTATCAGAATCCCCAATATGCCTGCAGGCTCTAAAAGGTTGGGGACCCCCGTGTTAGTGTTGAACTGAGATCTGCAGTACCCAGGTTCGAATCCCCGCTCTACCCTGGAAGTTTGCTGGGTGAAGATGGGCCAGTCATGCAGTCTCAGCCTAACTTACCTCACAAGGGTTACTGTTGTAAGGATAAAATGGAGGGCAGGAGAATGATGCAAGCCACTTTGAATAGCCATTGGGGAGAAAGGTGGGTTGGGTTGCCAGGTCCCCCTTGGCTACCAACAGGGGATGAAGGGGGTAGGGTTATCAGATCCAGGTTGGGAAACTCCTGGAGATTTGGGGGTGGAGCCTGGGGGAGGACAGGGACCCCAGTGGGGTACAAGGCCATAGAGAGTCCACCCTCTAAAGCATCCATTTTCTCCAGGGCAGCTGATCTTCATCGTCTAGAGATGAGCTGTAATTCCAGGGGATCCCCAGGCTCCACCTGGAGGTTGGCATCCCTAAAGATGGGGTTGCGACATGAAGTATGTAAATAAGAAACTAAATATCTTCAGGACTGTCTTTCCCAATGTGCTCCGCTGTCGCAGTTTTGCTCTTCAGAGCAAAGTCTTCTGAAGATGCCATTTTGCAAAGGGGTACGATCGGGCACTTGTTTATCCCCAATCATTCCCCACCGTGGGCTCACACCTGGTGGAACGGCCTGTCTGGTGAGGTCAGGAAGGTTCCCCGTGCTGGCTCTGGCTGGTCGCCATGAATACAATATACTCAAGCTAGATGCAAAGTCCAAACCAAGCCAATAAACAGTGCCAGGGGTCGGAATGCCGGGAGATCCATCGGAATTCTCAGGCGCGAAGAGTGGAGGCTGGCAGCCGGGACAAGGTCCAAGATCACACGGTTGCGTGTGCACCGAGGCAGGTGAGCGTGGCTGCTTATAACCGGCCCCTCCCTTCCCTGGGAGGCGACCTGCAAAGACTCACGGCCCCTCACGTTGCCTTTGCAGCAGCTGAAGTCTGGCACTCCTCCGTCTCTCCTGCACCTCCAGGCGCTGGTGTGCCCTGCACAGGGCTTTTTCGGTAGAAAATGCCCAGCAGGAACTCATTAGCATAACAGGCCACACCCAACAGCATAAACTCATTAGCATATTAGGCCACACCCTAACCACACCACTAATTTGCATATTAGGCCACACCCACATGTTACCAGAAGTGTGGTCATCCAGCCACACCCACCTTTTGTTTCTTATTCTGTTTAACTTGTTTGTTGTCAAAACCCAGGGCCTTTTTTGTAGCAGGAACTCCTTTGCATGTTAGGCCACACACCCCTAATGTAGCCAATCCTAATGGGTTTCTGCTGTTGGGTGTGTCCTATTATGCTAATGAGTTCCTGCTGGCGTGGCCAACTCGGGAGCCAGCCGGAACTCCATTCCTGTGTGTTCCTGCCCAAAAATAGCCCTGGCCCTGCATCTGGGACATTCAGGTGAGCTCGGTGGAGACTCTGGCCTCGAAGTGTCTCCAGCTGGGGGTGCTGGGCCAGGCTCTTCCTCCGACTGCAGTTCAGGCTCTTCGCCTTGCTGCCCCTCCTGTGCCGATGCTGGGGGGAGGCTCTTCTCCCTCAGGTGCTGCTAAAGGTTCCTCTGGGCTGACTCCGGAGGAGGCTGGATTGCTCCGTGCCTCTTCCTCAGCTGAGCGAGGGCCCATGACACTCCCCTGCATTTATCGTGCTGCCGAATATATCCAATGGAATTGTTCAGGATGGGGTTTCTGTAAAGGGTTTCGGGAGTAGTTACAGCTGTGAAATTTAGGCAGCTCGTTGCATTGTGTGTGCGCATGGGTGTGTATGTAAAGCAGATCTATGGCAACCCCGGCATGGGGCTTTCAAGGCAAGTGGGAAGCAGAGGTGGTTTGCCGTGGCCTTCCTCCGCAGAGTCCTCCTCGGTTGTCTCCCATTCAGGTACCAACCCTGCTTAGCTTCGGAGATCTGATGAGACTGGGCTATACCTCGCTGCCTTCTCTATTGTTCATTGCATTGGACGTCATCTGTTCTGTATCATCCGGGGCGTGTCTTTCCTGACTTTGCAACCCTGCTACAGTGCACTGGTTTTGTTCTTTTTTTAAAGATAATCTTTTATTTATATAATATAACAACAATTTACAGTAGCACATACTATTAGGAAACCTTAACGATAACAACCTGATTACAAACGCACCCCCCCCCCACAAGAGCAGTAAAACCAAACAGCTATTCAATATATAACTATAACGGGGTGCCGTTGGTGCCTGCGTGGGAGGTTAGGAGTTTGGGGGTGCTCCTGGACTCCTAGTTAATGATGGAGGCCCAGGGTGGCAACCACTGCCAGGGCAGCCTTTTACCATCTGCAGCTGGCTCGGCAGTTGGTCCCCTACCTTGAACGTGAAGACCTGGCCACTGTGATCCATGCGAAGGCTTGACTACTGTAACACTCTCTATTTAGGGCTGCACCTGGGCTGCAAGCGCTGCACTGGCTGCCGATAGCATACCGGATTCGCTTCAAAGTGCTGGTTCTTACCTTTAAAGCCCTAAATGGCCGGGGTCTGGCTTACCTGAAGGACCGCCTCTCCCCGTATGTTCCCCCAAGAGCACTATGATCGGGGAGCCTCATCTCCTGGAAGTTCCAGGGCCCCGAGAGGTTAAGTTTGCCCCTACTAGGGCTAGGTCATTTTCGGTGGCGGCTCCTACCTGGTGGAATGAGCTCCCAGGGGAGATCCGGGCCCTGCGGGACCTTGTGCAGTTCTGCACAACCGGGTTTGATTCTCCCACTCCTCCACTTGCACTTGGCTGGATGACCTTGGGCAAGCCATAGTTCTGATAAGACCTGTTCTTGAAAAAAAGAGCAGTTTCTGTCAAGAGCTCTCTCAGCCCCACCTACCTCACAGGGTGTCTGTTGTGGGGAGGGGAAGGGAATGGAGTTTGTAAGCCACTCTGAGATTCCTTCGGGTAGTGAAAGGTGAAGTATGAATCCAATCTCCTCCTCCTCCTCTTCTTCTTCTTGTTATAGTGTCCTCTTTGCATTGTTGTTTTTAACTGCATAGTCCACCTTGTGTTTCAGTGAGAAAGGCGGACTACAAATGAAGCAAGTCAATAAATATTTTCCCCAAGCTGCCTGTTGTTTGGGGCTGAAGCCCAAGGACAGAGAGCAGGATCTGTAACAGTAGACCGAAACAACAGAAGGTGAAGAGCACTGAGAATCAGGTTTGGATCAGGCTGACCCGTCAGTGAGGGGGCTGCAGCTCAGAGGTGGAGAAATGGCTGGGCAGGCAGAAGGTTCCAGGTTCAGTCTCCAGATGAAAGATCTCTGGTCCCAGGAGGTGGGAAAGTTCCTTTCTGAGCTCCAGGACCCTGGAGAGCCACTTCCAATCTAGGTACACATGAACATAGAATCATAGAGTTGGAAGGGGGCATACAGACCTTCTAGAAGTCCAACCCCCTGCCCAATGCAGGATCAGCCTAAAGCATCTCTGATGAATATTCATCCAGCCTCTTCTTGAAAGCTGTCAGTGAAGGGGAGCGAACCACTTCCCTAGGCAGCTATTTCACCTTTGAACCACTCTGACTGTGAAAAAGTTTTCCCTAATATCCAGCCGATCCCTTTCTGCACATCATTTAAACCTGTTGCTTTGGTTCCTATCCTCTGCTACCAACTGGAACAGCTCCTTGCCCTCCTCCAAATGACAGCCTTTAAAATATTTAAAGAGAGAAATCATGTCCACCCTCAATCTCCTCTTCTCCAGACTAAACATTCCCACAGCCCTCGGCCTTTCCTCGTAGGGCTCAGTCTCCTGACCCCTGATCATCCTCGTCGCTCTCTTCTGCACCCTCTCGATTTTGTCCACACCCTTTTTGAAGTGAGGCCTCCAGAACTGCACACAGCACTCCAGGTGCGACCTGACCAAGGCAGTATACAGAGGGGCTATGACCTTCTCCGATTTCGATGCTATGGCCCTTTTAATACAACCCACGACTGAATTTGCCTTTCTTGCCACCGCATCACACTGACTGCCTTTCACATCGTGTTGGGAATGCAGCACCACACACACTCACTTTCACAGTGCATCACACTGACTGCTTTTTACTGAGTCAGATCATTGGTCTCTCCGCGTCAGTATTGTCTACTCTGACTGGCAGCAGCTCTCCAGGGTCTCAGACTGAGGTCTTTCACATCACCTCCTGCCTGATCCCCTTTAACTGGAGACGCCAGGGGGTTGAACCTGGGACCTTCTGCATGCCAGGTAGAGGCTCTACCACTGAACCGTGCCCCCCATGAGCCACGCCCCCTCAAGGGAGGAGGAATGTTAAGGAACACACAGATTCGTACAGCTCTTCAAATACGTGGGTCACGAAGGACTTTTACATAACGTTTAGCTGAGCCCTGAGTCAGTAGATCAGGACAGCAGAACCTCACCACAGATGAAGCTGCCTTATACCGAGCCAGACCATCAGTTCATCAAGGTCAGTCTTGTCTACTCAGGCCGGCAGCCGCTCTCCAGGGTCTCAGGCAGAGGCCGTTCACATCACCCCCTCAACTGGACATGCCGGACCCTGACCTGGAGAGCCCAGGCAAGTCCAGCCTTGTCAGATCTCGGAAGTTAAGCAGGGCTGACTCTGGCAAGTACTTGGAAGGGCAACCTCCAAGGAATTCCAGGGCTGGGACGCAGAGGCAGGTAATATTAAAACCACCTCTCTGAAATGTCCTAGCCCCACTAGGGGTCGCCAGAAGTCACCAGGACTTCCAGGGTCACAAGCACACACACACACACATAAGTGCGCACACACACACAACCCCCCCCCCCCAAACAAACAAAAAAATACCTGGGACTTTCTTAGGGTTGCCAGGTCTGCCATTCCCACCAGCAGGGGATGAGGGGTAGAACTGCCAGATCCAGGTTGGGAAACTCCTGGAGATTTGGGGGTGGAGCCTGGGGGAGGACAGGAACCTCAGTGGGGTACAGTGCCATACAGAGTCCACCTTCCAAAGCATCCATTTTTTCTAGGGGAGCTAATCTCTAGAGTCTGGAGATGAGCTGTAATTCCAGGGGATCCCCAGGAAACGCCTGGAGGCTGGCATCCCTTTCTGCATAAAGAAGAAAGAAACTGTAAGGTAACTGCGCTAGATAATATTACCATAATAATCACAAAATTGTACAAAAATGTGTGCAGAAAATTATATAAATATACAAGACAATAAATGATGTGTTGACGATGGTCTCCGGAATGCTCTGTCGTTTCGATACTGTTCTTCTTCCGAGAATGAATGAAAACAGCGACTCTTGGTCTGTCTTTTCAACTAGTGGGCATCAAAAATCCATAATATTCACCGATGTATCATGACTTAATTGCAAGAGTTTCTCTGACAGAATGTTCCTAGGGCAAGGTGCTTGCATAATGCCTAATCCCTTTCTGCATGCCAAGCAAACAGTTCTCCCCTTGTGGACAATACTGGGTGAGAATGATTTAAAAAGGTAAAGGTCCCCTTGCCCGAAAGCCAGTTGAGTCCGACTCTAGGGTTGCGGTGCTCATCTCCGTTTCAAAGCCGAAGAGCCAGCGCTGTCCGAAGACGTTTCCGTGGTCATGTGGCCGGCATGACTAAACGCCAAGGCGCACGGAAGTGGTACCTATTTATCTACTTGCAATTTCTTGCTTTCGAACTGCTAGGTTGGCAGCATTATAATGCTCCCGGAGGAATTACAGTGTAGGCAACACAACGGCAAAAACAACCGCTGTGAAATACAGTGCTATCACAATAAAGGCAAAAGCAAAAGTGATCATATACACAAAGTGTTACTGTAATGTATTCACTATCTCCAGTATTCCATATAAGACATTCAGTACGAAACTATAGTTATTTCCATCCAGTATCAAAGTGGCATACAGAAAACCCTCACAAGGGAAAATCCCAAGGAAAAAATTTATAAGTGGAATTAATCAAGATCTGTGCAGTGTCCAGAGCGCAAACGAGACGGGGCTTCTGGTTGACCCCCCATCTTTCAGCAGCCCAGTCCCTCCATCAGTGAAGGGAACTGGCAGGACATCCAACAAACAGTCAAGGTCAGGCATTTTCTCCAGTCTAAAACGTATAATTCTCTATGCTGACATGCGCTCACAATCTCTCTTGATCACAGACGGGGGGGGAGGGGATTTCTGTTCAAACTTGAAGCAGTCCCAAGCAATGTTCCCTCTAAGCTGTAGAGTCCTGTGAGCAAAAATTCTACTTTGTGAGCTACTGGCATTAAAGTTGTGAGCAGGTGATTTGGCTACTGCATAAATTAGTGTGTTCTGGAGCCCTCCTTTCTGAGCCAAGACAAAAATCTGTGAGCTGGAGGCTTAAAAACTGTGAGCTAGCTCACACTAACTCAGCTTAGAGGGAACACTGGTCCCAAGTTTGCAGGGACAAAATCTGAAGGAAAACAATACACCAGGGAAGGGAAATTTTAAAGAGGAAATGTGGGGGGGAGGGGGAAAGGAGTGCTATCCCACAAATCCTTGATTGGCCCCACACTTGTCTATATCTATGTATCTGTAGCCATCAAGATGTTGGATCCCCAAGCATCGAGAATAAATCCACGTTTTCAAGAAAAGCAAAATTTATTTCAAAGCGTTGAAGACATACTCAAACACGTTCTTTGTTAGAACTGGGGATACACAGTTAGGTCAAGCATAATAAAGGAAATTCAAACAGAT
This sequence comes from Gekko japonicus, assembly GCF_001447785.1. Lineage (NCBI taxonomy): Eukaryota > Metazoa > Chordata > Lepidosauria > Squamata > Gekkonidae > Gekko > Gekko japonicus. The sequence goes on along the minus strand of NW_015170282.1, from coordinate 182,164 downwards.
ACAGATCCAATGAATAGCATTCCCGCTGGCGGGCTAATGAAACGGTTGCGCGCCCAGTCCATGGGAACCAGGCAGAACATCAGACAAAACACAGGTGCAGTACTCATGAGAAAAGCAATAGGCAAGCATTACAGCATCTTCTCCCCCACACAACCTCCAGCAGTTATCTTGTGCATTCCAACGCAGGAGCAGGATGATAGAAAACAAGCCGGGTGCAACAGGGAAAGGATATGTACACAGAGGTCACAGAAAACAGAATGGCAGCTTGCTGACATACTGCCCCCCTTAAAATACACTTACAACACACCTCCCGGGTCGGGCGGGAGATCTCCCGGGCTGGGCGGGAGACCTCCCGGTTTGTCCGGGAACCTCTTGTGGAAACTACGGATCAGGTAAGGGGCCCGAATATCCCCTTCTTCCACCCATTCGCGGTGCTGGGGACCGAAATCAACCCATTCGATAAGGTACCAGAGTTTACCACGTTTCAATTTACAATCAAGGATATCAGCGATCTCAAAATGTTCATCCCCTTCCAAAATGACAGGTGGAGGAGGAGTAACTGCTGGTCTCCAGGGAGACGGGCCAGGATCCTTCTTCAACAGGCTCATGTGAAAAACAGAATGCAGAGCACGTAAATTCTTAGGCAAAACAACATCAACCGCCACATCATTTATGACTTTACGCACTTTGAATGGACCTATGAACTTCCACCCCAATTTCCTGCTAGGCCGCAGCATCTTAATGTTCTTGGTCGAGACATACACAAGATCCCCAGGTTTCAGATCAAACCCCACCACCCTACCCTTGTCTGCCTGGGTCTTGTAAGCAGCCTTGGCTGCGTCAAGCGTTTGGCATAGCAGAGGCCATGCATTTTGCAAGGACATACACCATGTATCAGCATCCCCCACAGGACGTTGGCCCATCCCCTCCAGGAAAGGGAGGGGGGGGCTGTCGTAACCAGAGACAGCTTTATAAGGAGACATGCCCGTGGAGCTGTGGACAGTATTGTTATAACAATATTCAGCAAGAGGCAACAATTCACACCAATCATTCTGTTGATAATTAGTGAAACAACGAAGGTATTGCTCCAGGGTCTGATTAACTCGTTCTGTTTGTCCGTCAGTCTCAGGATGATACGCGCTGCTGAGGCCTTGTTCCACCCCTAAAATGGAAAGAAGTTCCCTCCAAAACTTAGAAACAAATTGGGTCCCCCTGTCAGAAATTAATTTAGCAGGTAATTGATGAATTTTCACCACGTGGGACATAAACGATTTCGCCAACCTCTGAGCTGTAGGCAAGGAAGGAAAAGGCACAAAATGAGCTTGCTTAGAAAACAAATCAACAACCACCCAAATAACAGTGTTCCCTTTGCTCGCAGGGAGGTCAGTGATAAAGTCCATGGACACCACTTCCCACGGTCTCGATGGAGTAGGGAGTGGCTGCAGAAGACCAGGAGGCTTGCCCATCCTGGGTTTAGTTAAGGCACATGTTTGGCAGGACCGAACAAACATCAAGAGGTCTTTGCGCATTTGTGGCCACCAGAACTGTCTGCGGATGAGTTGCAGAGATTTAACAAAACTCCAATGCCCTGCCAGTTTCGAACCGTGAGCAGACTCCATCACCTCCCTCCTCATTGAAATAGGCACATACAGTTTGTCTCCAGAATAAATCAGACCTTCAGGGCTACGGACACAATCTGGCAACGTTTTCAGGGAGGCATCATCCTCAGCAGTAAAAGCAGAAAGATATTTCTGAACCCAAGCCCCCCCCCCCACAGGGAACAGGGAAGGCGAAGTCTCATCAGAGTGTGGAATCGATCGCGCTTGCGCACGGGTGACCACAGCCCCCCCAGGTGGGAGGGGGAAAAAACAGAGTCCATGATGATCTCACGCTGACTGTCATGTTGTGGGAGGCGTGAGAGCGCGTCAGCCAGGGAATTAGCCGCCCCAGGGAAATGACGAAGAGTGAATCGAAACTTAGCAAAGAAGTCCGCCCAACGAAGTTGTTTAGCGTTGAGAGAACGGGGGGATTTCAGCATCTCCAAATTCTTATGGTCAGTCCAGACTTCAAATGGTAGTTGTGCCCCCTCCAACCACTGCCTCCAAGTGGAGAGAGCCAGCCGGATCGCTGACGCCTCCTTCTCCCAAATCCCCCAGTTTCGTTCAGCGTCAGAAAACTTTTTAGACACAAATGCGAGGGGATGTAAACGACCATCTTCCCCTTCTTGCAAAATAACAGGTATCCCCAGTTCTAACAATATGTTGGATCCCCAAGCATCGAGAATAAATCCACGTTTTCAAGAAAACCAAAATTTATTTCAAAGCGTTGAAGACATACTCAAACACGTTCTTTGTTAGAACTGGGGATACACAGTTAGGTCAAGCATAATAAAGGAAATTCAAACAGATACAGATCCAATGAATAGCATTCCCGCTGGCGGGCTAATGAAACGGTTGCGCGCTTAGTCCATGGGAACCAGGCAGAACATCAGACAAAACACAGGTGCAGTACTCATGAGAAAAGCAATAGGCAAGCATTACAGCATCTTCTCCCCCACACAACCTCCAGCAGTTATCTTGTGCATTCCAACGCAGGAGCAGGATGATAGAAAACAAGCCGGGTGCAACAGGGAAAGGATATGTACACAGAGGTCACAGAAAACAGAATGGCAGCTTGTTGACACAAGAATGACCACATGATCTGTCTCCCTCCCCACCCTGTGGGAAAGTTTGTTGATGGTAGGTAGGTTTGTAGTTCAGTAACCTGGGCTACAGTATTTGTGGTATTTGATGGGTTTCTGTTGTTATTTTTGTCACTGTAAGCTTTCACTCTTCATAGATCAGAGAAAAAGCAGGCTAAAAGTGCCCAGATAAAGAAAACAACAATGAGTTTAAACCCCTCTTGGCTTCGTTGAGGTCTGCCTCTGGGACCATACTTTGTGCAGCTGTACCTGGGGACGTGAGGACCTTTTGCATTGTGGCACCCTCACTGTAGAATTCCCTCTCCTCAGCTATATGCGTGTGTGCTCCAGGGTAGATTGGAACACAAAGCAAAGAACAGAAGAAAAGTCCTTAAGCTGGGCGTTAAATGTAGGTAGTACTATAATGGGTATAAATTATCCCCTCCCAAGGGAATAATTCCTTTTCAAACTGACACATAGAAACAAAGGGTCTTTTTACCTGTTCTAAAGCACTAAGTCACTGGGGAAGAAGAAGAAGAAGAAGAAGAAGAAGAAGAAGAAGAAGAAGAAGAAGAAGAAGAAGAAGAAGAAGAAGAAGAAGAAGAAGAAGAAGAAGAAGAAGAAGAAGAAACAACTGCTGTTAGGTGCCTAGTTAGGAATAATACCCTCCCCTTACCATTGTACTCCTAGCTTAGATAAAATTGTGTCTGTAAACCGCTCTGAGCCTCATGGATAGGTAAAGGTAAAGGTTCCCTTGCTCAAAAGCCAGTCGAATCCGACTCTAGGGTTGCGGTGCTCTTCTCCATTTCAAAGAGCCAGCGCTGTCCAAAGACGTTTCCGTGGTCATGTGGCCGGCATGACTAAACACCAAGGCGCACGGAACGCTGTTACCTTCCCACCGAAGTGGTACCTATTTATCTACTTGCAATTTCTTGCTTTCGAACTGCTAGGTTGGCAGGATCATGGATAGGGCGGTATATAAATCGCAAATGTAATGTAATGTAATGTAACAACTGGATTTATACCCCACCCTTCACTCAGAGTCTCAGAGTGACTTACAATCTCCTTCCCTTCTTCACCCCACAACAGTGACACAACCTACCCCTGTGTGGTAGGTGGGGCTGAGAGAGCTCTGAGAGAACTGTGACTGACCCAAGGTCACACCAGCAGCTGCATGTGGAGTAGTGGGGAATCAAACCCAGTTCTCCAGATTAGAGTCGGCCGCTCTTAACTGCTATGCCACACTGGTGTACACCACACTCTTTAATACCCTGACCTGGATAGCTCAGGCTAGCCCGATCTCGTCAGATCTCGGAAGCTACTTGGATGGGAGACCACCAAGGAAGTCCAGGGTCGCTATGCAGAGGCAGGCAATGGCAAACCACCTCTGAAAGCCTCTTGCCTTGAAAACTCCACAAGTTGGCTGTGACTTGAGGGCATTCCCCACCCCCATTCTCCCAGGGCTCTTTTTGTAGCAGGAACTCATTTGCATATTAAGTGACACACCCCTACTGTAGCCAATCCTCCAAGAGCTTACAGAGCTCTTCTTACAGGGGCCACTGTAAGCTATTGGAGGATTGGCTAAATTAGAGGTGTGTGGCCTAATATGCAAAGGAGTTCCTGATACAACTATACAGACTATAACTGAGCCTTATTGCTTAACGGCCCTCTGTCTGAAGAGATGTCAAAAATCTATTTATTCCAGTTGTTAAGTGGAAACTTTGTAACCCAGCCGAAGAGCACTCCTGTTTCTCATTTATGATTTTTATTTAAAATAAATCAAATCATTCTTGACCAGAATAAATACGGAAGATACAAAAATATTTGCACATGTAAATGAAATCAGAAACAGAAAGACGTAGATATCCTATCAATTTTAAGATTAAAAGATTCGACACAATTTCTGAGGTTCTCACCAAAGCACTATGAGGAAGATTAGATAGTATCGCACAACCCACATACGAGAGAGTCATAGGTGTTTGGGGTGTGGCTGTCTTGTATGGCCCCAGTTACACGAAACTCACATGGCTCTATGAAAACCAATTCATCTCCTTTAATTCCATGATGTAACCATTCAGAATTAATTTTCCCATCGGACTGTTACATCCCGGGAGTGCTTGTTTCCAAATCTTCAAGATTTCTGGGTGTGTTTCCGAAAATTCACAAGTATGTGTCCAAGGATGTGACATTTTTGCCAAAATGGTAAAAATAAGCTTTCAGGTTGTCTTTGTTCAACCACTGACAGATGTTGGGGCCTGCAAAATTAGAGAGTCCATAGAAGTCAAATTTGGTAGAATTACCTAGTGGTTGGAGTTAGATCAAGATGGGTTGCCATGTTAGTCCGTCTGTAGCAGGAGAAAAGAGTCAGGGTCCAGGAGCACCTTAAAGACTAACAAAATTTGTGTCAGGGGACGAGCTTTCATGAGTCACTGCTCACTTCTAGTGGTTGGAGTGTTTATCTCTCTCATCAGCAAAGTTAGGTAGTAGGACCTGCCTGTCCATATTTATGACTTCCCTCTTTAAAAGGCTATGTTTGGTATTCTCTGAAGTTTTCTCTTTATTGGTATTTATGGAGGTCCTCCTTACCCAGGCTTTTCCACTAAGGGGGTCCATCTTTTAAAACTGTTTTTATGATCCGCTCCACCTCTGTGTACCAAAATAAATTTGTAACGATGGGTTGTTTTATTCTGCTTTTATGCCCTGGCATGTTTTTATTGACCTGGATTGTTGACTGGCTTACCTGACCTGGATAGCCCAGGTTAGCCTGATCTTGTCAGATCTTGGCTGCTAAGCAGAGATGGTCCTGGCTAGTATTGGGATGGAAGACCTCCAAGGAATACCAGGGTCATGACGTGGAGGCAGGAAATGGCTAACCACCTCTGAGTATCTCTTGCCTTGAAAATCCTATAGGGTTGCCATAAATTTGGTGTAGTGGTTAAGTGTGCAGACTCTAATCTGGGAGAACCGGGTTTGGTTTCCCACTCCTCCACTTGCAGCTGCTGGATGACCTTGGGCAAGCCACAGTTCTGTCAGAGCTGTTCTCTCAAGGACAGTTCTTGAAATAGCTCTCCCAGCCCCACCTACCTCACAGGGTGTCTGCTGTAGGGAGGGGAAGGGAAAGGAGTGTGTAAGCCGCTCTGAGACTCCAAATGAAGGGCGGGGTATAAATCCAATCTCTTCTTCTTTTAAATCAGCTGTGACATGATGGCAAACCCCCCCCCCCCCCCCCAGTGTTGTTTGTTTTAGTTGTGAACTGTCTACAGCAGGTTCTGGGGAGGTGTAAATCTGGAAGGCCCAGGTTCGAATCCCTGTTCTGCCATAGAAGCTCCCTGGGTGACCTTGGGCCAGTCATTATCTCTAAGCTTAACCTACCACCCTGGATCATCGTGAGAATAAAACAGAGGAGACGACAACCATGTATGCTGCTTTGGGTCCCCGTCGGGTAGAAAGGTGTGGTATAAATGTAAATAAAATTAAATACATGTTTCTCTCTCTCCTTTCTGTCCATATTCCGTTTTGTTTAACATGATGAATATTGCCTGAAGACGCTTTCTGAGGCTCTCTGTGGCTTTATGGTGTTTCTGTTGGTCCCAGTGAAAGAAAGCCCCTGTTTCTCCATTTTTCCTCGATGGACCAGCAAAGCTGCCTGCAAATTTATGTCCAAGATGTCACAGGGATGTCTGTTTTGCCCTTTAATTTAGTTTGAGATCTGAAAGGCGAACGTTCCCCTCTTAGCACCTACCCATCTGCAGGATGACCTTGCTGCTCCTAAAATATTTGTATGCAGCCTGAAGACACTTCAAGGTGAATAAATACATTTCTAGGTCAATTTTTAGCTGCCTAGCGCCACCTACTGATAAAAGGAGGGTCACGATGAAAAACATTAATGGAGCGGTCCGGCGACAAGGGTGCTTTGAGAAAAGCTTTCCTTTTTCTGTCGAACCTTGCTTGCCAATAAGTAAAATAAAAATTTAAAATATCTGAACTTTTCCTAACATTCAGGACAATAATGAAATGATAAAAGAACTGACCGGTCATCTGATGGTAATTCTGCAGTGAGGCAACCTCATTGGGTATGTTCAGATGTGCTTTTAAATGATTGCTTATTTGAAGACCAAGCCTTTCCATTCATAGAATCACAGAGTTGGGAGGGACCTCCAGGGTCATCTAGTCCAACCCCCTGCATAATGCAGGAAATTCACAAATACCTCCCTCCACACACACCCAGTGACCCCTGCTCCATGCCCAGAAGATGGCAAAAAACCCTCCAGGATCCCTGGCCAAACTGGCCTGTAGAAAAATGGCTTCCTGGCCGCAAAGTGATGATTGGCATTTCCCTGGGCATGTAAGAAAGACCTTCTGGAGCAAGTTTTAAAAGAATTTCTGGAGCAAGTTTCTGGCCTCCTTTTTCCCCAGGGGAAGTCAATGCACACCTTCTTTTGGCCATGAGATTAAGTTATTTTCAGTGCAATCCTAAACACTAACATAAGAACATAAGAGATGCCAATGTTGGATCAGGCCAAAGGCCCATCCAGTCCAACACTCTGTATCACACAGTGGCCAGAAATACCAGGTGCCATCAGGAGGTCCACAAGGGGGGCCAGGACATTAGAAACCCTCCCACTGTTCACCCCCCCCACAAGCACCAAGATGACAGAGGATCACTTGCCCCAGAGTCCCTATCTATACCTTGTGGCTAATAGCCACTGATGGACCTCTGATCCATATGCTTATCTAATTCCCTTTTGAGGCCACCCATGCTTGTAGCCGCCACCACCTCCTGTGGCAGTAAATTCCAAGTGTTAATCACTCTTTGGGTGAAGAAGTACTTCCTTTTATCTGTTCTAACCCGACCGCTCAGCAATTTCATGGAGTGCCCACGAGTTCTTGTATTGCGTGAAAGGGAGAAAAGTACCTCTTTCTCTACCTGCTCTTTCCCATGCATAATCTTATAAACCTCAATCATGTCACCCCTCAGTCGTCGTTTCTCCAAGCTAAAGAGCCCTAAGCGCCTTAACCTTTCCTCATAGGGAAAGTGTTCCAACCCTTTTATCATTCGAGTTGCCCTTTTCTGCACTTTTTCCAAAGCTATAATATCCTTTTTAAGGTGTGGTGACCAGAACTGCACACAGTATTCCAAATGAGGTTGCACCATTGATTTATATAGGGGCATTATGATATTGGCTGATCTGTTTTCAATACCCTTCCTAATAATCCCCAGCATAGCACTGAAATCCTAGGCCTTCCGAACTCTGCTTGGGACAACTCTGCTTCCTTGGCCTGGACGGCCCAGGCTAGCTTGATCTCGCCAGAGCTCAGAAGCGAAGCAGCAACCCCGGACTTACTTGCTGGTCTCCCATCCTGACCCTGCTTGGCTTCCGAGATCTGATGAGATCAGGCTAGCTAGCCTGGGTTATCCAGATCCGGGCACAAATGCTATCAACAGAGGGAACCCCCCTTTTTAAAAAAGAAGCTCATCACACAAATTTTGAAGGCTGTCAAATGCAAAAACGGGATGGGCCGCAGTGAAGGTGTTGCGGGCAACAATTCTTATGTTAAGGACCCTGCAATTCTGCAAAGAGAAAAATCTTGACTTTGTTATAGTAAAAAAAAGAGAGAAGAAGCTCTGAATGGTATCATGTCCTCTAAGACACGGTACGTGTGCTGCGTTCAGTTTAGAAGTACCAGAGAGTTGTATAGTTTCATTGCCAGAAAACACAGGAGTAAGGGGAAAGGCGAGTTCTGTGCAACAAAGTACCTGGAGAGAAGAAGTTCGCCCAAGTGAACAAAACAAGGGTCTGCAATCTGCGAATGGTGCAAGACACTCGTCTGCACGTGAAAGACCCTCTGGCACTAGAGACAGGCAGCACAGCGATAGAAGGCAGCTTATAGGAGGAAACAACAATGGTGGGCTCTCCTTCTTTGGATGTTTTCAAACAGCGGCTAGGTGGCCATCTGACAGCAATGCTGATTGTGTGAACTTAGGCAGAACATGAGAAGGGAGGGCAGGAAGGGTTAAATCAGAGCTCGCGGCCCTTTCTTACATGCCCAGGGAAATGCTGATCGCTGCTTTGGGGGAAGGAAGCAATTGTTCTCCAGGCCAGTTTGACTGGAGATCCTGGAGGGGTTTTTTGCCATCTTCTGTGCATGGAACAGCAGTCACTAGGTTTATGTGTGTGTGGGAGGTATTTGTGAACTTCCTGCATTGTGCAGGGGGTTGGACTAGATGACCCTAGAGGTCCCTTCCAATTCTATGAGTCTATGATTCTAATAGTCTTTGTATCAGAAAAAAGGGACATATAACATTCACATAATAAAAACAAAATCTGGGAGATTCATATACTTATATAAGTAACTGAAAACAATGCAGGGAAAGTCAGTATTCTAAAGCTCCATATACGAAGGTCTGCTGGAACACATGCTTTGGTTTATCAAGACAAGAAGAGAAGAGACTGGATTTATACCCCGTCCCCCACTCAGAGTCTCAGAGCTGCTTACAATCTCCTACCTGTAAGGTAGGTGGGATTTAGAGAGCTCTTTCGAGGACTGCTTGTGAGAGAACAGCTCTGAGAGAACTTGTGACTGACCCAAGCTCACCCAGCAGCTGCATGTGGAGGAGTCAGGAATCAAATCTGGTTCTCCCAGATTAGAGTCCACGCTCCTAACCACTACACCAAACCGGCTCTCGAGGCCCATCATGTTAACTCCTGTCTCTGGCCCCAGCTCCTGCCAACCTAGTGGTTTCAAAACAAGAAATTGCAAGTAGACTGCGGTGGCAGTGTGGCAGTGTGACATCGAGAGCCCTGACGTCATCAGCCAGCCGACAGAATACATGCCGTCGGGACATGACTGATACAGCCTGCAAGATCCTCTGATCAGCTACAATGTGTGTGTGATTAAATACTGTATGTTGTCTTCCCTATCCCCCACGAATATATTGTGAGTCCATTGTCTTCTGAGTAACTGTAAATCGCTCTGAGCCCATTATTATTATTATTATAATAATATAAACAGGTGCTGCTTCAGTGGGAAGCTAACAGCGTTCTGTGTGCCTTGGTGTTTAGTCAGTCTTTGGACAGTGCTGGCTCTTTGGCTTGGAAACGGAGATGAGCAGCGCCCCCTAGAGTTGGATTCAACTGGCTTTTGAGCAAGGGAAACCTTTACCTTTACCTTTTTACCATCCTGCAGATGGGCAATTGGCATCCACAGAGAAGTAAGACCAAACATCCTTCATATATAAAAGAATCACTCCAAATACCATGTTATATAAGACACTGCTTGGCCCGAAGGTGACCCTAAATGCCAACCAGGAAGTCAGCCTGGGGAAAATATTTGGTAAGTGATTTAAAAGGCTGATTTGCAAAACATTTCCTCTCCAATCGCAGATGTAATGCATACTTTATGATTTCTTGGGGGAAACAGCGCTTTAATTCTCATTAACCTCTTTCATCCCCAAACCTGCTTCCACTTCACACATTTGCCCTGTTAGCGTATCCATAACACCTAGTATTGTTTTTCCACCCTGTGCTTCTGAGGGTTATCAGCTGATATTATCAGTCATGGGAAAGCCATCAAACTCTTTGATCTCCTTTCTGGAGAGTCATCAACCATTTGTCCAGGTCTTTGGGAACTTTCCTGTAAACATATTAATGCTATTGTTTTAGGGGCAAACCTGTCATGTTGCCCTAAGGTACATTTTTCCTATAACAGACACCTTGTGACTCATGGACTCATCTCCAGCTGCTGGGTGACCTTGGGTCAGTCACAGTCCTCTCAAAGCTGTTCTCTCAAGAGCAGTTTTCTCAGAGCTCTCAGCCCCACCTACCTCACAAGGTGTCTGTTATAGGAAAAATGTACATGGACTCATCTCCAGCTGCTGGGTGACCTTGGGTCAGTCACAGTCCTCTCAGAGCTGTTCTCTCAAGAGCAGTTTTCTCAGAGCTCTCTCAGCCCCACCTACCTCACAAGGTGTCTGTTATGGGGAGGGGAAGGGAATGGAGATTGTAAGCTGCTCTGAGACTCCAAGTGAAGGGCGGGGTATAAATCCAATCTCCTCCTCCTCCTCCTCCTCCTCCTTCCTCCAAAGCAGATGTTCTGCCATTGAGCCACAGAAGAAGACCACACACCAGACAAAAGGGTAGCTGCAGCATTTGGTTCCCTGACTCAGGATTCCATCAGTGTAATCCGAAACAGAGTTACCCCCTTCTATGTCCATCAAAGCCAATGGGCATGTCACTCCAATATTATACGTTACTACTCTAGTGGAACAAGTGGAAAATAACAAGAAAGGGACAAGGTCACGGTAATAAGCTGTTCCTACTGATAAGTTTATAGATGGCATTGTGTTAAATGAATTTGCACTTACAGTCTGTATTATTATTTAAACAGTAATCTTGTTTATGTATATTTGACTTATCTTCTAATAAAATCGTTTAAAAAGAAAGAAAAAAGAAAGATGGCACTGCGGAATCCCCAGATCTAGACCCCATTTCTAATTTTTAAAGCTCTTTAGATCACAAGACCCGCTAGAGGGACTGCTTCTCCCCATAAGTTGATTTCAAAAGATGGATTATAGAAGAAGTGATTGTGTTTCGTCCCATCTGTGGTCACTGGTGCTCATTCAGTATAAACAGCTTTTGGCAGTAAGCATATATAGGATTAGCTCTTTACTAGTCTGTAAACTCACTGAGAGCTGCAGGCCCATTTTATCGGGGAGGAAATTTTATATTAAGCTCCCTGTGACTGGGGCCAAGTTAAAAATATTAAAACCAACAAAGAAAGCAATAGTCCTTAGTAAAGATGTGTCCGTTCCAAGAAGGCTAGCGGTCAGAATTCCTGGTTTAGCAGATCGCAGACCTCCCAGAAGAAACTTGTAAAAGATGGGAGGTGGGGACATAAAGTGTAAGAGGAGGACGAGGGCGCCAGATCACATAAGTGTGCTGTCGTTGTCCTCGGCCGAAAGCCTGGCAGAGCATCTCTGCCTTACAAGCCCTGCAGAAAGGCAACAGATCCTGCAGAGCTCAGATGTTCTCAGGCAGAGAGTTCCACCTGGTTGAGGACAGCCGGGTCTCTCTTCCTGAACATAATGCTTTTCTCGGGGCATATTGAGAGAGGTGGTCCCGAATGTATGAGGGTCCCTGACTGCTAAGGGCCTGTCCCTTCTAGGACATCATGATAGGATCCATTGTCCGCAGTAATTCCACTATGCTCTGAGTTGAATAACTGTTGTGCCTTTAAATCCTCCAGTTGCCTTTGGGACTGGGGTTTCCACGTGGGCCAGTCTGTTCCCACAAGGACACGGTAGCGCCCCAACACCACAGAGGCCTGTGGAGCTTTCCAAGGTCCTGAAGATCATTCAGGGCCTCAGCCAGAAGACCACCATGGTGCTGTTTGCGAACAACAACCAGCAGGGGGCACCTCTTAAACATTGTTTTCCCCTCCCAGACTTTCTCAGATTCAAGAACTTCCCACACTCTTCATTGGTTTTGCACCGTGCCTCACCCGTGGCTCTCACCACATGCCGTGGGCAGGGCCTTAGCCATCCTACCGTCACAAACATGCACACAAGCGCAGGAACTCACAAAGTCTATTTCATTTGTAGATACGATCATTTGATGCTCAGTAATAGCATTCTGTGCACCTCAGTGTTTAGTCATGCCGGCCACATGACCATGGAAAAAGTCTTCGGACAGTGCTGGCTCTTCGGCTTGGAAACGGAGATGAGCACCGCCCCCTAGAGTCGGATTCGACTGGCTTTTGAGCAAGAGAAACCTCTACCTTTAGTTACGAATTGTACACTTACAGTAACACACCCAGGGCGAGTCTGCACTGGCTTTTCCCGCCATTGTTTTACCAAAGGTGCAGCTCAAACCCACATTCAAATACCCTGGGGCAACGCTGTACTGACTGCGAAATCACCCCTGAACGGCCATAAATCTATGCAGAAGGTACAATAAAACCCGATGATCAAAGAAAGTGAAAGCGGCATGCAGTGTAGAGAGTGCCATAAAATTCGATGATGAAAGAAGGTGAAAGCAGCATGCAATGCAGAGGGGAATTTCTGTTCCAAGGCGGGTTTGTTAAAACAAACCCGGGGGGGGGGGGAGCCAATGCAGAATCGCCCCCATTCTGGGGTATGCATGATCTCCGTGCAAAACAAGACCAGGTAACACCATCAGGCATATACGCACCAGCAAACAACACTGACGCATACGAGTTCCAGAGGGTTAGCTGCGTTGATTTGTTGCCGCAGAACCCTCAGGAGTAGTCGTTTGGCACCTTAAATACCAACAGATTTATTGTGACACAGATGAAGTAGGCTTCATTCCATGAAAGCTTATGCCACAACGTTGCTTTTTTGTTTGTATGCATGTCAAACAGCACATCGCAAACAAATAAGACACGTGCACAGCGGGTGTGTCTTTCTGTCTCTCTGTCTAGTCTCCATTGTGGTGTTGTGGCCAAACAGTGACTTTCTTTAAATACTGACAGCCCACTTTCGTCCCCAGCGGAGACCAAATCAGTTGGTCACATCTTTCTCCCTCCCTCCCATTTTAAAATCTAGCAGTCCATGAAGAAGAGGAGGAAGAGATTGGATTTATACCCCACCCTTCACCACCCAAAGGAGTCTCAGAGTGACTTACAATCCCTTTCCCTTCCCCTCCCCACAACAGATACCCTGTGAGGTAGGTGAAGCTGAGAGAGCTCTCTCAAGAACTGCCCTTGAGAGAACAGCTCTGAAAGAACTTGTGACTGACCCAAGGAATCCATTAGAAGCTTAGCAGCATTTTTGAGCCTGAATATTTTTTGAGATCAGCGTCCTATCCGAATGTATTATCTTTCATGACTTTTTGTAAAGCACTTTATGAGCAAGAGAGCTTTTGTACTACTCTAATATTTCCTGAGGAAGATCCAATTTTGAAACGTTGTTATATAACCCGGAGATGACGTTGATGATGTATTTTTACACTAGGATTTTCTTATGATTTGAAGGAATTTGTTTATTGTGTCGTAGTGCTTATTGACCATAATACATAGAAAGCATCTTCTTTGCAAGTCTTGTTGACTGCTTGATTTGTGGGTCAGACTCTCACAACTGTTTTCTTTACATTTGCTCTCTGATTAGGTCGTGATTGTCCACACTTGTCTTGACCAAAGGTCACACCTGCAGCTGCATGTGGAGGAGTGAGGGATCAAACTCGGTTCTTCCAGACTAGAGTCTGCACTCCTAACCCCTACACCAAACTGGCTATCAATCGTCCGTGTTTTTCTCTTCTCTTTCTTTCCCCCTTTTCATTCTGTAAAGTCTGAGGATGCTGCAGTTGTTTTGAGCTGTCACCCGCCTTGCATCTGAAGGCGTCGAAAAAAATAAATTGTGGACCTGGAGTGAGAAGAAGAAGAAGAAGAAGAGATTGGATTTATACCCCGCCCTTCACTTGGAGTCTCAGAGCGGCTTACAAACTCCCTTCCCTTCCCCCTCCCCACAACAGACACCCTGTGAGGTAGGTGGGGCTGAGAGAGCTCTGACACAAACTGCTCTTTTTCAAGGACAGCTGTGCCAGAGCTTGTGACTGACCCAAGGTCACATCAGCAGGTGCAAGTGGAGGAGTGGGGAATCAAACCCGGTTCTCCCAGATTAGAGTCCGCACACTTAACCACTACACCAAACCATTCAAATCCCTGCACAGCTACAAATCTCAGGGGATAGTTTTGGGGCCAGTCACTATCTTTCTAGCCTATCTCACAGGGTTGTGGGGAGGATCACATAATGACATTCTGAGTCCCTTATAGAAATGGCAAGAAGGTGGTGGTGGAAAGTGCCGGAAAGTCACAGCGGACTTATGGTGCCAGTGTTCCCTCTAAGCTGAGTCAGTGTGAGATAGCTCACAGTTTTTTAGGCTCCGGCTCACACATTTTTGTCTCAGCTCAGGAAGGAGGGCTCCAGAGCAAACTAATTAATGCAGTAGCTGAATTACTCACTCACAACTTTAATGCCAGCAGCTCACAAAGAAGAATTTTTGCTCACAAGACTCCACAGCTTAGAGGGAACAGTGCGCCCGTCAGGTTTCCCAGGCAAGAGATGTTCAGAGGCGGTTTGCCATGGCCTGACTCTTTATAGCGACTCTGGACTTCCTTGGTGGGTCTCCCATCTGAGCTCTAACCAGAGCTGACCCTGCTTATCTTCTGAGATCTGATGATATTGAGCTAGCCCAGCCTATCCAAGTCAGGACTGACCAGATGCATATCCAATAATGACTATTTACTCATCCCTGGAGTAATTTACTCATCCCAGTAGTCATGTATGGCTGCGAGAGTTGGACCGTAAGGAAGGCCGAGCGCCGAAGAATAGATTCTTTTGAACTATGGTGCTGGAGAAGACTCTTGAGAGTCCCCTGGACTGCAAGGAGATCAAATCAGTCAATCCTAAAAGAAATCAACCCTGACTGTTCCCTGGAAGGCCAGATAATGAAACTGAAGCTCAAATACTTTGGCCACCAAATGAGAAGGGAGCCCTCACTGGAGAAGACCCTGATGCTGGGAAAGACTGAAGGACAAAGAAGACGGGGACGGCAAAGGATGAGATGGTTGGACAGTGTTATCGATGCAACGGACATGAAGTCGAGCAAACTCCGGAGGACGATGGAGGACAGGAGGGCCTGGCGTGATGTGGTCCATGGGGTCGCGAAGAGTCGGACTCGACTGTGCAACTGAACAACAACAAGGACCTGTGCATGGATCTTGGCATGTGAATACTGTGTTTGACAAAAACATGCATTGGCGTGGAACTGGATTTGGTGCATTGAACCTAAGAACCCTTGACCGAGGTCTCCCTAGCTAATCTCAGCGGTTAGCCACATTGTTCTGCAGTAGAACAGCTACACTTGAGTGACCAACAAGATTTTCAGGGTATAGCCCTGACCTGGATAGCCCAGGCAAGCCCGATCTCATCAGATCCCGGAAGCTAAGCAGGACCGACCCTGGCGAGTACTCGGAAGGGACACCTCAAAGGAATACCAGGGCCGGGGAGGCAGAGGCAGGCAATAGTAAGCCACCTCTCTGAAACGTCCAGGCCCTACTAGGTGTTGCGAGGTCAGCCATGACTTCCAGGCACACACACACACACACACAAAATACTCACACAAAAAAAAGATTTTCAGGGTATAAGCTTTCAAGAGTCAAAGCTCCCTTCATCAGATACAAGCAGTAATGGC
>NW_015170282.1:146000-166263 GCF_001447785.1 Gekko japonicus | reverse complement strand
GGATCTGACCAAGCGAGCTTTTAACTCTGGGTTGTTCATGCCCTGAAACCTTGACGGTCTCAAAAGTGCTCCTGGAACTCAGACCTGGCCGCTCCCCAACTATATGGATTTGGGTACAAAGCATTCTGGGTATGCAAGAGTTGATTTGTAACAGGGGAAGCCACCTTTCAAAGTTTCACCTCTCCCTCTCCCTTTCTATAGGGCAAGCCAGTGTGGTGCAGCAGTGTTTACAGTGCTGGATTGGGATTTGAGAGACCTGAGCTGAGATCCCCACTTTACTATGAAACTGATCTCGGGCCAGTTGCTCTCCCTTGGCCGAATCTACTGCATGTGTGAAGATAAAACGGTAAAGAGAAAGTCATGTACGCCACCCTGCGCTCGGTAGAAGAAGAAGAGATTGGATTTATACCCCACCCTTCACTACCCAAAGGAGTCTCAGAGCGGCTTACAGTCTCCTTTCCCTTCCCTTCCCCACAACAGACACCCTGTGAGCAGTGTTCCCTCTAAGCTGAGTTAGTGTGAGCTAGCTCACAGTTTTTTAGCCTCTGGCTCACACATTTTTGTCTTAGCTCAGGAAGGAGGGCTCCAGAGCAAACTAATTAATGCAGTAGCTGAATTACTCACTCACAACTTTAATGCCAGTAGCTCACAAAGTAGAAATTTTGCTCACAAGACTCCACAGCTTAGAGGGAACATTGCCTGTGAGGTAGGTGGGGCTGAGAGAGCTTTCTCAAGAACTGCCCTTGAGAGAACAGCTCTGAAAGAACTTGTGACTGACCCAAGGTCACACCAGCAGCTGCATGTGGAGGAGTGGGGAATCAAGCCTGGTTCTCCCAGATTAGCGTCCACGCTCTTATCCACTACACCAGACTGGTACAGGAAGGGTGGAATAAAAATGTACAGGACAGATTAAAAAGAAGTTTGTGTGTGGTGATGATAGATCCGTTTCCCATATCCTGCACAGCCTGAGAAACAAACATCCTACAGTGTCAGGTTTGTGGCTTGTCTTTCTCGCCCCGTCCTTGATTGTGACTGGCTTTGTGGCAAATTGCTCCAGAGGTAACTGTGTTGTCATTGGAATAGTGAAAGCCCTTAATTGCAGAAGAGGGAGGCCCAAAGCCCAGCACCATTGGAGGAGGAGTGGCGTTTGCCAGAGAAAGCAGCAGAGCACCGGAGCGTGTGAGGCCATTCAGGCAAACTAGTGATGGGGGGCATGATGGGGGGGGATTAAACGGAAGCTCTGTGGATCCCCAACGGCCTTTCCTCTTTACGACTTGCAAATGAGGATGGAAATTAGAGAAGCCTCAAGACAGAGATCCCGACGCCTCCCTGCCATGGGCAACTGAGCAGAAGATTGCCAGCGACTGTCTTTCATTAGGAGGGTCTCAAGGCCGGCGTCCCCCTGACCTTCACCAACTGTTTGCAGGAGAGATTTTTTTTTCTCAATTAGGTGCCTGCGATGCCAAAGTCGGCTGTGGTGCCTGGATGCTCTTGGTTTGGAGGTCAAGATCTGGATTAAGGGTGGCAGGGACTAGGCTGCTGATTGTCAACGGCAGCAGAGACTCGATTCAGCCCTGGATCTTCTGGGAACTGTGTTGGAACCAGGAACTTCTTCTGCTGTCCTCAGTAGATCTCCTGATCTATCTAGATTTACCACTAGTCCTTTGAATTTTCCTTCATGATTGGTTCCAGCCAGTGGCTCCCTCTAAGCCGTGGGGTCCTGTGAGCAAAAAATCTACTTTGTGAGCTGCCGGCAGTAACATTGCGAGCGAGCGATTTGGTTACTGCACAGATTAGTTAGCTCTGGAGCCCTCCTTCCTGAGCGAAGACAAAAATCTGTGAGCTGGAGGCTAAGAAACTGTGAGGTAGCTCACACTAACTCATCTTAGAGGGAAAACTGGTTCCAGCCCCCCTTTTAGTCCCCTCCCCCAGTGTGCATTATGTGCCTTTGAATCACTCCCAACTTCCTTTATTGAGTCCATCCATCTCACACTGGGTCTTCTTTTCTTGCTGCCTTCAACTTCTCTTGGCATTATTGTCTTTCCACCAATTATTATCCTTTTGTCCCTACACCAGTTCTTTCCCATGAACCCCCCTCTGTGGGCAACAAGCCCATTTGGCGTCTACATGAAAAGGTGAACGGGATTTAAAACAACACTCTAAATCCTGCATGTTTACAGCTAGAAAAGGACATTAGAAGAATGGCATCTCTTCTCCAAGCAAACAAAAGGCGATTCTGCATTGGCTTTTCCCTCTGTTGTTTCACCAAACCCACGTTGGAACAGAAATTCCCCTCTGCATTGCATGCTGCTTTCACTTCCTTTGATCATCGGGTTTTATGGTACCTTCTGCATAGATTTATGGCTGTTCAGGGGTGACTTTGCAGTCAGGACTGCAAGGTATTTGAATGTGGTTTTGATATGCACATTTCCCTCAGTGTTGAGAAAATGTGGAGCGAATGCCAGAGGCAGAATTGCCCAAAGACAGGGAAGAGACCCCAATATGCAAAATAGCCAATATACCGATTTTCCAACCACAACACTAAAGTTCAGGTCAGAAGAACATAAGAACATAAGAGAGGCCATGATGGATCAGGTCAATGGCCCATCCAGTCCAACACTCTGTGTCACACAGTGGCCAAAACCCAGGTGCCATCGGGAGGTCCACCAGCGGGACCAGAACTACAGAAACCCTCCCACTGTGGCCCGCCAAGCACCAAGATTATCCAGCAAACAGCAGGATGCCTCAGTGGCTTGAACCCTTGATTTATTCCTCATCTGGGCATGTCTCCTGGTGCCTAGTGGTTGTATTTCCTGTCCCTCTTGCTCCTGCAACTACCTGCATTGACATCCTTGACAACTACCAAGGTTATAACTCTGTCCTCTCTTCTGGTTGTGCTCTTTTAATCCACACAGGTAATGCTACTGTTTCGCTACACCCTGCCCATGTGACCACAGCCTTAGTCTTTCTAGTGTTTACATTGTAATATACTAGCTTATTACTATTCAGAGGAAACTTAGATTAAGTATTCTAGTTGTACATGACCTACCATCTAGATACTCAAGCAATACACGCAGGGGCAGATTAAGGTTCACTGGTGCCCTAAGCACTGACCATTCTTGGTACCCCCCTCCTTTCCACACTGACCCAGTCCATTTTAGTTGTTGACCTGTCTGACCAGATATACAATGCAGGTTGCAGCAACTGACAACTGAATTTGGCTTCATCATTTTACTTTTAAACATAGCCTATGTCACTGTACCTCACCAACAAAAAATAGAATATAACCCTGACACAAACTGCTCTTTCAGGAACAGCTGTGCCAGAGCTTGTGACTGACCCAAGGTCACATCAGCAGGTGCAAGTGGAGGAGTGGGGAATCAAACCCCGTTCTCCCAGATTAGAGTCCGCACACTTAACCACTACACCAAACTGGCTCTCACACCAAACTGGCTCTCTCAGCCATCACGGTCCTGTTGCCTGTTACACACCCCAGTCTCCTTTCATCCCCCCTGACCTGTCTTCTTTCCCAGAAGCTGGTCTTGGGATTGTTTCTCAATCCACAGTTCTCCTTCTGCCCTCATGAACCAGAAGACACCACACCATTAGAGTTGAACTCTCTAGTGTAACAGGAATGTGATGGCCACCACCGTGAACTGAACTAGGCAGCTGATGGGCAGCTGATGGAGTGACTGCAGAATAACCAAGCTGCAGCATTCTGCATTAACTGAACTTTCCAAGGTTTTCTTCCAAGGGGAGACCTACGCAGAGCACATAATAGTAGTCTAAACATTACAATGGCATGGATCCAGGTGGTCAGACCAGCTGTCTTCCAGGCTAAACGAAGCTTTCGCACAACCTAAATAACACACTTTGAATCCACTTTTCCACAAAGTTGCACTTTGCAACTGGATTTTACTGTGTGAAATGGCCAAATCGGCTTGCAAATGGTCGCTGAAGTAGCTTGAAACTGCATTATTCAGCATATGTCAAAGCGTCAGAAGAAAGTGTTGCTTTTCAGCTGCATTCATTTGCTTCCCCTGTGGCAACACAAAAGGATCCATATCTGGTCTGATCCTGATATTAGTGGAGGACAAGAACAACGGCTTGCCCACCTAAGAGTACAAAGGCAGAGTGTAAAATGTTCATTTTTGTTAAATGAACTTCTCCACTGTGCTATAGTACCGGCGTATCATTCATTAAAACCCCTTTAAAAGCTATTCATGCCTCCTCCATAGCCATTAACACGTCCGTTAGCAGACATTCATTAGGGCTTGTTGATTGGTGCTTCTCTGCCTTCAAGACCACTGTCTGAGCATGTCTTCATCGGACAGCAGCAGAGGCAACTCAATCCCCCCTTGACAACCATCTTTAACTACTAAAAACGCACCCTAACTTGGGATGTCATCATGACATTTAACCTCTGTCCCCAAAGAACACTTTACTGTTAGAAATGTCAGCTTGTTTAAGAGTCTGAACCAGAAACTGTTATCTCATTCAGGCAGCCTCTCACAGTACGGGAATTCTTTTTTCTTTTTTTTTAAATGAAGGGCTTTTAAAATAATTTGTATTACAGAAATATGGATTGTTAACCAAAAGCACGATTCACCTGTGTTTTACATGAGCTTTACATTTGTTATTCCCCGGTCTGCGGAGTCACTGGAAAAGACAACGAAGCTAGGAAAAGTTGGTGGCAGCAGGTAAAGAGGAAATGTGGAGCGAATGCCAGATGCAGAATTCCCTTTGCCTCAACTGAAAGGGAACCAGATTCCATGACTGTGAGCATCTACCTGAAGTGTTCAAACTGCAGCTAGCATCTCTGTCTATAGCTGAGATTTCCATACTTTTGCATTCTGCCTAATACAATATTAAGTGGTGTCTGAAGGTTGCATAATCTTTTTATTCTTAGGGGAAGGGGCTGGTCCCATAAAAGCTCTCAATTGATTGACTGCTGCTCCAAGCAATAATAACAATTTTGCATTTGTATAGCACAATTTAAGGTGCTTCAGATACCAGTTACTCACCAGCATTTGTTTTGCACAATTTAGGTATTCCAAGTGCTGCGTGTACATTAGCAAAGGTATTTTTACAACACCCTTGTAAGGTAGGCTAGTATTGAAAGGTAAAAGTTTCCCTTGCTCGAAAGCCAGTTGAATCCGACTCTAGGGAGTGGTGCTCATCTCCATTTCCAAGCTGAAGAGCCAATGCTGCCCGAAGACATTTCCATGGTCATGTGGCCGGCATGACTAAATGCCGAGGTGCATGGAATGCTGTTACCTTCCCACCAAAGCGATACCTATTTATCCACTTGCAATTTCTTGCTTTCGAACTGCTAGGTTGGCAGGAGTTGGGGCCAGAGATGGGCGCTCACTTTGTCACACAGCACTAGGGTCTTGAACTGCCAAACTACCAGCCTCCTGGTCTGCAGCTCAGTGTCTTAACCTCTAGCATTACCAGTTCCTTATTGCAGATGGGTGACCGAGATGGTAGTGGTCCACCAAAGGCATCCCAATGCATTTGGAGATGAGATGTGAGATCCGAACTGGAAAACCATACAGTCAGCTGCTGAATACACGAAATATTGCAGAAAATGTTAAATTGTTCTATACCCTTTGTACCAGAAATATTTTTGTTAAATATTTTATCTGAAAGTTGCAAAGAAAATCATTCTTATTTGATTTTGTACGTAGTTACTTCTGCCAGAATTTTATATGCAAAATACTGGAGAAGAGTGGAAACTCCTACCAAAGAAGAGATTATAAACAAAACGCTGGAAGCAGCAGAAATGGATAAATTGACTTTATTATTGAAAAATCACCCAGGGAAAACATTTGAGAATACATGGGCAAGATGGTACACTTGGTTGGAGAATTACAACAACTCAAAAGTTATAGTCAAATAAAACATATTACAGAGATGAGAATTTGTTATATTAGCAACAAAAGACTAAAAATTTCTGAGGGAATATTTAATATGGTTTAGTTATAAGGCATAAATATGGTAATTATCAGAAAAATTCCCCCCATGTATGTATGTATGTATGTATGTATGTATGTATGTGTGTGTGTTGAGTGTGTGTATGTAAAATTCAATAAAATATTGTTTTTAAAAAATCTTTCATCTGCCTACCCTGAGTTTAAATAGGAAACTGGGGGTATAGGTTACATGTGATATTTGCAACACAGGGGAATGTGTGGTTTGAAGTGGTGGGAGAGGGAGGCGTTAACCCCCCCCAAGCCGTTTCCTAGAAGGAAAATCCCCCCCCCCAACTACGCTGAACTGCAGGCTGTGGAAGGTCAGTAGTTCAGCAGTTCAAGACCCGGGGGCCGCAAGACGGGGTGAGCTCCTGTCTCTAGTTCCAGCTCCTGCCAACCTAGCAGTTCGAAAGCAAGAAATTGCAAGTAGATAAATAGGTACCACTTCTGTGGGAAGGTAACAGCATTCCGTGCGCCTTGGTGTTTAGTCATGCCAGCCACATGACCACGGAAACGTCTTCGGACAGCGCTGGCTCTTTGACTTTGAAACGGAGATGAGCACCGCAACCCTAGAGTCGGATTCGACTGGCTTTCGAGCAAGGGAACCTTTACCTTTACTATTTGTTCCCGAACAGGACTTAAAGGCAGCCAGGGAAGGGAGCATTTTTAATTGTGCAAACTGCATGGGGGAGGGAAGAGTTAACCCCCCCCCCTTTCCCAGCAATGTGGCCCTGATTCATATCAGCCCCTCCTGGCAACTTTGTTTGTGGCTTCATTATATGACAGGGAATTTGAACCACAGATCACTTGTGCCAGATTTCACTTGGCCTTTTCAGTACCTCTCTGGGTTCCTATCTAATGAAATATGTAGTGCTGTACCAGATCCGAGGCCCTACTGCCATGTTTTTATTTATTTATACCCTGCTTACCTCCCTAAAGGGGATCCCAAGTACTTAACAACACTTCCCCCTTCCTCTGTTTAGTGTAGTGGTTAGGTGCGCGGACTCTAATCTGGGAGAACCGGGTTTGATTCCCCACTACTCCACTTGCACCTGCTGATGTGACCTTGGGTCAGTCACAAGCTCTGGCACAGCTGTCCTTGAAAAAGAGCAGTTTGTGTCAGAGCTCTCTCAGCCCCACCCGCCTCACAGGGTGTCTGTTGTGGGGAGGGGAAGGGAAAGGAGTTTGTAAGCCGCTCTGAGACTCCAAGTGGAGGGCGGGGTATAAATCCAATCTCTTCTCCTCCTCCTCCTCTGTTTTCCCCCCTCACAACAGCCCTGTGGAAGGAGCTAACAGAGGTTGTAGTGATGGCCACAGGCATAGACAGCTTTGAAAGGGGATTCGATAGATTCACGGAGGAGAGGTCAATCAGTGGCTCCTAGCCATGGGGACTGAGGGGAACCTCCACAGTCAGAGGCACTAATCATCTGAATCCCAGAGCCAGGAGGCAACATCAGGGGAAGGCCTCGGCCTCTCTGCCCTGTTGTTGGTTCTGACAGTACCTCTCTCTTATTTTGTGTGGTTAGGTGTGATGTAGTTTTAAATCTCTTGTTATTTCTTTCTCTCACTCCAGTCTTTAATTAATTCCAGTCTTTAATTAACCTTTCCCACAGTATTGTGCCCAAGCTCTAAGGCCCCTTCACTGGACTATGTGGTTCTGAGGATAAGACTCTGGATTAACAATAAACGAGATAAAACTTTATTGGTAAAAGAAGTGTATTGGTTCCAAGATGTTTTGTTGAGTTGCTTAGTAAGCCTTTCCCTTTTTACTCAGGTCTCTGTCAGCTTTCCCCCTCACACTCTTAAAATACTCCGACTATATTAGATTTTTCCTAATATGCCCCCTTAAGTATATGTTCTTCTTCCTTTAGAATCTTAATGCCTTTCACAGCACTTCTATATGATTCCAGTTGGAAGACTACTTCTCAGACTCTGTGTAGATTGTCCACAACTGACAGCCACTGACTTCTGACTTCAGCCTTCAAACTCCAGCCTTCTCTCTCTCCACACACAGACGCACACCTCCTAGCTCCACACACATACTCTCAGTCACCAACCAGTCACCTCACTCCCTCTTCTCCCTCTTTCACCTTCCTTGTTCTTCTGACACTTACCAACCATTTAAAGAAACACACACATATAACCTGAAATCTTTACATTGGCCCTCCGGAGGAACTGGTTGGCCGCTGTGTGAGACAGGATGCTGGACTAAATGGACTATTGGTCTTATCCAGCAGGGCTCTTCTTGTGTTCTTGTGAAGGCCGAGGCCTACTTATGTTCTTAAGGTTACGCAAAGAGCTTCCATGGCACAGTGGGGCTTGAATCTGGGTCTCCCAGATCCTAATGCATCGCCGCACTGGCAGTGTTGAAAACTAGCTATGGGCGAGGTCTTATAGACACACAGAAGTGGTGCTGTCCCTACAAGCCCCAACCTTGCTTGTTTTATGCCTTGCACTCTCCCATAAGAACATAAGAGATGCCAATGTTGGATCAGGCCAAAGGCCCATCCAGCCCAACACTCTGTGTCACACAGTGGCCAGAAATACCAGTGCCATCAGGAGGTCCAGCAGTGGGGCCAGGACATTAGAAGCCATCCCACTGTTGACCCCCCCAAGCACCTAGATGACAGAGATGACAGAGCATCACTTGCCCCAGAGCCCCTATCTATACCTTGTGGCTAATAGCCACTGATGGACCTCTGCTCCATATGCTTATCTAATTCCCTTTTGAAGCCGTCCATGCTTGTAGCCGCCACCACCTCCTGTGGCAGTGAATTCCATGTGTTAATCACTCTTTGGGTGAAGAAGTACTTCCTTTTATCCGTTCTAACCCGACAGCTCTGCAGTTTCATGGAGTGCCCACATGAGTTCTTGTATTGTGAGAAAGGGAAAAAAGTACCTCTTTCTCTACCTGCTCTTTCCCATGCATAATCTTATAAACCTCGATCATGTCACCCCTTCAGTCGTCGTTTCTTCAAGCTAACGAGCCCTAAGCGCTTTAACCTTTCCTCATAGGGAAAGTGTTCCAACCCTTTTATCATCCGAGTTGCCCTTTTCTGCACTTTTTCCAAAGCTATAATATCCTTTTTAAGGTGTGGTGACCAGAACTGCACACAGTACTCCAAATGAATACTGATCAAGAGAGCAACAGCGATCCACACTAAATTACTTACTCCGTCTTGAGGAATGTGTTCCACCTCGGAGAAACTCAGCCCCAAAATATATTTTCCACGTGACTATCCATGCGCATCCTGTTATCGTGTTATTTAAAGGTCTAATCGTGTCAAGCTGACAAGCGAAGAGAAATGTTATGTCTGACAAAACGCTGATATCCCCCCCCCCATGGCCTGGTCGGTATTAATGAGATGCTGGCTCGGGGCTATTCCCCCCCACCCCAATCTCAAAGGGCACCAGATGCAGGAGATCCCCGGGGACGAGATCTCGGGAAATTTCATCAGCATTCATGGGTGACCTAGCCTTTTCAAGCACAATGATCGACTTGATAAATCATCTTTACAACGAATTCTAATTATCGCCTATGTGGCCCGGGTGACTCTCGAGAAAGTGAGGGATCTCGCCACCCGCTTGGCCATGTGGGTGTCAGAAGTTGTTTGTCCTTGCGCCGTCCCTTGGCGAATGGCACTGCGCCGCATTAACCCGGTGGGCCGAGGAGTACGTAGGAGTCAAACTACTCTATTAAGTTACACGACCGAGTGAAATTTAATTCTTCTCCCCCCACCCCCTTCACCCCTCTCTTCTTCCCCAATGAAATTACATGCCGTGGTGTATAAGATAGGATTAGAAATATAACATTAGAGCAATTAATACCATAATGCCTCTATGATGAGTGTGCTACATTGAATTTCATGGATTTTGCTCCGTGTGGCTGAGATTTCCCTGGGGACCTCTAGACCAAACCTTTGTATTCTTAGCAAATTAAATGTTTTTTTTAAAAAAACAAAAAACCAAAAGACCTCAGCAATGTATTCAATAAATTCAATATAAGCTGCAAGACATAGTAATAAACATATCCATTACAACAGTATTACAGGTAATAGGGTAGAACCAAAGCTAATAGGTTGTTTTGGGGGGAACTTCCCCCCCCAGTGTTGAAAAATGACTCCCTATCTTTGATTATTATTTTGGTGCAACTTACGCAAATGGTCATTCCTTTGCCTTGTCCTCTCCGTCACTCAACTTCATTTGCCTTTAGGGAAGTCATAACGCAGCCCAATCATGATTTTTGGGCCAGTATTACTGATATTGTCTTATTCGTTGAGGGGGTTTCCTGACTGTCAAGGATCATTGATTGACTGATTGACAAGATTTGTACCCCACCTTTCTGCCCTTACAAGGGCCACTGAGGCGACTAACAATTTAAAACATACATGATTAAAAAGAATTTCGGTTTAAAACTATTAAAATCAACCGCCCTCCCAACACACAACAATAAAACAAGCCAGTTTGGTGTAGTGGTTAAGTGCGTGGACTCTAATCTGGGAGAATCGGGTTTGATTCTCCACTTCTCCTCCACTTGCACCTGGCTGGATGACCTTGGGCAAGCCATAGTCCTGTCAGAGATGTCCTTGAAAAAGAGCAGTCTCTGTCAGAGCTCTCTCAGCCCCACCTACCTCACAGGGTGTCTGTTGTAAGCCGCTCTGAGACTTCTTTGGGTAGTGAAGGGTGGGGTATAAATCCAATCTCCTCCTCCTCCTCCTCTTCTTCTTCTTCCCAGAGTTAAGAACATAAGAACATAATAGACGCCAATGTTGGATCAGGCCAAAGGCCCATCCAGTCCAACACTCTGTGTCACACAGTGGCCAGAAATAACAGTGCCATCAGGAGGTTCACCAGTGGGGCCAGGACATTAGAAGCCTTCCCACTGTTGACCCCCCCCAAGCACCAAGAAGACAGAGCATCACTTGTCCCAGAGCCCCTATCTATACCTTGTGGCTAATAGCCACTGATGGACCTCTGCTCCATATGCTTATCTAATTCCCTTTTGAAGCTATCCATGCTTGTAGCCGCCATCACCTCCTGTGGCAGTGAATTCCAAGTGTTAATCACTCTTTGGGTGAAGAAGTACTTCCTTTTATCCGTTCTAACCCGACCGAGTTAAAATACATACAAAACATAAAAAGCAATTAAAACATTGGTCAGGAAGGAGGGATCGTTGAGGGAATGCCAAATGAAACAAAAAAAGCCTTTGCTACTGGCAGAAGACGGCAACAGAAGGAGACGGACAAAGCTTCCCGGGTAGAGAGTTCCATCCGAGGAGCACAGCCCTCGCTTGTTTCATTATCTACTTACTTCATTCATACTCTGCCTTGCTCCCTTCGCCTGTCCTCCCTTTTATCTTCACAGCAACCCTGTGAGGTAGGTTGGGCTGAGAGAGTGTGACTGACCCAAGGCCACCCAGCCAGCTTCCACGGCAGAGTGGAGATTCAAACCTGAATCCCCGAGGTTCTAAGCACTACACCATGCTGATTCTCAGCTGACCCTTTGCCATCAATTATATCATCATGCGGCCAATTTTGCTATGTGGCAGTGTCATTCCCATCCAGGATGTGCTCCCTGATTGGCTTGGATTACCCTCGTAACTAACCCAGGAAGGAAGAATGGGTAGTGATCAGGGGACAGTGGCACAGAAACAGCAATATCTGTTGGAAACAGCAATATCTGTTGGAAACAGGGGCACTGAAGAGGACTGAGAAAGAGATGAATATTCACACGACGTATTTTAGGGGAGAACTTCCCACACCCAACTTGCTCTATAGTGCTCAGATACTGAAACTGAGAAATGTTTGGTGCAGCGTTGGGACATATTTGCACCAATACTGAAATGACTGGGTTAGAGCACATGCCAGAATAACATAGGGTGTGGTCAGATGGGCAGGTTGCCGTGGCGGTATCTCGGCTTTAAATAAGCCGCTTGAGTTTGGGGCAGTTTCTGTCCATCAGACGGTGCCCCCAAAGCCGGCCTCATAGTGCCACAGGCCCATAGTTGGTCATTCACATCGCTAACGTGCCACAACCACGGAGCCGCAGCTGGGTTGGTTGTTTTCTTCTAAGTCCCACTGTGCATGCGCGGAAGTAGAGAAATGCACATGTGCTTCTGGCCCCCACCTCAGAGTGGGGTTGAAAAACCCCACAAAGGACGCGACAGAAATGGAGTGGAACGATCACACTGCTCATGCGTTTCCATGGCGTGCCCGGGTGATCAGATGCCCAGAAACCTGCCACGGAAGCGCTTCGCTGGGGTAGTTACCAGAATTGGGCGATGGCTATTTAATCCGCGTGGGAGTCATTTTAGCGTGAGGTAGGGATGAGTGGGGCACGGGAGCTGGATGTGCATGTTTGATCGTGCCCATTTGGTCCGGAGGGGAGGGGTGGCTGTGTTGGGCCAAACTGCTCGTGGGATCACACCCATAAACTTAGTTCAAGCAGAGCCAGACCGACCATACAGGCAAACGAGGCGGTGGCCTAGGGCACCAAATGTTCAGGAGCACCGAAACAGTCAGAAAGGAAACCATAGAGTCTTGCCCAAAACCTAGAGCGTTGCCCCCGATGTTGGAAATGTGACGATGTCACTTCTGGGCGATGTCATTGTGGCGCACACAGAGAAGAAAAGGAAGGATCGGGCGTCCCCCCACCGGCAGCCAGCACGACCTGGGAACCCTCATGAATGTCCTCCAAAATGTCCTATCGTCAACAGCCTCACTCAGGTCTTGCAAACTGGGGGCCTTTGTGGCTTCCTAGACGGAGTCCATCCATCTCCTGTTGGGTCTTCCTCTTTTCCTGCTGCCTTCAATTTCCCCTGGCACTATGGTCTTTTGCAGTGATTCTGGTCTTCTCATAATGTGGCCAAAGTACGATAGCCTCGGTTTGGTCATTCGAGCTTCTAGGGAGAGTACAGGCTCAGATCTGATCTAGCACCCACTCATTTGTCTTTTGGGCAGTCCACAGGATTTGTAAAACTCTCCTCCAGCACCACATTTCAAAAGACTCCACTTGCATCCTGTCAGCTTTCTTCGTTGTCCAACGTTCGCATTCATTCATAGTAACGGGGAATACTATCGCATGAATTAACCTGATCCTTGTTGCCCGTGGCACATCCAGGCCCGTAGCCAGGGCTTTTTAAGTCGGGGGGGGCATTTAAATTTCTTGGGGGGCACTGGATCATTGAATTAAAGGGATTCCCGGCTCCTTCTCTGCACCAGCCACCGCTCGGGGGGCCTGGGCTGGATGGGATGTTGTGGGGCCTTGCCAGTCAGGGGGCCTGGCCCCGAGATGCCCCACTGTAGCTATGGGCCTGGGCACATCTCTATACTACAGGAATATTTTCAACCTCCTTCACAGCTGCCTTTCCCATTTTAAAAAACTTAGCTTCCGTGGTCCATGTACCATTGGCCCTAGTACAGGAAGAGGGTGAATCAACGAGGCAGGAGAGAGAAATATCTGTTTCCTCCTAACTGTGCTCGGGAATTCAGCGATCCCCGACGCAATTTCTGTGACCTCTGAAAGTTCAAAGGGAGAGAGAGATGGATCCCTTGGGAACTTGAAAAAGGGCTTATTCATAGTTGTTGTGTATTCCTTACCCTGGGAGCCCCTGTGTTAACTGGGGTCACCCGGAAAATGGGGCCGGGACTATTTGCCTGTTTATCTTTGATGGTTTTGAAGTCCTTGCGGGCAGCTGCCGAAAGAACTGCATGGCAATCTCCGAATGGAAGAAAGCAGGCGAGCGAATCCGGCATCCTCAGAGGTGGGTCTGCCGGATATGCGAAAAGCCGCCCCGTCTTCCTCTCTGCCCTCCCCAAGATTTCAGACCTTCCTCTCAAAAAGGCCTTTAAAAGGGGTGTGTGTGTGTGGGGGGGAGCCTCTTTGAAGGGCCCCTGATGGAAAGGCGGGTTATTATTAAAGGTACAGTAATGGCCGTCTGGTTATCTGCAGCCGGGCCTCTGCGGGGAGGAGATAAGATGTTTATTAAGAGTCCTGCTTTAACGCCCAAGGATCGCTTTCAGAGGGCCCAAGAAAAATGGACTTTATCTAGTCCATTATTGTGTACAGTCGTCCGGGTGGATGTTTTACTTCGTTTTGGACACCCTGAATGAAAGCTAATAACTTCCCTGTTATCGGCGGGACACCTGGGGGATTTTTCACTGTGTCAGAGCTTATTAAAGAGAGACTTTCGGGGAGGGGGGGAGGCATTCAAGAGAAGGTTTTTTTGGGGGCAGTGTCTCCCCTTCTCTGAGCTGCCTCCAAGCCCTGAGCTACAGATCGATTCCACAGGAAGGAAGAAGAAGAGGAGGTTTTTATACCCTGCTTTTCTCTACCTTAAAGTTCCCGGATAACATCAGGGCCCTGCGGGACCTTTTACAGTTCTGCGGGGCCTCTAAATTGGAGCTCTTCCACCAGGCTTTCAACTAGGGGCCACTGCTGATGAGTGGCCACTGGTGAATGCTCCACGGACGAACGGGCCGCCGGAATACATCTCGGCCGCACGAATGGGGTGCCGGAACACATCTTGGCCAGTACGAAACACCGATTGGTTAATGCTGTTGTCTGTATATTGTACGCCGCCATCATTATTATTATCAACATCATCATTGGCACGGTTAATGGTTGTTGTTTGCATTTACTCTGTATTTTAATATATTCGATGTTTTGATGTTTTGATGTTTTTATGTTGTTAGCCGCCTTGAGCCAGCTTTGTGGCAAGGCGGGATATAAATCGAAATAGGTAGCAGGAGCTCCTTTGCATATTAGGCCACACACCCCTAGTGTAGCCAATCCTCCAAGAGCTTACAGTAGCCCCAGTAAGAAGAGCTCTGTAAGCTCTTGGAGGATTGGCTACACTAGGGGTGTGTGCCTAATATGCAAAGGAGTTCCTGCTACCAGTAGAGCCCTGAATATAAATATAAATAAAATAAACAAGGTGTCTCAAAGTGGCTTACCATTCACCTTTCCCTTCCTGTCCCCACCAGGGTCACCTTTGTGAGGCAGGTGGGGCTGAGAGAGTTCTGAGAGAACCTTGGTCACCCAGCAGGCTTCATGTGGAGGGGGAGCGGGGAATCAAACCCGGTTCTCCAGATCAGAATCTGCCGCTGTTAACCACAACACCACGCTACCTCTCTTTTTCAGAAGTTTACAAAAACGATGCTGGTGATGCCAGAAGGCTAGGAAATCTTATTGGCTGCCCATTCTACCACTGGTGACATCACAATGTCTCGTAAAGGTCCTTCTTTGCCTGGATTTATTTCCCAGTAGAAAAAAAGGGGGACAGGGTCACCTGAAAGGAGTGCTGCTGCACTTATCTAACATCATACTTTGTGGTTTCTGCCCTGATGCATCCAACGAAGCTGAGGGGCCGTAGATTCAGGATGAACAAAAGAAAATACTTCTTTACGCAAAGAGTGATTAAAATGTGGAATTTGCTGCTAGAGGATGAAGTGATGGCCACTGGCGTAGACGGCTTTAAAAGGGGATTAGATGGATTCATAAAAATCCACACAAATAGAGAACCAGTTGCGGTTAGCAGCGTGGACTCTAATCTGGGAGAACCGGGTTTGATTCCCCACTCCTCCACATGCAGCTGGTGGTGTGACCTTGGGTCACTAACAAGTTCTCTCAGAGCTGTTCTCTCAAGGGCAGTCCTCAAAAGAGTTCTCTCAGCCCCACCTACCTCACAGGGTGTCTGTTGTGGGGAGGGGAAGGGGAAGGAGACTGTAAACCGCTCTGAGAGTCCTTCGGGTAGTGAAGGGCTGGGTATAAATCCAATCTCTTCTTCTTCTCTCTAGAAAACTAGCTCAGAAAGGGAACATTTGCTCTGTTCACTCTTGTTGCTGGCTTTCTGTTTGCAGGGAGTTGGAAACAAAGCATTCCAAAATAGAATCCTGTGGTACAATCCTTTCAACCAGCTCATTCCCACCTTATTCTCAGGGGCGGTCTTGGGCATCAGGGGCAGCTGCCCCCCTGTGCCCCAAGCTGAGAAGGGACCGGCCCCCCAAAGGAAAGGGGAGAAGAAGAGCAGGCTCCTACCACTACTCATGCCCACCCTGTCTGGGGCACAGGCAGTAGGCTTGCACAGGCCGAGAAGAGCGTAGCAGCATTGGTCTTAGATGACTGAAGGCATTAGAAGAATCCATCTTGGCTTATGCACGGTGCGTTGCTGTCCTTGTTCAAAAGACTATCTGGCTGAGAAAATCCATCTGAAGGACTGGCTCACTGTGCTTGTAAGCTCTGAGGAGGACAGGATAAAGCAGGGTGTGCCCATGAATGATGGCATGACGTGGTGGGACGTTGTTCTTTCCACTCTTTGAAAAAGCTTTCTGGAAACAGAATTGTAACAGGCTGGCAGTCTCCGTCAGAGGTGGAATGGAAGTCTCCTTTTCTACTTTCAACTTTCAACTTGTATCCTGCTCAAACCCCAAGGGGTCTCTGAGCGGCTTACACAATTTCTGTATCCCGATCTATGGCCACATAGTCAGGGGTGGGGGCTGCCCTACCGGCACCCAGTGGTGGGATTTTGCTGTTTCTCGGCTCGGCCCCGGCTCGGCTTCGGCTCGGCTCCTCTTCTTCTTCTGGTAGTCCTCGGAGTCGGCTGTTCTTTCGGTGGGCCCCATCTGACACGCGGTTCGCATCGGCGCGGCTCCAGCTACGTCCCTCTGGCTCTGCCGCGCCCGCGCTTCTACGTCCTTTGCGTCTTCTGGCTCTGCCTCCACCGTCATCCGACAGTCTTCACATATGCATGCTTGAAATCGTATGGCTTGGAACACTCATCTGTTGCACTTTGAAATTAGCAAACAGGATGCGTTTATTTGTCACAAGCACTCTACTCCACTAAGAAGTGTGGAGGAGACTGGAAATGCTTTTGGGTTATGCACGGTGCGTAATATGAATTATGATCTGATTGTGTACCAAATATAGTGTATATTGTGTACAAGAGTATCTTTATTAACTGTAATATATGAATAGCACATTTGGTTCATAGTAATTTGATCACGGTTTTGCTTTTGTTTTTGTATTAGACTCCAGGTCAGGTCGGGTCTGGAGATCTCCCGCTTTGGCAGTTGATCTCCAGGCTGCAGAGATCAATTCCCTTGGAGAAAATGGCTGGGTTTTTTTGGGGGGGCGTGGACTGTATGACATTGTGCTGAGGTCCCTCCCCTCCCCAAACCCTGCCTTCTCCAGGCTCCGCCCCCATAGGGTTGCCAAAAGGGGGCGGGGGTGGGGAATCCCCCGCTTTGGAGGCCCGATTTCTGCCACGGTGGAATCGGGCTCCGGGAGTTCTTGACGGATGGGCACGTGCGCCGGCAGCACGTCACAAGAAGTGACGTGCTACGTGCTCACGTTGGGGGCGTGGCTCACACGTCGGGGGGGAAACCATATGGTTTCCCCCCGACGATGTGAGCCACGCCCCCAACGTGAGCACGTAGCACGTCACTTCTTGTGACGTGCTGCCGGCGCACGTGCCCATCCGTCAAGAACTCCCGGACCTTGGCGAGGCTCCCCCGCTCCGAGGGGTGAGTCGATTTGGCAACCCTACGCCCCCAAATGTGAGAACCAGCTTGGTGTAGTGGCTAAGAGCAGCAGACTCTAATCTGGAGAACCAGGTTCGATTCCCCACTTCCCCACTTGAAGCTAGCTGGGTGACCATAGGCAAGTCACAGCACTCACAGCCTACAAATAAGCATAGCTCACCACCTAGTGGTGCCAAAGAAGAGTTACAGCTTCGCCAGCCAAACAGTCCCTTCCAGGATCTCCTGGCTCTTCCAGATACAATGCCGCATGACAATTAATCTAACATCCCAAATTTCCAGGTATCTCTTAACCCCCAGCTGGCAACCCTGATTTGAAGCTCAGAGCTGGTGTCCAGCCATGAAGCACCAAGCCCAGCCTTTACTGATGGCGCCTGAGCCCTGGTTCTAGGTTCCGATTACTCTGAAGGGTGACGGAATGTTGGAAGAGTGGGACAGAGTAGTGGAAAGTGGCTGCAGCTGGCTGTGTTGGAAGCCTGTCCTGGATCCTTTGGGAGAAAAGTAAGCCTGAAACAAATTAAATAAATAACAAATAATGACAATGCATAAAAGGTCTGCGGCTGGCATCAGCCCTAGCTGGACTATCTTCTCGCCCCACCTCCAAAAGAAGCCTCCACGTGCCAAGCATCTGACACCGCTGCTGAGAGAGGGGCAGTTATACAAACAGACAAAACGTTTCAACAGCCAATCCATAGGCAAAAGAACCTCATCAGGAAAGCTCCTCCACTAGCATGTCCACAGCCTGGGGAACTCCTACAAGATATTGACTCAGCCCTACCCTACCTTCCTGAGTAGATATAGATTACCTGCCTACCATTTTTCTTCTCACCTTGACACAGAGAGTGCTCCATCTTTCGGTGTTATACCTCTGAGGATGCCACTCACAGCGACTGGTGAAACGTCAGGTCCTACAATGCCAAGACCACGGCCATACAGCCTGGAAAATCTACAACAACTAAAACTGAAACCATCTGATTCTCTAACATATTTATTATAAAAACTCCCCCTTCAAGAATCAACAGGGCTTAGTAACAGTTGGTAAAGGATGCTAAGGCTTGGTGTTTGGGGGCCCTTGCTGATCCCAGATGCTAGCCCAGTTTGTCTGTGTTGGGATTCTTAATTCAAGGTCGATGGTTGTATTGCAAACACAAGAGCCACCCTTAGTAAAAGAAAAATATCTTTACTATAAAAACAAAATAAAACACGGGTATGGTACTTTGGATAAAAGAAATAAAATAAAAAGTTACGTACTTAGTTATTCTCAGTACTATATGCTAACAGCTACATCTTTCTATCTCTCTTGGCTTCTAGAAGAGAACTACCTCTTTGGTTCACACAAAGGGCCATAAACTTGTGAATACATGAATGCTAGATCAAAGCATTTCTACAAACAAGATGTTAGTTGACCAATACAAAGGTTACAGGTCACTTCATTAGGGTAAACAACTCCCACAAACTTTCCCGCCGTTGAATACATTATGTAACGTAACATCCTGTTTGCTAACAAACAACATTTAACTCTGTAATGGCTGAAGTGTAAGCAACTTGCAATTCCAACAGTCTGTCGCCGCAAAATCCAAGATGAGTCCAGGGGCACATTAGGGAAGGGGTCCCCAAACTTTTTGAGCCTGTGGGCACCTTTGGAATTTTGAAAGGAGGTAGTGAGCGCCATCACCTCCAAAATGGCTGCCACAGGAGGTAGACCCAAACACAATATCCTCCGCCTCACTCTGCGAAAGGATTGCAGAAGGGAATAGGGTTGCCAGGTTCTTACCATCTGCTGGTGGGGGGCTCCTTCATGCTGCCCACCTGGAAGTGACATTATCGTACCGGGCACATCGTGCAGGGGACGTACTAGCATTTGCCCAAAAACTTTATGGTCACCATAGAGTTTTTAGCCAAATGCTAGAGCATCCCCCGTGCGATGTACCTGGTGTGATGACGCCACCTCTGGGTGTTGTCATCGTGCCGGGCATGTCTGGCGGGGTGGGGCTCTTTTGGGGCAGGGCTCCCCTACCGGCCAACTGGCTGGCAATGGATTGCCCCCCCCCAAAAAAAAATTGGGGGGTCCCCCATTGGGGGGATGGCAACCCTAGAAGGGAAATAAACATAAACGAAGGAAAGACTGAAGGGGGGGATGGAACCACACACCCTTGTAGTGTGGTAGTGCAGAAAACCATTTCGTTTGGAGGAGGACAGACAGAAATGAGCCTTGACTTAACAACAGCCTCACTCGCTTCCTGAAAAGCTCAGTGGGTGCCAAGGGGAGGACGGAAGGGTGATATGGAGTCCGTGTGCACCATGTTGGGAACCCTGCCTTAAGGACCGACAGAATTTACTCCAGCTTGAGCTACCTTACTTCATCTGCTTGTAACTCTACATCAGACATCTCTTTCAGGTTATGAGTGGCAGAAAGTCAGGAGCGGGCCTCCTTTGACAACATTACTCTCCGGCTCCCAGGAATTTCTCTCCCACAATCCCACCCTGCCTTGGAATGCTGGCTTCCCTAAGACCAGGAGTCTGCAGGCCCTGCTTGAAGAAAGCGGGAGGAGACGGCTGGTCCGGGACCCCAGCTAGCATTCCCACTGTCTCTTCTGCGTGTGTCCCTGTTCCCCTACGGTTACCCTGCTAACCCCCTTCCCTTCCTATTTGCCCTCTGCTTCCTTATCTGGTTACACCATCCACCTCCTGCCTTGACAAGCCCCTCCGCCATTTGTGACATCGGCTGATTAGGAAATAAAGGATCCTGGA
>NW_015170282.1:139244-145962 GCF_001447785.1 Gekko japonicus | reverse complement strand
GAAAGGCAGCTTCTGGTTGGCAGGGCTGGCGGGCTGGCAGGGGATGCTGGCAGGGAAAGGAGACATGTCGGTGGGGGAAACTGATTTCAGGTTGAGTCTCGTGGTGTTCTTCTGGAGCGTAAAGGATCTAGAAGTACCTGTCAGACAGGAAAGCTATAAATTGCTCTGCCTCAAGCATATATCTGGAGAGGTGCCCTATACATCTCCTAAACTCCTATAATGTTTTCCCCAAATCCTGTGTTGTGTCGTGGTTAGAGTGTCAGACTAGG
Source organism: Gekko japonicus (assembly GCF_001447785.1). Classification (NCBI taxonomy): domain Eukaryota; kingdom Metazoa; phylum Chordata; class Lepidosauria; order Squamata; family Gekkonidae; genus Gekko; species Gekko japonicus. Next base: position 145,693 of record NW_015170282.1, on the reverse strand, counting down.
ATCTGGGAGGACCAGGTTCAGATCCCAACTCCGGCATGGAAGCTTGCTGAGTGACCTTTGGCCAGTTACACGCTCTCACCCTAACCTGCCTCACAGGGTTGTTGTGAGGATAAAATGGAGGAAAAGAGAACGATGTAAGCTGCTATGGGTCCCCATTGGGGAGGAAGCCAGGGCACACAGGAAGTAAAAATCAAGTAAAATTAAAAAATGCATGAGTGGAAAAGCAGTTTGGGGCAGGTGAGTGGAAAAGCAGTTTGGGGCAGGTGGGAGGTTGGACAGAGAAACAGTCAGAGAGGAAATGAAGGGTCCACTTAATCTCTTTTGCTGGGAACAGTTAAAAGGCTCTGAGAGCAGACGGGCCCTTTTGTACATGCCCAGGGAAATGCCGATCACCACTTTGGGGTCAGGAAGCATTTTTTCTCCAGGCCAGTTTGGCTGGGGATCCTGAAAGGGGTGGGGGGTTTTTTGGCCATCTTCTGGGCACGGAGCAGGGGTCACTGGGGGAGGTAGTTGTGAATTTCCTGCATTGTGCAAGGGGTTGGACTAGATGACCCTGGAGATCCCTTTCAACCCTATGATTCTATGATGGGAAAGACCTCTGCCTGATACCCTGGAGTGCCACTGCCAGTCCGAGTAGACAATACTGACCTCTATGGACCAAGGGCCTGATTCAGTAGAAGGCAGCTTCATGTGTTCACAGGCAGGTGTGTGTGTGTGTGTGCCAGCAAACTTCCATGTCAGGGTGATGGTTTGAACCTGGGGGTCCCCAGACCTTAATCTGGAACTATAAACTCTACCCCACACTGGCTCCCATAGTTTCTCTGTCCCAATTCCCTGGCAGCAGCCATCTCATTCCCTGCCCTACCAGGCCTTGTTCAGTTTTTTAAACTTGGCAATTGAATATCATTATATTGTTATAACACGATAACTATCTGAATATCAGAGAACCGAGCTTTCACTTTAAAAACAACAACTAGGAAGTCTCTTTTTTATTGTGGTGCTATAAGGAGAAAGGCATATCTTTGCAACAAGAAGAAGAGAAGAGGAGAGGAAATTGGATTTATACCCCACCCTTCACTACCCGAAGGAGTCTCAGAGCAGCTTACAAACTCCTTTCCCTTCCCCTCCCCACAACAGACACCCTGTGAGGTAGGTGGGGACTGAGAGAGCTCTTTCCAGAACTGTCCCTGAGAGAACAGCTCTGAAAGAACTTATGACTGACCCAAGGTCACACCAGCAGTGGAGGAGTGGGGAATCAAACCCGGTCCATTATGTGGATTCAGGATGTCCCTGGGCCGTGATACACTCACTTACCATGCTATCTCTGGAATAGGCTGAGCATCTGCCAGAATATGTCCTCTCTAGAAATATCTTCCCCTTTCGGTTGGAACGCATCTAGAATCCAATATCCAACCCTTTTGGGCTTAATATTGATTAATGGGCACAAAGGCAAGGTGATAGAGGACAAAGAGTGTGACACGGCAAATTTTAGAGCCAGTTTGGTGTAGTGGTTAAGTGCGTGGACTCTAACCTGGGAGAACCAGGTTTGATTCCCCACTCCTCCACTTGCAGGTGCTGGATGACCTTGGGCAAGCCATAGTCCTGTCAGAGCTGTTTTTGAAAAAGAGCAGTTTCTGTCAGAGCTCTCTCAGCCCTACCTACTTCACAGGATGTCTGTTGTGGGGAGGGGAAGGGAAAGGAGTTTGTAAGCTGCTCTGAGACTCCAAGCAAAGGGTGGGGTATAAATCCAATATCATCATCATTTTCATCATCATCATCATCATCATCTTCTTCTTCTTCTTCTTCTTCTTCTTCTTCTTCTTCTTCTTCTTCTTCTTCTTCTTCTTCTTCTTCTTCTTCTTCTTCTTCTTCTTCTTCTTCTTCTTCTCATTATCCAGCATTCTTCTTCTTCGCCAGCAGTGTTTCCATTTAAGAAAATAGATGGATTACTAAGAGTCATGAGATAAAGCAGTCCCTTTCCCGGTCAGCTCCCCAGTGTGGGTGCCTGTGGGTGCCAAGATGCTCCCCAATACATCTCCTGGCACCCACTTGCTTCTTGAGTTATGGGGATAAACCCCAAAGGGTCTTGAATGGAACGAAAACAAACTGGGAGCTTGGGATGGCTCCCTAACAGGTGACTGATGAATAAATGTGATGACCCGGGAGAGTTGCTGCCAGTCTGAGTAGACAATACTGACTTTAATGGACCGAGGGTCTAATTCAGTATAAGGCCGTTTCATGTATGTCACGTAGCAGTGAAAAAAAGCAAACTAGGGATTATTAGGAAAGGGACTGAGAATAAAATAGCTGATATTGTAACGCCCCTGTATAGATCCGTGGTGCGGCCTCATTTGGAATACTGCGTACAGTTCTGGTCACCGTATCTCAGAAATGACATTGCAGAGCTGGAATAAGTACAGAAGAGGGCAACCAACCAAGATGATTAGAGGGTTGGAGCACCTTCCCTATGAGGAAAGGCTGAAGAGTCGGGGACTTTTCAGTTTAGAAAAGAGATGACTAAAGGGAGACATGATAGAGGTTTATAAAATAATGCAACGAGGTGGAGAGAGTTTTCAAAGAGGAATTTTCCCTCCCCCTCCCAAAATACTAGAGGGCATCCAATGAAGCTGATGGGCAGTAGATTCAAGACAGACAAAAGGAAATACCACTTCACAAAGAGAGTGGTAAAAACGTGGCATTCACTGCCGGAGGATGTAGTGATGGCCACAGGAATAAACAGCTTTAAAAGGGGATTCGATAGACTCATGGAGGATAAGTCTATCAAGGGCTCCTAGCCATGGTGACTGAGGGGAACCTCCACATTCAGGGGCACGAATCCTCTGAATCCCAGGGCCAGGAGGCAACATCAGGGGTAGGTCTCGGCCTCTGTGCCCCGTCGTTGGCCCTCCAGAGGAACTGGTTGGCCACTGTGTGAGACTGAATGCTGGACTAGATGGACCTCTGGTCTGATCCTGCAGGGCTCTTCTTATGTTAAATTGTGGAGCTCCTCCTGGGCAGACAAGAGCAATCAGGCTGGCCATAGATAGAGACTTAGTTCGGTTTCTGAGCTGGGCAGCCTCTTCCTGTGGCCCATCCCTGAAACTGAAGCCAGATCACACCTCTTCTCCAAAGCTCATGGTTTCCCTTCATCTCCTCGGAGCAAGAGGTGCTCTAAGAGTGACCAGGAGATATCAAGGATGCATCTGCAGGCTTTTTGCCTTGGCAAAAAGCCATAAAATGGTACGAAGAAAGAGATTGACTTAACCCCCAAATGTATGAAATTGTAACTTGATTATATGTAAAGTTGGAAAACTTAAAATAAATTTATTTATTTTTAAAAAGGATGCATCTGCAGGGAGTGCCCAGAGAGAAGCAGTTCTCTCCAGCATAGGAAGGTGTTTCGTTGGGAGCCTCCCAACCTTTTGCGAGTGGCCTCGGCCCCCGTGTTGGCTACGTTATGGGGTCTGACCTTGCTGAGAATGAGAGGGGAACAGGTCTTGGGGTCATAGTGGGTAGCTCAACGAGTCCCAGCGGTTTGGAGCTAAGGATGTGTTGGGTATTACAAGTTGAAAGCACTCAGTATATCTGGGGTTAAATGTTTGTTTATGTTACTCACAGGAAGTCACATGTTTCTCATGTAACCAATGTTCTTTAGCTGTAGAAACCCTGATCTAGGAATTTGATTGAGACTAAAGTGTCAAGGTATATTACCATTTTATGGCTTCTCTTCCCGTCTTTGTTTGGTGTTCTGAAGAAGAAGAAGAGTAATCTCTCTCTTCTGGTTTTGTCTGTGTAGTGTAAGGATGTAGCCGATTATGCTCTGTTGTTATTTTCATCCCAGTTACCCTTCCCCATGCTAGAATTTAGTAAAAACTTTATATTTTAATCACACATGGACTCTCAGTCTGAATTATTTTACTCTGGCTCTGCTGGACTATGTTATCTCTGCTAAATACCATTTTTTAAAATATCTCACTATCACCCAACGAAAGTGCCAACCTAGTGTGCTGCAACTGGGGCTGTGACTCAGTGGCAGAGCATCTGCGTGGCATGCAAATGGTCCCAGGTCCAATCCCTGGCATCAGATAATATGCAAGAAGAAGAGAAGAGAAGAAGAGAAGAGATTGGATTTACCCAGAGGACCCTCAGAGCGGCTTACAAACTCCTTTCCCCTTCCCCTCCCCACAACAGACACACTGTGAGGTAGGTGAGGCTGAGAGAGCTCTTGACAGAAACTTATCTTTTTCAAGAACGGCTGTGCCAGAACTATGGCTTGCCCAAGGTAATCCAGCAGCTGCAAGTGGGGAATCAAACCCAGCTCTCCCAGATTAGAGTCTTAACCACTACACCAAACTGCAAGACTCCTTCTTGAGACCCTGGAGAGCTGCTGCCAGTCTGAGTGGGCAACAGTGACTTTGATGGACCCGTGGTCTGATTCAGTTCCTCCAAAGATAAGAACATAAGAACATAAGAACATAAGAGATGCCAATGTTGGATCAGGCCAAAGGCCCATCCAGTCCAACACTCTGTATCCCACAGTGGCCAGAAATACCAGTGCCATCAGGAGGTCCACCAGTGGGGCCAGGACATTAGAAGCCCTCCCACTGTTGACCCCCCCCCAAGCACCAAGATGACAGAGCATCACTTGCCCCAGAGTCCCTATCTATACCTTGTGGCTAATAGCCACTGATGGACCTCTGCTCCATATGCTTATCTAATTCCCTTTTGAAGCCGTCCATGCTTGTAGCCGCCACCACTTCCTGTGGCAGTGAATTCCAAGTGTTAATCACTCTTTGGGTGAAGAAGTACTTCCTTTTATCCGTTCTAACCCGACCGCTCAGCAATTTCATGGAGTGCCCACGGGTTCTTGTATTGTGAGAAAGGGAGAAAAGTACCTCTTTCTCTACCTGCTCTTTCCCATGCATAATCTTATAAACCTCAATCATGTCACCCCTCAGTCGTCGTTTCTCCAAGCTAAAGAGCCCTAAGCGCCTTAACCTTTCCTCATAGGGAAAGTGTTCCAACCCTTTTATCATTCGAGTTGCTCTTTTCTGCACTTTTTCCAAAGCTATAATATCCTTTTTAAGGTGTGGTGACCAGAATTGCACACAGTATTCCAGATGAGGTTGCACCATTGATTTATATAGCGGAAGTATGATATTGGCTGATCTGTTTACAATACCCTTCCTGATAATCCCCAGCATAGCATTGGCCTTCTTTATTGCAGTCACACACTGTCTCGACATTTTCAGTGAGTTATCTACTACAACTCCAAGATCTCTCTCTTGATCAGTCTCTGCCAGTTCAGACCCCATCAACGTGTATTTATATTTAGGATTTTTGGCTCCAATGTGCATCACCTTGCACTTGGCCACATTGAACCCCATTTGCCATGTTGACGCCCACTTGCCCATCTTTGACAGATCCCTTTGGAGTGCCTCACAATCCTCACTGGTTTTCACCACACTGAACAACTTCGTATCATCCGCAAATTTAGCCACTTCACTGCTTACTCCCAACTCCAAATCATTAATGAGTGGGCAAGATAAAGTTCATCACAGCAAAGTTCAGCATTCATTTATTTATGCCCTGCTTTGAAAAATGGCTTACCACATCATTTCCTCCTTCTCTTCCATTTTATCCTCACGATAACAACAGCCCTAGAAGGTAGGTTGGGGGAGAGAAAGAGAGAGAGTAATTGGCTTCGAATGGACATCAGGGAGCTTCCAAGTCAGAGCAAGGATTCGAACTTGGGTCAACCAGATCCTAGCATGACACACTAACCACTACCCCATACTGGACCTCCAGGAGCACACATGTACATTGCTTGATTCCTTTGTGCTGGATTTCTGTTCGCTTGATGACAGGGCAGTCGACTGGGTGTGGGGACTGTTAAAGAGCATTTTGATAGGAGAGATTCACCTGGGATGTTTGATCCGGGGACCCACCATTCAGACGTGCAAACTGACACTTGCTGTTGCTTCCAATCATCCAGTGATAAACATGCCTGTCTGAAACCCTGGGAAGATTCCGCACAATCCAAAGAACGCATTTCTATAGGGTATCTATACCCCACCCAGGCGACTCCCTGTTGAATATCTCCCTCTTGGGCGGGAAGCAAGCCCAGGTCTCAGAGAGAGACCCTCTGCAGCGGAAAGTCACCCTCGCCTGCCCCAGCGAACCTTGAAGTGCCAACAATGAACGATCAACTTAAGAGGATTAACTGAGAGAATCCTGGCTCAGACTACACCCCCCCCCCGAGTTCTCCCGCTCCCGTCCCCCCAGCTAAGCCAAACCAGCTTATTCCACTCACTTTCATAGGTGTTGGGGCTAGGAGGGTAATGCCTTTGTACGGAAAGGGGGTGTTCTAGTGTTCTAGTGCTGGGGAACGGGGTGGGGGTCTTAAAGAAGAGATGAATGCCTAGGAACGAAGCCCCCCCCCTCCACCC
>NW_015170282.1:136442-138381 GCF_001447785.1 Gekko japonicus | reverse complement strand
TCCAGCCGAGGCGCGCCGCCGGCTAGAGGCGCAGGACGAGGGGAAGGCAGACGCGGCGCCCGAGCGAGCGGTGGATTGCCTTCGCTCGCCTTCCCACACGCAGCGGCGGCGGCATTTCCGAGAGAGGACCATGCAGGAGTGACAGCCCTCCCCCCCCAAACGCCACCCCTCCCCTGGATATCGCTCAGGGAGCTGGAGCGGGCAGCGCCTTCCACCCACCTCTCCACCCACCCACCCCGCCCCCGTCCCCGGGCACGAAATAAAGAAATCAACCCGCCATGGCTTTCCAAAAACCCACGGAGCCTTCCAACGCCACGAGGAAAAACCCCAGCTTGCTGGAGATCGGCGCGCTCTGCCTCGACTCCGAGATCATCTTCGGATTTACCAGCCACCTCCTCCGGAGGAAAGGCAAGGTAAGAGGGAGCGGGGCGGGGAGCGAAAGGGGTTCCAGCCGGCGGGCGGGCGGGAGCGGCGGACAGGCGGCGTTGGAGAGTTTCGCTCGCTGGAAAACACGAGCAACAAACTTACAGAGCGGTGGGTGGGGAGCGAAGGGGAAGGGAAAGTTGGTGCCGGTTTTTGCCAGAGAGCGGGCGAGCGACGGCCGGGAGAGGGGCCGCGGGCCTCTCCGGCGCGCCTTCAGCACCCTGGACAGCGCTCTGGCTCCAACGCTGAATTGCTCGCCGGGGGCGGGCGGTGGAAGGCAGCGAGGTCAGCTAGACCGGCTGAGACTTCCACCTCTGGCACCGGGCCTGGGCCCCTTGGCTTGCACGTCGGCACGCGTGAACACGGGTTTGTCACTGTTTGCGAAGCACACGGGGCTGAACCCAGCGGCTGGGAAGCAGGAGCCGGGGAAGAATTTCGTGGGTCCCCAACTAGGCATCACACCCCCCCACGCTGTTCTTGAAACCGAAGGGGGGCTTCCGTAGCCCACCGGCACGGGGAAATATTTAACCCCATTACCCCAGACCTGCGGAACTCCCGGAGCCAGGTGGCCTGAGGTCCTGGCCCGAGATCTTTACACGTGCGTGCAAGACGGGGTGGGGGGCGGTTCTCTTCTACGTCTCAGGTTAACTGGAGCACTGGTGTGTTGGGGGGGGGTAGAGGAGGGAGACTGCGATGCTAATGAAGTCTCCCCCAGCTGCGCGCCTGAGCGGCATGCTGCAAGGGGTCGCCTCCCTCGGCTCATCCATCATTCTTCGGCGTAAGCAGCTCTCCGCGGAAAGTTGTCTCGTAACCACTTCGCCTGGCTGCGCGGGCGCGCCGGGCTGCGCTGGGCGCCCTACCAAGGCAATGCTCCTGCTCGGGAGTAAGAGCGCCTGTACGGAGAAGGGGCGCTAACCCCTCCCCCTGCCACGTGTTCCATTTAGGGGCTCCGACACCCATTTGGCCCTCTGATTCCCAACAGCAAAGAGCAAGAGTCCAGTAGCACCTTAAAGACTATACGTGGCAGGGTTATGAGCTTTTGTGAGTCATGACTGGCTTCTTCAGATGCAGCTTGGAACGTGAGTCCATCTGTCCTTATAACTCGGAGAGTGGAGTGATTTCAGAGGCTAAATGACAATAGCAGGCAAATGACAATAGTAGGCGTGTTTGGATTAGGCGTGATATGCAGAGGAGTGGTAGGCATGGAGAAATCAGCATCGGTAAGGAGACAGGAAACCTAGGTCTCGATTAAATCCAGGTGGATGCATTGTGTTGAGCTCTATTCTCAGTTGCAGCTCGGCAGTCTTTTTCTAAAATCTCCCCTTGAAATCCTTTTGTTATCTATCTCTGACCCCAAAGGCCCTATTCAGCGGCGACACTCTGCACATGCTCAAAGACAACACGCCTCTTTCATTGTGGCTTTCAGCAAGGCGGTGAGGCCAGGATCGGATCGGGGCTGCAGGAGGGACCCTCCCCTGAGGCTGGCTTCCTTCCCCCCCCCGTCCCTTCGCCTCCC
>NW_015170282.1:124143-136059 GCF_001447785.1 Gekko japonicus | reverse complement strand
GGAAGTTGAGAAGCCAGGAGAGGGAGCCCCCTCCCGCCCTCTGTAATTCGGAGTTCGCCATCCACGCCGGGAGGAACGGGGGTCTCCACTCAGGCGTGGCCAAGAGGGGGCGGCCATCGATGCGAAAGGAACATTAAGGCACGACGCACTCATGGCTCGAACGGGGCATTCCCCAGGAATTAAGAATCACGCGACGCCCTCTGAAATCTTGACCGGTTGCGCCTCGGCGGAGGGAGCGCTTCTTGGGGCCACGTGGACTGCGGGGAAAGTTGAGGCTGGGCGGGAGGAACGAAATCGTAGGGAGCCGATCCCTGCCGGCGGCCTTTCTCGCTGTTGCGGGCGGGGAAACCGGTTGGAGACCACCGCGCGTTGGAAGGAAGAAAAACCCACCCCTTTTGCCAGGGCAAGATGGCTTAATTTTCTTCGGTGGTCGAGCTGCATAGCAACGCGCGACCGGCAGATGGCGCTCCGGTAACAGGGACCGGAGAGCTGTCCGCCGCCGGCCGCGGAGGTTCTCCTAGCCTTAGAACTCAACTGGGCGTTTGTGCAAATTTACCCGGTGTGTGAGTGTGGGGGGTGGGTGGGTTCGGGACAGACAAGGAATTCTCAAATGCGGTACGATAGCCGTAGCTGCAGATCTTGGAAGCTATGCAAGCTCCCTTTTTTTTAAATAGAAGAGCCTGGAGGCCTGTTCTCACACCACCTGGATGCCTCTTTTCCGGGTCAGAAGTGCATCTTATCACTTGGGAATCACTTAACACCCCTACAGTGTATCATAAAGAGGTGACCTGCTTCCACAGCCCCTACAACCGTTCCAATTATCCCATCTCACAATATAAAGTCACAACAGCAGCAAAAACCTATTTTACATCTGGAGTAAAAGGGTGTCCGGCTAGGATCTCGGGGACCCGGGTTCAAATGCCCGACTGCACCATGGAACGTCACGGGTGACCTCAGCCCAGTCGCCCCATCCCAGCCTAACCTCCCTCCCGGGGCTGTTGTTGTGCAGGCCAAATGGAAGACCAGAGAATGTGGACATGAGCAGGGTTGCCAGTCTCCAGATGAGGCCTGCAGATCTGGAATGACAACTGACCTCCAGTTCCCCTGGAGAAAATGGCTGCTTTGAAGGCTGGAGTCTCACTGAGCTCAGTTCCTAAGCCCCGCCCTCCCCAGGCTCCACCCCCCCAAATCTCCAGGAGCTTCCTGACCTGGAGTTGGTAACCCTACTTGTGAGTCACTCTGGGTCTCCGTTGGGGAGAAAAGCAGAGTATAAGTTAATTGATAAATGTACTGTATCGCGATGGGTAGCCAGGTTTGTCTTTCTGTAGCAGCAGAAAAGAGCGAGAGTCCAGGAGCACCTTAAAGACTAACAAAGTTTGTGGCAGGGGATGAGCTGCTGTATCTGAGGAAGTGAGCAGTGACTCAGGAAAGCTCCTCCCCTGCCAATAATTTGGTTAGTCTTTAAGGTGCTCCTGGACTCTTGCTCTTTTCTACTGCTAACCATCTTGGAAGGGAGCAGTGACTCATGAAAGCTCCTACCCTGCCACAAATTCGGTTAGTCTTTAAGGTGCTACTGGACTCTTGGCACTGTATCTTGATCATACGCTCACAGCCCAATGTTGGTTTCTCCGAGGCCTCTGGTCAAGTCTGTCAGCTCTTTTCCAGCCCTTCCTGCAGATATGGGAAAGCAACCATACAGCAAATAAGCACAAACTTCCATACGGTTTCAGATCACCTTACCAAGTGGGAGGGGAAGAGAAAACCCATGTTGGTTCTTCAGCAACCCACTTCCTGGTGGAGCACTAGTTGTGTTCAAGTTCCCAGAAGCCCCAATGCTGTCCGTATCCCCCTGCAAACAGTCCCAGGGCAAAACCAGCAGATCGTCAATCACAATGATGCTTAAAATGTTTTTGAAAGTCACACGGTGGGTTTAACCCATGGGACATTACTGAGCTTTGGGCAACATGGGAGACCCTCCAGGACCATGGCAAAGTTGGCCTCACCACCTTGCTGGAACCCACTGCATCCCTGTGCCACCAGTCTGAGCAATCTTTGAAAACCATCCGGGGCTTTAAACAATCCGAAAGGCTGTTTTCAATAGAAAACAGCAGCTGACTAGGCAATTAGTCCAGGATGCTAATTTCTCCAGCTGCCAGGTCAGGGGCTCCTCTGTAGAAATCATCTCCATCAGTGCGTTGCTAAAGGGATGATGGAATCAGACCGGGAAGCGGGGGAGACACACAGATCCCATGGAGCCTGCATGACAACAGAGGCACACGCTGTTCTTAGGGACGCAGGAAGACTCCTGTTGAACAGAGGCCTTTCGTTTCAAGGGAAACCTCCCTTTACGGCACGACAACGCTCCCAGTCCAAAGTAGACACTTTGTGCATAGCAGATGCCTTCAGAGTTCCCAAACTGCCTACTTTCGAGTAGGCATTTGCTTAGGATCTAGGAAGGGAACACTGGTTAAATGGGAAGCCTGTAAGAGAAGGTGGCTTTCCATCCCGTATTGGTCACCAGGAAAGAGTACCTCAAAGACTAACACAATTTGTGGCATGGTAGGAGCTTTCGGGAGTCACTGCTCACTTCTTCAGATGCTGGACTCTTACTCTTTTCTACTGCTACAGACAGCCTAACAGGGTGATCCATCTTGACCAAGGTCACCTGGAGAAGTTGCTTAGGCAGGGGAGCATGCAAGAGAGGGTGATTCTGCATTGGCTTTTCCCTCTGTCGTTTTATCAAGCCCACCTTGGAAGAGAAATTCCCCTCTTCATCGCATGCTGCTTTCGCTTTCTTTGATCATCGGGTTTTATGGCACCTTCTGCATAGATTTATGGTCATTCAGGGGTGACTTTGCAGTCAGCATGGCATTACCCCCGGGGGTATTTGAAAGTGGTTTTGAGCGGCACCTTTTCCTTAGTGTTGAGGAAATGTGGAGCGAATGCCAGATGCAGGATCGCCCAGAGATGAGTTTGTAAGCATGTGCCAATTCAGGAGGTCTCAGCCTATCAACATTTGCACATGGACTTGTCTGCCAAAAGACCCATGTGCATCAGACAGTTTTAGGGAGATGTCATAGTAGAGCAACAAAGGGACTGAATCGTAGTCCAAGAGGCCCCCAGATCACCGCTGCTGTGGTCTCAGCAGTTGGCCTGTGTGTGTTTCTGTAACGTGCCATCAAGCCACAGCTGACTTATGGCGACCCCGTAGGGTTTTCAAGACAAGAGACACTCAGAGGTGGTCAGCTCCTGCGTAGCAACCCCCGACTTCCTTGGTGGTCTCCCATCCAAACACTGATCAGGGTCGACCCTGCTTGGCTTTCGAAATCTGACGAGAATTGGGCTAGCCTGGGCCGTCCAGGTCAGGGCAGCTGGCCTCTAAGGTAACTCGTTTGTTCTCGGCCTCTGGCTCTCCACTGAGAGCCAGTTTGGTGTAGCGGTTAGGAGCACGGACTCTAATCTGAGAGAACTGGGTTCGATTCCCCACTCCTCCCCATGCAGCTGCTGGATGACCTTGGGTCACAGTCACAAGTTCTTTCAGAGCTGTTCTCTCATGAGCAGTTCTCGAAAGAGCTCTCTCAGCCCCACCTACCTCACCGGGTGTCTGTTGTGGGGAGGGGAAAGGAAAGGGATTGTAAGATGCTCTAAGACTGTATGTGAAGGGCGGGGTATAAATCCTCTTCTTCTTCTTCTTCTTCTTCTTCTTCTTCTTCTTCTTCTTCTTCTTCTTCTTCTTCTTCTTCTTCTTCTTCTTCTCCTTCTTCTTCTCCTTCTTCTCCTTCTTCTCCTTCCAGCCCAGTCCTTGTCTGCAGTAGGGGTATATAATGATATTGGCATGCCTTCCAGAGCCCTTGTAAGGGCTTGCGGTGCTAATGAGAAACAGTGACTGCCCCATATGTGTTTCAGAGAAAGGGTGCATGTTGGGTGCTGCTAGGGAGTGAACTAGATCTGGGGGTACCAACTCCCTCCCCAGCTCAGCAATCAAGCTCACCTTGGGCCAGTCTCCCTTCCTCGTCCGAGCCTCCTTCGCAGGGCTGTGGTGAAGCTAAAACAGAGGAGGGGAGAACGGTGGTCTGCTCAGAGGGAGGGCGGGATAAAAACACAAAGATGCAGACCGCCTCTGATGCCGGAGGGAGTAGGTCAGAGGCATCAAATTCATTTGTTAGGAGGGCTGGATCTCACATGTCACTTTGTTGGGCTGCGCCATGTGTGCCATTAAATGTAACATGAGGTACGGGAGATGTAAACTTTATAAAGATGATTTCAGATGCCAAATGGCAATAACAGGCCTGATTGGATTAGGTGTGATATGCAGAGGGGTAGCAGGTGTGAAGTTATCAGCACTGGTAATGAGACAGGAAACCTAGGTCTTGATTTGGTACAGGAGGATTCAGTCCAGGAGGATGCAAAGAATAAATGGAAATAAGTCTGAAAAATTGAGCAGTGTCTCACGAAAGCACATACCCTACCACAAGTTTTGCTAGTCTTTAAGGTGCTACTGGACTCTTTCCTCTTTCTACTGCTATTAGAAACCACAACATTCAAAAATCAGTTGGGGAAGATTTTAACCTTCCAGGACATTCAGTTGCTGACCTAATAGTAGCAGTTCTCTTACACAGGAATTTCAAAGGGAGATTAGGGAGACTGCTGAATTGCAACGGATAATGAAGCTCAAGACAATGCATCCTCCTGGACTGAATTGAGACCTAGGTTTCTTCTCTCATCCTTAATGCCTGCTATTGTCATTTGGCATCTGAAAGCACTTCGCTCTTCAAAATATAAGGACAGATGGATTCACATTCTAGCTGTATCTGAAGAAGTGAGCAGTGATTCATGAAAGCTCATGCCCTGCCACAAATTTTGTTAGTCTTTAAGGTGCTACTGGACTCTTACTCCTTTCCATTAATAAAGAATGCAAGCTGTGCTGTTATGTTTCTCCCCCTCCCCATCTGTGAGAAATGGAAAGGGAGATCTCTCCAAGTGGCATGAGACTCCATCTCTTTGGGGGAGATTCTTATGAGCGCCCCCCCCCCCCCCGAAGATGTGTACAGGCACACAAAAGCTTATACCTGGAATAAAATGTTGGTTTTAAAAGGGCTACGGGACTCCATTTTCTCTTTCTCTCTGGCTCTTTTCTTCCCCCTCCCTCCCCAGAGGAGGGGGGGAGGAGCCCTAAGGCAATGGAGGGGAAGGGAGGCTTGGCTTTCTTTCTCTCCTCTGCAAAACAGGAAATAGGAGAGACTGGGCAAAAGGAGCTGCGATGCAGGGAACAGGAAGCAGCAGAGAGCCAGTTGCTCACAGGCCAGATGGGAGCCCTGCGGGGGCTGGATCCGGCCTGTGGGCCATATGTTTGACACCGCTGGAGTAGATATTCATCATGGCTAGTAGCCATCATGACAAGTAGTCACTGATAGCTCAGGCCTCCATGAATTTGTCCACTCCCCTTATAAAGCCTTCCAAAACCTTTTCTTAGGCACGTGTAATAACCAGGGAGAGGGGAGAGCTTAAGACACACCACCCCTGTTCACAAGTTACAGTGCATGCATGTACAGTCTGTGTACAGTGTGTATACTTGGCTGTTCTTTGTATGTGCGTTGAATAATTGCCATGTTGCAGCTGAAGATGAGATATAAAAACACACACACATTTTTTCCAGGCACTGGTCCTCAGTCTCACCTTGGAGCTTTTCTCTGCAAACAGAGAATGTATGCAGGTATGGGCAGGATGTGGGTGAGTTCACAGTAATGTGTGAACAGGGTTACCATAAAGTGCCCTTCTGGAAGCAGGTGTTATAACCCAGTAGCAAAGCATGTGCTTTTGATGGTTTCAGAGGGTACCTGGTCTGTTCTGCAGAAGGTGAGCTCTGTAAGTCCAGTGGCACCTCAGAGATCCCAGAAGAGTTTCAGGGCTTGAGCTGTTGAGTCAAAGCAGAGCTCGGAAGCTTTATACCCTGAAACTCATGTTGGTCTTTAAGGAGCTACTGGACTCGAATCTGACATGCTTTAGAACAGTGGTGTCGAACTCATTTGTTACAAGTTACATAAATGTCACTTTGTCAGGCCGGGCCATGTGTGCTATAAAAACGCCGGGTACCACAGATATAAACTGTATAAAGGACAGTGGCTGCTAAGCTCCGAGTGGGTGTGTCCTCACTGTAAGACCCCATGGGCTGTGAGGGGGGTCCAAAGGAAAACCCGTATGGGCGGACTGGAGAGCCGGCAGTGCAGCACTGGGCAGATGCTCCCACACTGCTTGACTACTACAGATGAGGTTGTTCCGCCATGCTGAAGCCACAATTGGAGTGGCTCTGCCCATTCCCCCCCCCCGGCTGGATCCGGCCTGTGGGCCATATGTTAAGAACATAAGAACATAAGAGACGCCCCCCGAACAGTCTCCTGTTCCCTCCCTTGCACCAGTTGCTCGCAGGCCACATAAGAGCCCTGGATGGGCCAGTCCCGGCCCCTGGGCCTTAAGTTTGACACCCTCACTTTAGAACATCTCAAGTTCTCGGTTCAGTCCCTACAGGCTCTCTCATTCAAGGCAGCAGCAAAGAAACCTTGTTGAAAGTGGTTCTGGAGAAACTGTGCACTGTTTCACGAGTTAATTTCAGTGACATGGGAATTAGTCTTCACAGGATTGTACTGTGGATAACCTATTTATCTGACTGCAGCTCAAGACATCTCCCCCCCTCCGCCTATCCAGGGACTGTAAAAACAGGGGCAAACGCGTCTGTGCAAACTCAAAATACGTGGGAGCCATGCAGCCTCAGCCAAATGAAGGAGGAGGATGATTGGATTTATACCCCACCCTTCACTAGGCGTCTCAGAGTGGCTTACAAACTCCTCCCCCCCCTCCACAACAGACACCCTGGGAGGTAGGTGGGGCTGAGAGAGCTCTTGACAGAAACTGCTCTTTTTCAAGAACAGCTCTGACAGAACTATGGCTTGCCCAAGGGCATCCAGCAGCTGCAAGTGAAGGAGTGAGGACCCAAACCCAGGTTAGAGTCCATTCACTTAACCACTACAACCACTACAACAAACACCAAATAGATCCCCAGCATCTATTCTCTCCATGATATGTTCACAAAAAAGACAAAATGGTGCATACATGGCCTAATGAGACAGTATCATAATTTATTTTAGCTCATGAGGGTATTCAGGGAGCATACATTATTTGCCTTGCCTCCATTTTACTTACACAATAACCCTGTGAGGTAGGTTATGACCAAGAAAGAGACTGGCTGAAGGTCTCATGGGTACACGAGAATCTGAACCCGGTTCTTCCCAGTCCTGTCTGCTAAACTCTACTGATCCTTATTTGATGGTGGCTTTGAGCGGCCCTGAGATGTTGGAAAGTTGCAGCCAGCTAATGGCTAGTGCTAGGCTACAGAGACCAATTATTTGGCTCAGTCAAAGGCAACTGACCAGGCCCGTAGCTAGGGTGGGGCTATTCAGGGCACCGCCCCCTTCCTTAAAGGGCCAGCCCCACACGAGTACCTTCTGAAAATGCTTTTAAAATATTTTAATATTTGTGAACTTTTAAAACATTTTTGAGTGATAAACGACTGCTCTTTAGTATTAGTATTATTGCCTTTATTATTACTTAAAAGTACAGTTGTTTAGAGACAGATAGAAAAATAAGGGCAAATACTGGCAGCCCCAACAGAACAAAATTTGCCCTACAAGCCACAAAATCCTGGCTACGAGCCGGCAACTAACACACAGTCAGGATGGTAACTACTCTGGATTCACTAACCTGGAATAAGAGTGAGATCTTGTATATATGGCGTGAATGGTCTAAGCTAAGTCGATGTAAACACCTTGGGGATCTAGTCCAGCATCCTATTTCCAGCAAAGATGGTTCCCAAAAGGCACGAGGGCAAAAGTCCTGGCATTATGTGTCCCCAGCAACCGGAATTCTAAGGTACATAAGTATACTGCATCTAAACTTGGAGGTTCTATCCAGCTGTTGGTAGATATATGTTCCATACAACTGTTTCAGGCCCGAGGCTGTCCTGTTTTACAGCAGCATGTTTCACAATTTAATTACACGTCGGGTGAAGCAGCAGTTTCTTTAGTTTGCCCTGTCCCTACTATGGATCAATTTCATTGGGTGGCTCCAAAGTTGATGTAAATTGACCAGTCTCCCCCCTATTCTTCTTGATCCTCATGGGCTGTTTTGGAATTTGGAGGCTGGGGTGTGGGGGGCACCCCAAAATGGCCGCCACACAGGGCAATCACAGAATGGCTGCCATGGGGCTGGAACCAATCACAAAATGCTGGGAGGTTCCCAACCAAGTGTCTTCCTTCTATATGGAAGCACCAGTTTTCCAAATGGGTGTTTCCTACAGACACAAAGGTGATGATATCCCCTGGGCTCTTTTGAACAGCTAACAAAGTAGAGGAAAGCCAAGAGTGCTTCTTGCTTTGGGCAAGTTATGCTTTGTCAAATAAGGCAACGGATCCCAAGGAAATCCATCGGAGGGCATCGTGTTGGAGATCACCAGCCTAAGATGCCAATCATAGAATCATAGAGTTGGAAGGGACCTCCTGGGTCATCTAGTCCAACCCTCTGCACAATGCAGGAAATTCACAAATATCCCCCCTCACACAGACCCCCAGTGACCCCTGCTCCATGCCCAGAAGATGGCTAAAAATCCTTCCAGGATCCATGGCCAAACTGTCCACACTTCCTTTAGGTCTTCAGGCCTTACATAGGAACTCTTCTCCTTAGGTCAACAAACAGCTTGGGGAAACTTTGGCAAAGGATCCGGGGGGAGGGGACACAAAGTTCTATGCCCCACTTCAATGCTCCCTCTAAGCTGTGGAATCTTGTGAGAAAAAAATTCTACTTTGTGAGCTACTGGCAGTAAAGTGGTGAGCGAGCTAGTCGGCTGTTGCATAAACATCAGTTTGCTCTGGAGCCATCCTTCCTGAGCGAAGACAAAGATGTGTGAGCTGGAGGCTGAAAAACTGTGAGCTCGCTCACACTAACTCAGCTTAGAGGGAACACTGCAAGCTATCATGTCCCAGTGCTACAGGTATTACTCACCCGGCACCTCTGGTTTGCGGCTGGCAAACTGAAAAATTGCCTTGGAGCCACTGGCTTCTAAAGTCTGTTCTTAACAATGCCCCTCCCACCATTGCTGAATACGTGCCCTGCACATGTATGAGAGAGAATGCACAAAGAAGAAAACAGGTTGGGATTGTCCTTACCTTATCTGTATGCTCAAAGGCAACAATGACTTAAGCTGTAAAACTTGCTACTTTGGACTCAGGAGTCAGTGCTGCTTGGTATGTAACCATGCCGTGCAATCGCAAACCAGTTCTTTTTCAACGGCAAGTAGGTATGGATATTTATTTATTTCTACTTATATCTCGCCCTTCCCGGGCTCAGGGTGGGTCACAGCCAATGTTCCCTCTAAGCTGTGGAGTCTTGTGAGCAAAAATTCTACTTTGTGAGCTACTGGCATTAAAGTTGTGAGCAAGGGATTTGGCTCCTGCATAAATCAGTTTGCTTTGGAGCCATCCTTCCTGAGCTAACACAGAAATGTGTGAGCCAGAGGCTAAAAATCTGTGAGCTGGCTCACACTAACTCAGCTTAGAGGGAACTATGGTCACAGCAATAAATTACAATCAATAAACAGTTGGAGAAATAAATATCAAACAACCAAAACAGTTAAAAACAGTTAAAAGGTAGGCATGGCTACAATTACATATCCAGCAACCCTAATAGCTGGGAACAACTGGGCCACGGCCGAACCATAGAGATCTTGTTAATAGCAGCACAACATTAAGAGACTGCAGCAGGGAGGCCAATTGATGGACGTCCATCGCTTCAACCGAAGGCCTGGCGGAACAGCTCTGTTTTGCAGGCCCTGCAAAACTGCAATAGGTCTCGCAGGGCCCTGATCTCGATCAGGAGTATGTTCCACCAGGCTGGGGCCAGGGCAGAAAAAGCCCTGGCCCTGGTTGAGGCTAAGTGGCCATTCCTTGGGACATTATTTATATCCTGCCTCTCTTCCCAATGGAGACCCAGAACAGCCTACAACAGGGGTGTCAAACATGCAGCCCGGGGGCCGGTTGAGGCCCCCGGAGGGCTTCTATCAGGCCCGCAGTGGAACTGGCTGTCTTCTGCTTCTTCTTCCAGTTCTGCTACTGCTGCTGCGTCATCGTAGGTTTGCAGCTTACGGATACACACCTGAACGGCATACTCGAGATTGCCACAGCACAGACATTTTGATGCAGTAATTCAGAGCAAGAGGTGTGTCAGTTATCAGACAGGCTGATTTCGCACTAGAGCTGCCTCGCGGTTGCGCCGCCGTTTGCCCCAACACTATTGGTCAATTTCACACCCGAAGCTGCAGGGCTGCATTTTGACTCGTGACTTCGCCCGATTTCCCCCGCAGTTTCGTGATCCTGTTTTTTGAGGATCACGAAACTGCGGAGGAAATCGGGCGAAGCCGCGGGTCAAATGCAGCCCCGCAGCCTCGGGTGTGAAATTGACCAATAGTGTCCGGCAAACGGCAGCGCAACCGTGAGGCAGCTCTAGTGTGAAATCAGCCACACTGTGAAATAGACAAAACATTGCAAGAGTGCTGACGTTTTAAGCATGTTTTTATTTTAAGTAAAAAAAAATCTTTGTGTTTGTGTCCTTCATAGAGTTTATATCTCCGCTACCTGGCATTGCATTTGATGACACACATGGCCGGGCCCAACAAGGTCTCATTTATGTCAGATCCGGCCCTCATAGCAAATGAGTTTGACACCCCTGGCCTACATCATGCTCCACTCCTCCGTTTTACCCTCACAACATCCCTGTGAGGAAGGTTAGGCTGAGAGTGTGTGGCTGGCCCGCGGTCACCCAGCCTGCAAGCTGCCATGGCACAGTGGGGATTCGAACCTGGGGCTCCCAAATCCTAGTCCAACACTTTAACCACTAGACCACACTGATTATTGCCCTAACCTTCATGGCCCAGGCTAGCCCAATCTTGCTAGACCTTGGCTGCTAAGCAGGATCCACCGTGGTTAGGACTTGGATGGGAGACCACCACAAAACTCCAGGTTTCCTTTGAAGAGGCAGGCAAGGGCAAGACCACCTCTGTTCATCTCTAGCCTTGAAAACTGCATGATGGGGTCCCCCAAAATCTGCCACGCTGCGACCACACTTTCCCCCCCACCATGCCATTGCATTACCTGTCAACAGGCTTCAAACTAAAGCACTGAGGTTTGGAGGACCGCAGGCCTCCCCCCCCCCCAAGCCTGTTTCCCATCAAGACAGGCACATCAATTCCATCTGGCCAACAGGCTCCGGGGGACGGCCTATATCCCCCGGTTTAAGTGCCTTAGGGACCGCGGCCAAGATTTAAATTTTTTGAAAAGGAAGTCATCTTCCTCACGTCGGTCGCGGGCATGGCCGGAGCCAAAAAGCCCCCCCCCCCCCCGGGCTCCATCGGCATCACGTCGGTTTCGAAGCCAACCCAGTTGCCGGGGCAGGGAAACAATAGTCTGCTGCGCGCCCTCTCCCCTCCCCACCCCGCCCCGTTCCCACGTGCTCCCGTCTGCGAGCTCGGGAGGGCGGAGGAGGAGGGGGAGGCGAGGCCAGGCCCGCCGTCTCCTCCCCCTCGCGCCGTCCGGGGGCTGCTTTAACTTTGCAAGACGCCGAAACTTTTCCCCCCTTTGGCGCTTGCCGCGACCCAGCATGTAGCAGGAGCCGCCGGCGGCGCAGCCGGAGCGGAGAGTTTTGCAAAGCGGCGCTTGCAGAGGCGCCGTGCAGAGCAGCGCAGTCCCGGGACCTTCCCCAGCCAGTGGCGGCGATGGGCGTGCGGTGCAGCCCGGGGCCGAGCGGCTGCCCGCCGGCGTTGTAGCCGCTGCCCTCTCGGATCTCTTTTTCGCGCGGGGCCGGAGTGTGCCATGA
>NW_015170282.1:109643-123810 GCF_001447785.1 Gekko japonicus | reverse complement strand
TGGCTTCAGCGCTGAGCTCTGCAGACTGTTGAGTGCAAAAAGTTCTCTCTGGCATTGCAGGCACAATGCATGGGGGTGGGGTGGGGGAATGTTTGGGTCTTTCTTGCAAGTGCGTATACGTGTAGATTTCCTTTTGGGTTCCTGTGGCATTGCAGGCGCTGGGAGACATCGGTGCACAGTGCGTGGGGAAGCCCATCTTTGTGGGTCTCTCTTGCGGGTGGCATATAGGTGTAGGTTCCTGCGTGCCTTCTCTGCAACACCCCAACCCCGGGGCAAGATTGGCTTTGCTGCCCTGCATTGTATTCTTGGGCAGGGGGTCCTACTGTGGTATAGGCTGTGGATAGGGGTGCCAACCTCGAGTTCGGAAATACCTGGCGATTTGAGGCTGGAGCCTGCGGTTTAGGGAGGGGAGGGACCTCCGCAGGGTATATAATGCTGTGCCGCCCACCTTCCAAAGCAGCCGTTTTTCTCCCGGAGAAGGGGAATAAATATATTGCAGATAAATCAATACTAAGTAAACCAGCAATGCACGTGGTCTGGAGATCGGTTGTAATTCCGGGAGATCTCCAGCCCTCTCCTGGAGGTTGGCAACTCTCATTGCAGAAAAAAGAGACTTTCCTGGGAGTAAATCCCGTGGATTAACGTCGGACTGACTTCTAAGTAGACCTGCTCGGTCTGGCGCTCTTAAGTCCCTGCAGCCCCTCAGAAACTGCTCGGCGGTTGTGAATTTTGCCCACATCCTGCTGGGGACCTGCTTGGAGCCCCCCTTGCATCGCTCGATATCTGGATGCAATTGCTCCATGCTGTGTCATATAGTCACGTTGCGGTACTGTGTTGCTGCGTCATAACTTTTTTTTGGCACCCTGAAATGCAGTTGCACGTTGTGCAGTGTGCTGTCCGCGTGGCGTAGGGCTCCGATGTGCTTAGGAGAATTGCATTGGATGTACGCTTTGCCTTGCACTGCTAGAGTATGTATTCTTGCACAGTTTGCAGTCCCGGTTCCCCCTGCAGATGATATGTGCTGGGAACAGCTTTGGTGTCTGTGCATTGCCTGAGACTTGGTTATGTTGTTCAGTATTGCATAGATCAGCTGCTTTGGAGGGTTGACTCTGGGGCATTATACCCTCTTGAGCTCCCTGCCCACCCACGGCTCCACCCCCCCCAATCTCCAGGAATTTCCCAGCTTGGTGTGGGCAGCTCTGAGCATCCTGCTGGTGTCCTTGGCAAGCTGCCTTTGTATTGTGGACCCTTCACCCCTGAAGGCTTGCTTGGTGCAGCCCAGGAGCCATGGCCTGTGTGCATTCATAAAAATCTACTCACATTGCATAGCAGCTGGATACGCGTTCAGGACACAGTGTAGTATTTTGCTGCGCATATCTCTGAATATTGCCGTGAATCCTTCAATACCCTCTCACTAGGAAGGATTTCTGTGAGTCCTTTGTACAGAAATACAGCTGGGGATCTCTGCGTACTACGGAGGTCTTGTCTGGCCTGCCTAAGCCCCGCACAAATGCCTGCGTACACCCTGGAGGTCAGTACCGTACACTACAGAGAATCTTAGTACAGAAGATTTGGCATGCCTTGCGTTAGAGTGGCTGCGTGGAGCACCATGTAACCCGTGTCTCTGTGATGCTTGTGCATATTTCTGCAGACTGTGGAGACTTTGCATGTGTTCTCCTGCTTGTATACTAAAAACTAATATGTGTAGAAGTTGCTTGTAGTGGTTTTTCTAAGCTGCCTGCTTGTGTACTTCAGGGGACCCCCTCCCTTGCATGCCTCTCAGTGTGTGGGGGCACACTGGTGCATCATGCCCCTCACAGGATCCCTGTCAATAAGGGTGGGGCTATGTCAGTGCCAGGGACGGGTGGGCAGGTTCAGTCTCAGCCATAATCTCTCCCCCCAACCCCCCCCCCCCAAATTCAATAAAGCTCTTCTTGGGAATATTTTGTATAGGAGAAAGTGAAAGGGGGGGTAGCTTTGGTTGGGAAATCTGGGGAGGGGGTAGGAGCCGAGTCTACCGTCTGCCTTTGGTGACTTCATCTCTTGAGAATCCATCTGCACTCCACTCCCCATCTGGGGTTCTTCTGTTTGTTGGTCACACGAGAATGTGGCAAGGAAGCTGGTTTGGTAGATGATGCATACAGGGGCATCAATGTGTGTGGCAGAGCAGAGATTTGAACCCGGGATCCCTGGGGAGCAAGCGCAGATAGAACGGCATGAGACGGCTGCTGAGTTTGCATTTGCTCATTTCTGTTAAGTGCTGGTCAGAGAGTGGATACATCATCATGAGTCACGGGAAGAGCACTTTGTGTTGGACCGTCTATCAGTGCTTTCGCAACTTAACCTTGTGTATGTACTTTGAAGGACGTAAGCCCCACCGTACTGCATGGGACTTCTGATATTCCTATTGAAAGTGCCTTCTGAGACAGACCGCAGGCCTGTCAAGGTCACGCTTCTCTATTCTGATCGTAATCGGCTTTCGAATATCTTTCCCATCACCTCTTACCTGATCCTTTTAAATGGAGACGCTGGGGATTGAACCTGCCACTTTCTGCATGCAAAGCAGATGCTCTGCCACTGAGCCCCTTCCTCCTCCAGTGGCATGGGTGCCTTTTATTGTTTTGCACACGGCTTCCCCACCCCACCGAGCGGCCCACAGTCGACATGGCTACTTCCGTTGTCTTTGCTTCAGTTCCTGGAAAGACAATGGTGGCTCGGAAAGCAATGATCTTGGCAGCCCAGCTCATGGGGACTTCAGTGTCCCCAGGTTACTCTAGCAGCTTGGGAAGGGGTGTGTGTGTTAGCTGCAGTGGTCTTGATGCCACTGATATAGTGGCACGAGCAGTGTTCCCTCTAAGCTGTGGAGTCTTGTGAGAAAAAATTCTACTTTGTGAGCTGCTGGCATTAAAGTTGTGAGTGAGCAATTTGGCTACTGCATAAATTAGTTTACTCTGGAGCCATTCTTCCTGAGCTAGTACAAAAATGTGTGAGCCGGAGGCTAAAAAACTGTGAGCTAGCTCACACTAACTCAGCTTAGAGGGAACACTGGCCACGAGAGGCCCAAAATTTTGTATGGGATTGTGGACCAAAGCCAGTTCACTCAAAGCCCGGGACCAGAAATGGCCCAAGCAGTCATTCCTGCATTAAAGAGGTATATAGGTGGCTGTTGATCAACACTGAAGAAATTAGCGGGGGGGCCCTTCCACCCATAAGAGTGGCGGTATACAGGGAATTGGGGAGGGGTGGTATGCAGTTTGGGGGGAGCTGAGTTTCAAAACTTGGAGTGGTATATGTTGGATAAGGTCTGCAGTATAGGGTCTGGACCGAGTACTGGGACCAGAAAGTCCTGGTGGGGCTTCTATGGCCCCCTTTTTTCAAAAGAAGAAAAAAAAGAAGAAGAAGTGATTGGGTTTATACCCCGCCCTTCACTACCCAAAGTGCAGCTTACAAACTCCTTTCCCTTCCCCTCCCCACAACAGACACCCTGTGAGGTAGGCGGGGCTGAGAGAGCTCTTGGCAGAAACTGTTCTTTTTTCAAGAACAGCTCTGACAAAACTATGGCTTGCCCAAGGTCATCCAGCCAGGTGCAAGTGGAGGAGTGGGGAATCAAACCCGGTTCTCCCAGATTAGAGTCCGCGCACTTAACCACTACACCAAACAGGCTCTCAGCTAAGCCGTAGCTTGCTGCTAGTGTCTTTGAATCTCAGTACAGGAAAGGGGCCATGGCTCAGTGGTAGAGCCTCTGCTTTGCATGCAAAAGGTCCCAGGTTCAATCCCAGACATCTCTAGGTAAAAGCAGCAGGTCATGCAAAAGACCCTCAGCCTATCCTAGAGAGCTACTGCTGGTCAGGATAACCAATGTTGCCCTTTAAGACCAACAAAGTTTAATTCTGGGTATAAGCTTTCGTGTGCATGCACTGCCACTGTGCATGCACACGAATGCTTATACCCAGAATTAAACTTTGTTGGTCTTAAAGGTGCAGCTTGACTCAAACATTGTTCTGTTGCTTTAGACCAACACGGCTACCCACCTGAACGTTGACCTTGATAGGCCTGACTCCATCAAAGGCAGCTTTATGTGTTCACATGGTATTTGGGAACAGGTGTGCCGTAGCTTGAGTTTTATTGGACATTAATTAGTTTGACTGTCAATTGTCAACGGCTACGATGCCTCTTGTTTCAGCAGAGGCCGTAAAACACAGCTGGAAGTAAAACCTGTGCATTTCTGGTGTTGCCTGTGTGTGTGTTCTCTACAGGTCACTGGGAAGCAAGTTTGTGAGAGGTGATTGTGTCTGATTTTAGCGGCGCCTCTCTCCCTGATAGATTGGTTTTTAGCTCATTCCTCTGTGGAGTGTTATATTTCAAGGTGTGCTCCCAAACCGGCATACAGTGTGAATTTAAATCCAAATTCAGAAGGGTACTGACATGTATTTTAAAATAACCTTAATGGGGTTCTAAACAACAGATGAAATTGGGTTGACACCCAAAGGTCTCATGAAAAGCATCTTAGCCTGTTTATGAAGCTGTGATGCATGCCTGTGTAGGAACGGGTGCGTGTCCTTAGAAGAGATGCTCCAGGATTCTGGGGCCATGACCGGAAAGGCCCTGTTTTCTTGTGGAGGCCAACTTGGTATCCCTATCGGTCAGTATCTGTAGAAGATCGTTTCAAAGGGTAGCCGAGTCGGACAGCGCTGGCTCTTCGGCTTTGAAACGGAGATGAGCACCGCAACCCTAGAGTCGGACTCGACTGGCTTTCGAGCAAGGGAACCTTTACCTTTACCTTTAAATAGGTACCACTTCAGTGGGAAGGTAACAGTGTTTCGTGTTCCTCGGCATTTAGTCATGCCAGCCACATGACCACAGAGACATTTTCGGACAGCGCTCGCACTTTGCCTTGGAAACGGAGACGAGCACCGTCCCCTAGAGTTGGATTCGATTGCCTTTCGAGCAAGGGAAACCTTTACCTTTTTTGACTCTCAGAAGATTATGCCCTGGATCTCATGTTGGTCTCTGAGGTGCTAACTGGACTTGACTCTTACTATCTGTAGACATGCTTTCTTAGTTGATTTTTTTAACATATGTGTGACACGGTTAATTTCATGTATAACCCCCTGTCTTTTGTTATGGAGCTCATGGGTATGCATGCCACAGGAAACTGCCTTATTCTGGATCAGATCATTGCTTCTTTAATGTCAGTGTTGTGCTCTCAGGCCGGGTCGCAGACAGAGATCTTTCATATCACCTGATTCTTTTTACTGGAGATGCCAGGGAATGAACCTGGGATCTTCTGCATGCAAAGCAGATGCTCTGCCACTGAGCTGTGGACCCTTCCTAAGGCGACTGATTCTCAAGGGGTGTCCTGTCCATGTAGTGATCTGCTTAGCTTCAGAAGAGTCTGCCATACCAAGAAAAGATGGGCTTGCTATGGCGGCCTACATCTATGCCTCGTATTTTTACATGAGAAGAAGAAGAAGAAGAAGAGATTGGATTTATATCCCACCCTTCACTCGGAGTCTCAGAGCAGCTTACAATCTCCTTCCCTTCCTCTCCCCACAAGAGAAACCCTGTTAGGTAGATGTGGCTGAGAGAGCTCTTTTGAGAACTGCTCTTGAGAGAACAGCTCTGAGAGAACTGGGACTGACCCAACGTCACCCAGCTGGCTTCATGTGGAGGAGTGGGGAATCAAACCCGGTTCTCCAGGTCAGAGTCTGCTGCTCTTTACCACTACATCAAACTGGCTTTGTCATTACAAAGACGAGAGGTATGTGTAGTGCTAACTAGTCACTATACCTTTATGCACGGTGCCTTTCATTGCTTTACAGACATTCTTTGTGACACTCCTCCCATCTTCTGAGATAAAAGGACTGGAGATCTCCATCCGTGACCTGGATAGCCCAAGCTAACCCAGTCTCCTCAGATCTCAGAAGCTAAGCAGGGTCGACCTTAGCTAGTGTTTGGATAGGCGACCTCCAAGGGTTGTGACACAGAGGCAGATAATGGCAAACCACTTCTGAAACGTCTCTTTCCTGAAAAAACAAGTCTAGCTCGCCACCTAGTGGTGCATAACTCTGAAAGAGCTAGAACATCTGGCTGCCAGACGCTCTTAGGACCTCCTGGCTATATTATATACTGTCAGATGATAATTATTAGTTATTAGAGATCTCCATTCCTACTTGTGTCTGCCGAAGGGAGCTTTGACTCTTGAAAGCTAATACAGGATGGGAACCAACTCCATGTACTCTGCTTTGGCCTCCGTGAAGGAAAGAAAGCCCGTCAGTGTCATGAGCGAGGATCTTGAAGCCAGAGCGAGGGTCTTCCTCCAAAGGTGTGAGTGGCTGCTAGAAGATGCTTGACTTGACCAAGGGAGCTTTGACTCTTGAAAACTTATACCCTGAAACTCTCGTTGGTCCTTAAGATGCTACTGGGCTGAATCTAAGTAGGCATTATGCATTGTAGTTGCTTGGTTGTCTGTACTGGCATACCAATTGATGGGGAAAATTGTTACTGATCTGTTTCCCCAAAGATTTTTTGGATGAGCTGTTGGGTTGACGTCTTTTCGTCACTAGGCAGAAGGACCCGTGGACTCAGTGGTTATGTGCATTTTATAAGAATATCATCTTGAGTTGACCTAAATTCCCCAAAGAGCACTTCGGTCGGGGTCACAACACTGGCTGGTGACCCCGGTAAACTATCACTACTGGATGAAGAGGGGGTGACGAGGGGATGACGAGGGGATGACGCTCTCCTGAGGGGTGGTGGCAATATGCAGATCCTACTCCTACATCAAAGGTGCCTTTTGGCAAGGTGTGAATCTTCCGTTCCCATGGACACCTCTTGATTTGCAGATCTGGTTCCTGCTCCAAAGCCATAAACGCTATTGTCTTTAGATCTCCAAACCAGATTAAGGGAGTAGGGTCACTTGCTCTTTCCATTCCAAGAATGCCGGGGTTCGCTGGGGATTTTCCATAGCTCTCCAAGTGGGTGCAATGGCGCGGTGTCTTCTCCATCCCACAGAGTCATGGGATACATTCCAGGGACGCACATGGTCCGTATGTGCAACGGCAGGCCCAGGCCAGCCTATTTCTAGGCAAGCATGAGATGCAGAACAAAGCAACACACAACATACAGCAATCCCTGAATACACAATGCATAGGTATTCATGCTAGACACACACATAAGCAGCATCACCACTATACAGAAATACAAACATAAGCTCATATCGTTACATCTTGGTCTAGTCATTGCCTGGATGGGAGATCTCCCGGGAGCCAACTCCATGTCCTCAACTTTGGCCTCCACGAAGGAGAGAAAGGCTGTTAATGTCACACACAGGGAAGGATCTCCGTCTGAGCAAGGGCCTTCCCCCAAAGTTGTGAGTGACTCCTACAGAATGTGTGAACTGCTGGCCATCCGGCTGTCCCAAGATAAGGGACTTCAGGATAGGGACTTCAGGATAGGGACTTCAGGATAGGGACTTCAAGATAGGGACATCAAGAAATGCACTTCAAGCCTTTGTGAAAGATGGCGGCCTGGCTTTAATAACGTTTTATTTATTTATTTTATTAAATTTTTATCCCACCCTCCCCGCCGTGACATTAAGACTCCACAATGTTAAAACAAAATTCAGTTAAAATTACTGTATATAAAACCATAGCTATTCCAAATATAACTACAGTAGAAGATGGCAGCGTTCTTTTGACAGTTGGATGGTCGCCTACCTGATGACGATAATGGGCCTGGTCTGGCTAAATTCAAGTACTTGAAAACCCCATCGATTTCAGCGGGAGAGTCAAGTTAACATGGCAGAGTACAGGGGTCCCCCAACATTTTCTAATCCTGGTAACACCTTTGGAATTTTGAGAGGGGTGGTAAGCGCCACCCCAAAATGGCATCCACAGGAGGTGGAGCCGGATCCAAAATGGCTTCTACAGGAGGCAGAGCCAAACACAGTAACTCCCTTCTTGCTTCGCAAAAGAACCACGGAACCGAAGGGGCCCACCCCTGGAGGGGGAGGACGTGAGAAAGAGAAAGGGGCATAAAAGGAAATAAGGCCTGAAGTGGAACTGGAACCACAAGCCGGGGTGCTCAGCAGTCCTCCTTGATCCTGCAGTGGCTACGGGCTGCTATTGCAGTTGTGGAAAACTCTTTCATTTGAATGATGGCAGCCGATAACAAACCCTGCCTTACAGTGGCCCCGCCCACTTTTTGAAAAGCTCGGTGCGGACCAGAGTGAAGTGCCAGCACGCATTGTGGCACCAACAGGTACCATGTTGGGGATCCCTGGAGTATTGGTTATAGTTTCTAACTAGGATCGGGGGGAGACAGGGAGGTGGAGTGGTTAAAGTGTCAGGGCCAGATCTGGGAGACCCAGGCTGGCATCCCGGCTCTGCCATGGAAATATCCTGGGCGACTTTTGGCCGGTTTCATTCTCCCAACCCAAGCTAACTCACAGGGTTGTTGGTGTGAGGATAAGTCAGAGAAGACGGTTGTAAACCACTTTGGGTCCTCATTGGGGAGAAAGTGGTGTATAAGTGATGAAGCAGTGAAGCTTCGTCATTTAGTATTTAGCCCAGGCCAAGCTAGCCCAGTCTTGTCAGCTCTCAGAAGCTAAGCAGGGTCAGCCGTGGTTAGTACTTGGATGGGAGACCATCAAGGAAGTCCAGGGTCTCTATGCAGAGGCAGGCAATGGCCAACCACCTCTGAACTACAGCTTGACGGCAAAACTTGGGTAGTGCTCAGTCTCAAAAGATGCATTGCATAATATTATTAGCCTATCATTCCAGAGTTCTGGCATGATGCTTATGTTTGTGTAAATAGTGGCCAATAACAAGACCAAGTCTTGCGAGGAAAGGTTAAAGGAGCTGGGTATGTTTAGCTTGGAGAGGAGACGACTGAGAGGTGATATGATAGCCATCTTCACGTATTTGAAGGGCTGTCATATAGAGGATGGAGCGGAGTTGTTTTCTGTTGCCCCAGAAGGTTGGACCAGAACCAAATTAAATCAAAAGGGTTTTCGGCGAAACATTAGGAAGAACTTCGTGCCGGTTCCATAGTGGAACAAACTTCCCTGGGAGATGGTGGGCTCTCCTTCTGACAGCACTATGCATTTTATCAGACTGTGAGAGGGAGGGCAGGTAGGGATAAGCCAGCGCTCAGCTCTCCTGCCGCTTTTTGTATGCCCAGGGTAATGCCAACTGCTACTTTGGGGTCAGGAAGGAATTTTCCTCCAGGCCAGATTGGCCCAGGGATCCTGGAAGTTTTTTTTGCCTCCCTCTGGGCATAGAGCAGGGGTCACTGCGGGAGTGGGAGGGGGAAGGTATCAGCGAATTTCCTGAATCATGCCGGCCACATGACCACGGAAACGTCTTCGGACAGCACTGGCTCTTTGGCTTTGAAACGGAGATGAGCACTGCAACCCTAAAGTCTGATTCGACTGGCTTTCGAGCAAGGGAACTTTTACCTTTACCTATGCATTTTATCAGACTGTGAGAGGGAGGGCAGTTAGGGATAAGCCATCACTCACCTCTCGTGCCCTTTTTTGTATGCCCAGGGTAATGCCAACTACTACTTTGGGGTCAGGAAGGAATTTTCCTCCAGGCCAGATTGGCCCAGGGATCCTGGAAGTTTTTTTTGCCTCCCTCTGGGCATAGAGCAGGGGTCACTGCGGGATTGGGAGGGGGAAGGTATCAGCGAATGTCCTGCATTGTGCTGGGGGCTTGGATTAAATGACCCTTGGGGTCCCTTCCAGCTCTTTGTTTCAAAGATTATGTAGACTCTATGCAACATCTTAATAAGACTACCAGATGTAAGGTAAGGGTTGCCGAGAGTCACCGCAGGTCCCCAGATCATGTTTTCTGATGGGCCCCACTCGAATCATCCCAGACTTAATCCAGATATTTTATGAGGACAACTTGATGACTTGTCCAATCTCACAGGTCGCTGGACCTCCAGAGTATCCCCCCCCATCCCACTGTCTGTTTGTCAGCCCTGTTTGAGCTATAATAGGGCATAGCAGATGTGAAGCTCTCAGCAATTTATTTTCACCGTGCACATGAAAATATATAGGTTTTTTCCCCCTTTTTTTGTACATAACACTGGCAGTAACGCATTGTGTTCCGAACAATGGCTATCTGGATATTTGTAAGACCAAGGGGGGAGAGAAAAAAAGGCCTGCAGAGGAAGCCAAACCCTCCTGACCTTCATTTTCATTCAAAGAGTTCCTGTACCATTGAGTAAAATTCCCATAGAATCTAAATATAGTTGTCTTTGGGGGCTGCATTGTAATCTACCGTCAGGCCGAGGGGATCGAATTTTCGCGTTTCGGGGTTTCATCCGAAACCTGCCGAGAATCGAGGGGGGGGGAGGCTTTTATGTCGGCTCGGAGTGGGGTTTCGGATCCATCCCCTTTTGTCCCTTTCAAGCGGAACAAAAATGTCAAAGGCAGGCCCTCTAGATTTCCCGTTGTCCGTTCGGTGAATAGAAGGTTAATTTCCTATTGTTAACTTCTTCGGGCATAATGGCTTTGCACAGAGGGCATAATGCTTTAAATGATTCTTAGTCCAAACTGGGCCTTTGCTGGAGGTAATGGAGGTCCTTCTTATGAACAGATCTTTGTCACAGGGAATAAGGGAGGGGGGGAGTACTTAACATTGGAAGTCAATGGCTCTTATTTAGGTGCCCAGGTGAGGGGACCTTTCATTCCCTCCCCCTCCCACAGACCTGTTTGTGTGGTCTCGTTTGTGGCGGTCTCAGAGGAACGCCCCCCCCCATTCGATGATAAGGAAATGAATCTCCCCTCCTTTCATTCAGAGTTTCAGATAGTGCCTGGTAAAGTAATAATAGCTGTCGCAATGTCAAAACCTTGACAAGCTTGTTTTGAAGATAAGATTGCTCTCCATTTCCTTTGGAGTAGTCCTGAAACGTTCCCAGGGAATTCGGTGGGACTGCAAGAGGGGAAAGAGGGGGATGGTGAGACTGCCATTAAGAGCCCTGCAAGAGCAGACCAAAGGTCCATTGAATCCAACATCAGTGCTCCCTCTAAGCTGTGGAGTCTTGTGAACAAAAATTCTACTTTGTTAGCTACTGGCATTAAAGTTGTGAGTGAGCGATTTGGCTACTCCACAAATTAGTTTGCTCTGGAGCCCTCCTTCTTGAGCTAAGACAAAAATGCATGAGCTGGAGGCTAGAAAACTGTGAGCTAGCTCACAGTAACTCGGCTTAGAGGGAACACTGTCCAGCATCCTCCTTCCAGTGGTAAGACCGCTAAAGGCTAGATTGTACTCACTGCAAAAATACTTGCCGATTACTTACGAAAAGAAAAGGTGGCTTCTCTGTGCCATCTTGTACGGTTTTGCAGGTGAACATAACATAAGAAACACTCCATGCAAAACACTGGATAGCCCCCAACCCCTTGCTGGCATTCTGGCTTCATAATTCTTTTAAAATAAGTAAATGTAATCCCCCTTTTAAAACCCTTTGTATTTATGTGGGTTTTTTTGGTTGAAGTCAACTTACCTTACGGGGAAGACAAAGAGCCTAGAGCCTTGGCTTTCTGGCTCTTCTTGGGCTTCTTACAGAGCCCCTAGTCTAAGAGTCCCTAGGCCCTTCGGCTCGTGCCAGAATTAAAGTCAGTCACCGTCAAACAATGCCCCTTCCTTTCCCTCTCTCAAGCAGCCAGGACTCTGCAACAACTCTAATCGCTTTCACACACTCCCAAACACAGTCCTCCCATACAATATCTTCATCTGAATCCCCTCAGCTGAAAGCAAATAAAAAAACACTCATCCCTCTAGCAGCTCTGTCTCCTGCTCCTGCTCAGAGCTCAGCTGGGTGAAACATTTACCTGCTACAAAAGAAGTCCTGGTTAATTTTATTTTTTTTGTTACCTATTAGGAACCTTTATTTCTGCAGAAGGCATGGACATATGTACCATGGAGTCACAACTGACTTATGGTGACCCAAGCAAGGCAGGTGAGAAGCAGAGGTGGTTGGCCATTGCCCCTTTGGTGGTCTCCCCTCTGGTGAGGTTCATAATTTAATGGGGGTTTGAGCTTGGATTTCCCTAGTTTGACACTGCCCCGCACTTGAATGCCTGCAGGACTATTTCTGTTTTGTTAAAACCTGGTACGAAGGGGACAAGCCTGCCAGTGTGGTATCCTATGAGGATTTTATATTTGAGGTGCACCATGTGGGGAACGCAGTAAATGCTTTCGCATCATTTGCAGAAGCGTCCCTTATGATCACTGTGCACTTTTCCTGCAGAGCAGCCTTGAAAACATCCACCAGAGCAGCTTGTTTGCAAAACTTTATTAATGGCTGGCAGGGGTCATTTAGCATAATAGGCAACACCCAACAGCAGGAACTCATTAGCATATTGGGCCACACCCCTGACAGCACCGCTCATTAGCCCATTAGGCCACACCCCCATGTTACCAGAAGTGTGGTCATCCAGCCACACTCACCTTTCCCTTCTTATTCTGTTTACCTTGTTTGTTGTCAAAACCCAGGGCTTTTTTTGTAGCAGGAACTCCTTTGCATGTTAGGCCACACACCCCTAATGTAGCCAATCCCAATGAGTTTCTGCTATTGGGTGTGGCCTATTATGCTAATGAGTTCCTGCTGGGCGTGGCCAACTCGGGAGCCAGCCGGAACTCCGTTCCTGTGCGTTCCTGCCCCAAAATAGCCCTGGTCGCATCAGACATAATAGAAATGCAGTCAGCAATTGATTTTAAGATCGGCGAAGCTCAGGCTGTCTGTGATGGAACTGGGCACAGGGTCTCAGTTTGTTAGGTGGGGCTCCTTAACTGAAGGCCTGGTGGAATTGCTCTGTCTTACTGGCCCTGCCCCGCCTACCTCATAGGGTGTTTGTTGTGGGGAAGGGAAGGGAAGGGAAAGGAGATTGTAAGCTGCTCTGAGACTCCGAGTGAAGGGAGGGGTATAAATCCAATCTCCTCTTCTTCTTCCTTGATGGAGGCCATCCATCTCATGGTGGGTCTTCCCCTTTTCCCGCTGCCTTCAACTTTTCCTAGCATTATTGTCTTTCAGTGAGTCTGGTCTTCTCTTATATATGTACCTACATACCTAACCTTCCCTACTTTTGTTAATGCTCTGTAAACTTCCCTGCCGAGTCGCCTGAAGACGATTCTGACTCGCCACAGTCGAGACAGCAAGTGGTTGTTTGGTAAGCCTTTTCCGGAGAGATGTAAACGTAGAGCGACATAACCTCCGGGCACTGCTTTTAGGGCGCCTCCTCCTCTCCACTGGAAAATAGCGGGTGTGGTGTTCATAAAAGTACAAAGCCTTGATGTTTGAGCACGTGTGATGTGGGTCAGTGAGTGTTGTCCAGATGCGAGGGACTTGAAACAGCCCGAGCATCGCTGCCGAATTTCTGCCTTCCTGTTTTGTTGCTCGAATAAGAAACGGGGAGGGGGGAATCCACAAGGAACAGCAAACACTGAAAGTCGGGTTGCTCCTTTGTGCCTCGTCCCGTCCTTCCGGCAGGCAGTGTTAGCACAAGAAGGCCACTGCTTTGAACTTTGTGTACATGCTCAAAAAAAAGGCTTGTGTCCTTTGCGATGATAATTAGGGGATCTTTCATCGTGAGTTCAGAAAGGTCTCTCCACCTGGCTCTGATGGTGGGTGGGTGCTTTGGAGATGAAAGACCGGTTAGTTCCTGCTGCTGATTATCATGAGTGATGAAAGAAAGAAGCGGTCTCCCCAGAGTCAGTGCTGCCGACCATGGGGCTGAGTTTAAGCTTAGGAACGGTATATGTTTTTTAAAAATCGTGGTTGTTGGCCTGCACATCAGTTTAGGAGAAGTGCTTTGTTGAAGACTTCTAACGGTAAGTAGAGCGGACTTCAGTGGATTCAGAAGAGTGTAGCTGTGTTTCGGACTGTATTTTAACGAACACAGGATTGACAAAAATGGCAAGTGTTAGAAAACACACATCCAAAATTATTTTTGCACAACACCTTCTATGCACCATCTAAAGCCTGTGGGGAATTGCGGGTTATTGGGCTTTCTGCCCTGTCCTGAAGCATCTCAGAGCCAGACTGGATGTTTACTTCTCTAAAACAGTTGGGTCAGGGGTCGTTTCGTAGAAAAAAAGCTAGGGGAACTCATTAGCATAACTCATTAGCATATGCCACACCCCCTGACATCACCGGA
>NW_015170282.1:93208-108596 GCF_001447785.1 Gekko japonicus | reverse complement strand
AGCAGTTTCTGTCATAAGAACAAAAGAACATAAGAGATGCCAATGTTGGATCAGGCCAAAGGCCCATCCAGTCCAACACTCTGTGTCACACAGTGGCCAGAAATACCAGTGCCATCAGGAAGTCCACCAGTGGGGCCAGGACATTAGAAGCCCTCCCACTTTTGACCCCCCCCCCCAAGCACCAAGAAGACAGAGCATCACTTGCCCCAGAGCCCCTATCTATACCTTGTGGCTAATAGCCACTGATGGACCTCTGCTCCATATGCTTATCTAATTCCCTTTTGAAGCCGTCCATGCTTGTAGCCGCCACCACTTCCTGTGGCAGTGAATTCCAAGTGTTAATCACTCTTTTGGGTGTCAGAGCTCTCTCAGCACCACCTACCTCACAGGGTGTCTGTTGTGGGGAAGGGGAAGGGAGTTTGTAAGCTGCTCTGAGACACCTTTGGGTAGTGAAGGGAGGGGTATAAATCCAATCTCTTCTTCTTCTTCTTCTTCTTCTTCTTCTTTCCTCACTATCTTTTCAATTTTTTAATCAAACGGCTAGCCCAAAGAAGAGGGATTCAAAACTTGTTCATTCCCTTGTCTCGGTTTATGTTCGTCCTAACAACGAGGTATCACCCTCCTTTTGCTTTTAGGCATAGTAATTTGAGAAAACCGAAGTAGATTGTACCTGCTGTTCTTTCATTTAAAAGGAAAAGTATGGCCCAGTCCTTTTCCCTTCTCCTTAAGTCCATTCCAAGCCCTCCAGGGCACCGTAGGCTGATCAGGGGTGGAACTGTGAAGATAAGAGCAAGCTTAGTTCTCAAACCTGTGATCTTTAGGAACGGAGAGAAGGCTTAGGATGGATATTGCTGTTGTCCTGATACTCATCTCTTCAGGTTTTCTTAAATCAGGGGTGCCCGCAGGCACCACACGGACACCTTTCCTGGGGCCCCGCGTATTGTTTTCAGAATGAGGGTGGGGCTTTTGCCTAGAAAGGCTTCTGATAGGCCACTAGAGATCTGGTTGGCTTGCAGAATTTTTAAATACAGAGTTGATTAAAAAGGTAAAGGTTCCCTTGCTCGAAAGCCAGTCGAATCCGACTGTAGGGTTGCGATGCTCATCTCCGTTTCAAAGCCGAAGAGCCAGCGCTGTCCGAAGGTGTTTCCGTGGTCATGTGGCCGGCATGACTAAACATCAAGGTGCATGGAACGCTGTTACCTTCCCACTGAAGTGGTCCCTATTTATCTACTTGCAATTTCTTGCTTTCGAACTGCTAGGTTGGCAGGAACAGAGCTGATTACATACGTGTAAAATAAATGTGCTGGATTTCCACATTCTGTAGGAAAGTGAAGTTTTGCATAAATGTTGGTTTCCCTCCAAATTTCCACCCCCACCCCAAGTCTCTGCCAATGGCTTCAGAATTTTTTGACTATTTTACATCTTTAGGCATTTCCTTTGTTCTGGCTGCTAGAACTGGACCAATCCAGCAGCGGCATTTACTGAATTCACTGGCAGTGAAGATGAAGGTGCTCCGATACCTGTGGCGCAGAAATGTGGGTTCTTTGCTGGTTAAGTGTGGTGTTTGCACAGCTTTTTGCAGAGTTAGTTGTAGGCCTTGGGATCCTTCCCACTTGGCAGAGGAACTCCTCACCCCTGAAGCCATTAACATTTATGGCACTTCTACAAACAAGACCCAAGCCTGAGTGGGAATTGTTAAAATTACTACCCACAATAATCACGTAAGGGATACAAGGGATGCAACCGGTGGTCTGCTCCGAGCAGGTCATGTTGAAACAAAAGGCAAGTTGCATCAGAGGAGGGTTTTTCGTGGATGTACGGTGGGGAAGGGCAGATGAAGTGCTACCATTATGCAGCCTTGAACCGTGTGGCCCCCCCCCCGTCCACCCAGCCTGCATTTCTCCCAGCGGGGGATCCAGTCTAGCGGAGGTAGGAGAAGATTGCAATTAATACGGGCCTCCTAGCCTGGCGGCGGGAGGATAATTACTGTTGTTCAGTTTGTCTTTCTCTGGCTAATTTCTTCAGCACCCTGGCTTATTAGAGGGTAGGGAGGGAAACGCACAAGCCAGTTCCAAAGTCCTGGGGGATGGGGGTGTGGGTGGGGAGGGGGGGGCGGGCGCGAAAGAGCATCTGTTCCCAACATCTGAGGTTACTTTGAACCTGTTGAAAAATGTGGGAGCCGCTTTATTGTTCTTGCCAAGTTCAGCTATGGCGATCCAGGCTTCTCAGACATGTTAATAACACAGCTGCGGGAGGCAGATTTCACCCTGTGTGACTGCGGATCTCTCTCTCTCTCTCTCTCTCTCTCTCTCTCTCTCTCTCTCTCTCTCTCTCTCTCTCTTTCTGAACAGAGAGGATTTGAATTCGCCTTTCACTCCATCCCAGCCTTTGTCTGTTCGTTTCCCTTTCTCTAGAGCGCGTTATCCACTCTCTCTCTCTCTCTCTCTCTCTCTCTCTCTCTCTCTCTCTCTCTCTCTCTCTTTAATTTTTGCATGTTTGTGTGTGTACCTGGAAGTCATGGCGACTTCTGGTGACTGACCCTTACTTGGGGGCCTGGAGGGTATTCTGAGAGGTGGCTGAATAAAGCCTGCCCCCACCTCCCGATTGCTGGTATTCCTTGGAGGTCTCCCATCCAAGTACTTGCCAGAGTTGACCCAGCTTAGCTTCTGAGATCAGACGAGAGCGGGCTTGCCTGGGCTATCCAGGTCAGGGCTAGCAGGTTATTCTCTTTTGACCTTCAGTTTTTCATCTCTAAAATGGGCACATTACTGACTCAGCTGTAAACCAGCGAGCCAGAGTAGGCTGCTATATTAATGGTTAAAGGTGGTGGTGGAAAGCACCATCAAGACGTAGCTGATTTATGGCACCCTCCTACGTTTTCCAAGGCAAGAGGATGAACAGAGGTGGTTTGCCATCACCTGCCCTCTGTGTAGCAACCCTGGACTTCCTTGGTGGTCTCCCAGCTGCGTACTGACGGGGGCCAACCCTGCTCAGCTTCTGAGACCTGACAAGATCAGGCTAGCCTTGGGCATTTAGGTCAGGGCTAACGGTTAGTACAAAGAAAGTAATTATTTTGTTTTTAAAACGGAGCAGGGTTTTTGCTCTGGTCTGGCTTGTTCACCCTGTTCCCTGCTGATGTCAAGCAGAGATGGCAAAATGGCCCCTTTGGACCACCCAGAATGCTATGTTGGGGCTTCTGGGACCTGCATGGACCAACGCATGCCAGATGTGGATGAGAGAATTGGATGGGATTGGTCAGAGAATCTGATAGAATCCATCCCACTTTCTCTTAACCTCTGTGAGAGCCAGCGTGGTGTAGTGGTTAAGAGCGACGGACTGTAATCTGGGAGAACCGGGTTCGATTCCACGCTCCTCCACATGAAGCCAGCTGGGGGACCTTTGGTCAGTCACAGCTCTTTCAGCGCTCCCCCAGCCCCTAAAAAACAAGTCTGGCTCACCATCTTAGTGGTGCATGGCACTAATGAGCTAAAGGCTGCCAGACAGTCTTCGGATCTCTTGGTTATACAACACACAATGCCATACAGTAATAATAATAATTATTACTGTTAACCTCAGTCTCTCCCCCCGGTTTGCAATATAGTAACAGTGTCCTAGTGCAGGATCGTCACAGTAATTACAACAAGGTAATGCGTGCATAATTCTTTAAGCAGAATTACAACAAGGATTACAAGAAGACAAAAAATACCAGTGCTGAACATTACTACAAGTGTTGTTGGTGGGAAGTGCAGTCAAGTCGTAGCCGACTTCCAGGCACCCTGCCGGGTTCTCAAGGTGAGAGGTGGTGGACTGGTGGTTTGCCCTTTCCGGCTTCTGTGTGGTAACCCTGGACTTCCTTGGTGGTCTCCCATCCAAATACTAGCCAGGGCTGACCCTGCTTAGCAGCCAAGATCTGACGAGCTTGGTGTAGCCTGGGCCATCAGGCGGGGGGCTCTTTTTGGCACGAACCATGGCGAATGTCAGCCAGGCTTGCTGACTAAGTTAGAGAGGGAACCGGAAGAAGAAGGAGAAGAGATTGGATTTATACCCCGCCCTTCACTACCTGAAGGAGTCTCAGAGCGGCTTACAGTCTCCTTCCCCTTCCCCTCCCCACAACAGAGACCCTGTGAGGCAGGTGGGGCTGAGGGAGCTCTGACAGAAACTGCTCTTTTTCAAGAACAGCTGTGCCAGAACTGTGGCTTACCCAAGGTCGTCCAGCAGCTGCAAGTGGAGGAGTGGGGAATCAAACCCGGTTCTCCCAGATTAGAGTCCACACACTTAACCACCACACCAAACTAGGCTGCTTCTGCGCAGGGATGGCTATCTGCAGGACATTCGTTCTCCCTGTAAATATAGTTGTATTTCCAGTGGCAGTAGCGCATACTCGTGGGGGAAATCCTCTGTGTTTTCCCTTGCATCCACTGTCCCCCCACCCCTGCACACCGTTGGAGGCTTTTTGCTCGCTTAAAAAAAATGGCACTTACTATATTACTGTAGTGTTAGAAGATTGTAGTGCTATAGCAACCACTTTTTTTTTAAAGGGTGCCACTGGATTTTGCAGCTTGCTCTCCTCCTTGGCTAGGCGCTGCTGTCTAGGGGCAAATAGGGGCCAGGAATTCCTCATGGTAATGGGGAAGGCAGAAGCGTCCTGTCCCTGCAACTGCCCCCCCCAAGCCCTGCTGGAGGGGGGAGGCTGGTTGGTGAGCACACAGCAATTTCCCCTCCTGCTCCAGGTGTCCAAGAGGGACTCTTGGATCCCGATCAGGCACCATGTTTTACGAGCATTGAGCGCACTTATATTTAAACTGAAGGCATTTATATTGGAGGATGTTGTCCAGACATTGCACCCGTCACTTGCTTCAGCGTGCAGTTGCTGCGTG
Source organism: Gekko japonicus (assembly GCF_001447785.1). Taxonomy (NCBI): domain Eukaryota; kingdom Metazoa; phylum Chordata; class Lepidosauria; order Squamata; family Gekkonidae; genus Gekko; species Gekko japonicus. Next base: position 103,719 of record NW_015170282.1, on the reverse strand, counting down.
GTTGAGTGTTCACACTTCCCACGCTGTAACCACGGAGCGCATGTGGGATTTTAAACATTCCGCTGTTTGCGCATGCACATAAGCAGTCGACCACAGCTCTTTCCCCTCTGAATGCGCATGTGCATTGACAGTTAATCGCAGCACACTGATCGGACGTCCGGAAATGTGGGGCGAGATTGCTTGGATCAGGCACCACTGAAGAGAAGAGAGAGAGAGAGATTGGATTTATATCCCGCCCTTCACTCGGAGTCTCAGAGCGGCTTACAAACTCCTTTCTCTTCCCCTCTCCACAACAGATACCCTGTGAGGTAGATTGGGCTGAGAGAGCTCTGACAGGAACTGCTTTTTTCAAGAACAGCTCTGACAAAACTATGGCTTGCCCAAGGTCATCCAGCAGCTGCCAGTGGAGGAGTGGGGTTCTCCCAGATTAGAGTCCACAACCACTACACCAGACTGGCTTTGGTGGCAGCAAAGTTGGGGGTGAAGACGAGTGGCCTACGTGAGAAACGCTATACAGATGTGGTTGTCTGGACACATGTGTAAAATCTGGTAAGGAGAAGTAATGACATCGGAGCTAATAGCTCATCTGATCACAGCCTTGGTGTGAATCCATGCTTCTCTTAAGAATCTGCTATCCCTCCCTGTTTGTTCCTTTCTTCTGTCTCTGTGGCTTCCCTCCGTCTCTGTGCTTCTTGTCCCATTCTCTGTCTTGGACCAGCTGAGCTTGGCCCTGTTGGGACGCCACAGATGTCCCTTTATCAGGCCCTGGGGCATTGCAAGCCAGGGAGAACCAGTGTAGTGTAGTGTTTGAGTTTTCGGCTAGGATCTGGGAGATCCAGATTCGAATGGACACTCTGCCGTGGAGGCTGACTGGTTTGACCTAGGGCCAGTCGCACACTCTCAGCCTAGTCTACCTCACAGGATTGTTGTGAGGATAAGAAAGAGAACTGTGTAAGCCACTGGGAGATGGCTGGGGTGTAAATACGGCTTCTAACCCTCAGGTGGTGGCTGGGTATCCCTGGGATTACAACTGATCTCCAGGCGGCAGAGATTCAGTTCACCTGGGGAAAATGGCCACTTTGGGAGGTGGAGTGTATGGAATTATACCTCATCGGAGTTCCTCCCCTTCCCAAACCCCGCCCTCCCCAAGCTCCACCCCCAAATTCTCCAGGTATTTCCCAACACAGGGCTGGCAGCCCTAGGAATTAATGAAGCAAATAAATAATAGATAAATAATGAACTGATAAACTGTGTGCATGAGGAAGAGGCCCGAGGGATGGAGAACTAGCAAATGGCATCTCTGTGGACGGAGAGGTTTAGAAAATCCGCTTCTCCAAGATCATACCAAAACGGGTTCGAGAGAAAACATGACAAAGTAGGAGAAAACCTGGAACGGGGCCAATTTGGTGTAGTGGTTAAGTGCGTGGACTCTAGTCTGGGAGAACTGGGTTTGATTCCCCACTCTTCCACATGCAGCTGCTGGTGTGACCTTGGGTCAGTCACAAGTTCTTTCAGTGTTCTTCTCTCCAGGGCAGCCCTCGAAAGGGCTCTCTCAGCCCCACCCACCTCACAGGGTGTCTGTTGTGGGGAGGGGAAGGGGAAAGGAGATTGTAAGCCACTCTGAGACTGTTTCGGGTAGCGAAGGGCGGGATATAAATCCAATCTCCTCCTCCTTCTTGATGTCATGTGCAATTTCCCATTAAATCCCCTTCTGTTTAGGAGGTAGGGCAGGACAGATCATCTGTGTGGAAGCCGCCCTAGATTTGTCTTCCTAGAATTTCAGAAGATACAGGAGCTGTTACAGCCATTTAGGTGTTGGGCTGGATCCAGCAGTAATTGCTGCTGGAGGAAAGGATTTCCGCCAGGGAAACAGGACTTTCTCGCCTTCTACATCCTGCTACAGCCTGAAATGCTCCGGCAACTGTGCTCCTGGGGGAAAGGGGACTCTAAGGAACAACATGAAGGGTGAATTGGGGAATCTGCAGCTGAAGGTGGGAACTGGCGAAAATTGCCCCCTTTCCAATACTGGAAATCTAGCATCGGTCTAACTCTGTCGGAAAAATTCTTTTTTTGTTTCTGCTGACGCTGGAAGGACCGAAAAAGAACCTTTTTTTAAGGTGACTAGAATGGCACCGTTGATAAGAAAATTGACTTTCTTGGTAAAAAAAGAAGAAAAAGAAACGACTGACTTTAATTAAAGGGCTTAACTTGGAAAAATCTTAGCGAGAGGTAGCGAAGCAGATTTTCAAAGATTAATTTTAGTTACAGGAGGAGTACGTAGAACGAACAGTGCAGCTGGAGGATAATAAAATCCATCCTAACAACCTTGTTATCTGTGGTGCATCTGAAGGCAGGGTAGCTGAGCAGGCGATCTTTTTCACAGAAGAACAGTTGGCCTCTTCCCTGAAACTGAGCAGAGCGCAACTTTGCATTTGAAGCTGCTTTAGGGTTTTAAGCCAGCATTTTGGGTCCTGAAGAGGAAGAAGAGAAGAAGAGATTGGGTTTATACCCCTCCCTTCCCTCGGAGTCTCAGAGCGGCTTACGAATTCCTTTTCCTTCCCCTCCCCACCACTGACAGCCTGTGAGGTAGGTGGAGCTGAGAGAGCTTTTTCCAGAACTGTCTGAGAGAACTTGTGACTGACCCAAGGTCACACCAGCAGCTGCACGCGGAGGAGTAGGAAATCAAACCCGGTCCTCCCAGATTAGAGCCCGCGCACTTAACCACTATACCAAACTGGCTCTCTGGATTTCATATCTCACTTTTCTCTACCCCGGGGGTCCCCAACCTTTTCGAGCCTGTGGGCACCTTTGGAATTCTGACACAGGGTGGTGGGCGCAGCCACTAAATGGTCACTGTTGGGGGGGGGCAGAGCCAGCCACAGTCACAGAGGAAGCCTGTGTGTGTGTGTGTGTGGGGGGGAACAAGAGGAATAAATATTAAAAAATACATTGGAAAGAGGAGTCGGAGACACAGTAAAATAAGAGGCAGCTGTCTGCACAGCCGATCAGATCTCCAGTGGGCAGTCAGAAGCCCTATTGGGCAGGGTGCCCCCCAGGCCCATAGCTACAGTGGGGCATCCCGGGGCCAGGCCCCCTGACTTACTGGCAAGGCCCCACAACCTCCCATCCAGCCCAGGGCTCCCGAGCAGCGGCAGGTGCAGGGAAGGAGCCGAGAATTCCTTTAATTTGATTAGCCAGGGCCCTCCTAAGAAATTTAAATGCCCCCTGACTTGAAAAATCCTGGCTACGGGCCTGGTACTGCCTGGCCCCACCCAGTTTCTAAAAATACTTGGCAGGTGCCAGGAAAGATGTTGGCAGGCGCCACTGCACCCCACGCTGGGGACCCCTGCTCTACCGTAAGGAGTCTCAAAGCTGACAATCTCATTCCTTTCCCCTCCCCGCAACAGGCACCTTGTGGTGTAGACGGGGCTGAGAGAGTTCTGAGGGAACTGGGACTGGCCCAAGGTCACCCAGCAGGCTTCAGGTGGAGGAGTAGGGTATCAAACTCCAGATGAGGGCCTATCACTCTTGACTACGACATCACGCTGGCTCTCTCCACAATAGGCACCTTGTGGTGTAGGCGGGGCTGAGAGAGTTCTGAGGGAACTGGGACTGGCCCAAGGTCACCCAGCAGGCTTCAGGTGGAAGAAGAAGAAGAGAAGAGTTGGTTTTTTAATGCCCCGCTTTTCTCTACCTTAAGGAGTCCCAAAGTGGCTTACAATCTCCTTCCGTTCCTCTCCCCACAATAGGCACATTGTGAGGCAAGTGGAGCTGAGAGAGCCCTGAGAGAACTGGGACTGGCCCAAGGTCACCCATCAGGCTTCATGTGGAGGAGGAGTGGGGAATCAAACCCGGCTCTCCAGATTACAGTCTGCCACGCTTAACCGATACTTCATGCCAGCTCTTGAGAGACGTAAGAATTCAGTTCACGGTACATTTTGGCAAACATGTGCCTGGATAATAAATGTTAATATGACTTTTAGCCTCTCTCTTCCCACCATCTTGGGAGCAAGTGATCTATTGTTGCTTCTTGAAGGTGGGGGATTTCCATGCAGATGGTTTCCCATAAAGGTCAAACAGTTTCCCTTAAAATGCTGGAAGAAAGTTGGTTCTTCCTTTAAGCGAGGTACTTAAACAAGATGTTCTGTGTTTTTGTCTTTGAAGGGGAGGCTCGTTACATAATTGTTTCTTCGATTGTACAGGTGGCTTTTGGAGACTTTTTTAAAAAAATCAGCCAATATGTGGAGATTTTGTTCTCCATTGTTGTTCAGGCCCCTTTCGAAAAGCAGCAGAAGATCATAAAATGCATATTTGCCGTTTCTCTCCTAACCAGAATTTGCAAACCCACTGTTAACGTTTCTAGGGGAGAGGAATTATGGGTAGAATAAGTCACGGTTTGCGTTAGTTTCAGTCCACAGGTGGTTGCTGAGTTATGGTTGATACCGATGAGGGAAGGGAGGGAGTATACGTTCTCAAGGCTGGCTCTTGATTGGCTGTCTTAAGTCTTGTATGGCGCATGCATTATTCTTGCAATCATCTCTTGCCACGCCAAGATCTAGTTCTTTGAAAAGGAGCCATATTTATGGTGATGCTGGGGTGGATCACATGCAGCGTTTCTGTAATGTATTCAATAGCTGCCGTTGAATGCATAACGTGTATGTGAATCACCTAATTGAAGTTCCATGTCAAGCTTCAATCCTGGGCTAAGATCCTAATCCCTCCAATCCTATTGGTAGCCCAGGAAGCACCAACCAATCACGGGCCATCAAGCTCCCTGAGCGGGAATGTCAGTGATTGGACGTTGTGTATACAACCTTATTGGTTGGTATGTGTATAGTAGGTGTGGCTACATTAGCCGGGAGAGTTTAAAAGCAGAACAGCTTCTATGAAAAAGTTGGTTCTGGCTATCAGATGTTGATCCGTCTTGGAGTTGTGTTTGAGTTGTTGAATAAAGCTGAAGATTTGCTGAATCACTCTCCGACTACTTTGTTAAGCAAGTTCCAATAAGAACTGACTGCACCGGTTGGGTTGGACTAGCACTTTATTACAGGATGCCGCTGTATTTATTTACTTAGTTTTATTGTATTTATTGGAATTGTATGGAATTGTATTTTAAATCTTGTATTTGCTGGTTTTAAATTGTATGTTGGTTTTAGGTTGATTGTAAGCCGCCCTGAGCCACTTTGGCAGGAGGGTGGGGTAGAAGTTTAATAAACAAATAAATAATAAATAAATGCTAAGTGGTAAACTTAGCATTTATTTATTATTTATTTTATACCCAAGAGGGTAGTACCCTGCCTAGTTTACCCTTTGCTTAGTCTTCCTCCCCTTTTTAAGATAGACTCTCCCCCCGCGTAATCTACCCATCTTCCTTGAAGTTTGTCCAGTTTTTTAAATGAATTGTGCTTTAGAACTAGATTTAAAAACAAAAACAGAGTTCTTTTAGTTCAGTACATGTGCCCCAGCATTACAATATGCCACTGCCGGTACAGAATTGATTAGACGGAAGACTGGACAGCAGGAAAGGGAGACGATCTATTTCCATTTAGCTCTTAGGAAGTCTTCTGCTAACATTGTTTGGAAGGATTTTTCACTGCTCTGTCGATACCAAAGGAAAGCCATTTTGAACAAAAAGTGGAACATGATACCTCTATGGAGTCTGAACATCGCTGCTGGGAAGCAACACCTTTGTTAACGTTCAGAGGATTATGTTGAACTGGCTTTCCTGTTTTTCTGCAACACTCAGTTTCTTAGGCTGCATTCCGTGTTGCCGATAAAGCGACTTGAGGATCTTCATGAACTGGAAGTTGTATATTGCTCTTTGCCGGTTACATGGGGAATGTGGCCTCTTTGCCGGTTACATGGGGAATGTGGCTGGGCTTTGTAGACAGAACAAATGACACTCGGAACCTTTCATCTTCACAGGCCCTGTTGTGGTCTCTTTGGGCTTGTGACCTCTGGCACTCTGGTAGTGGAATTTTGAATTACTATTTTTTTCATGCTTCCTACTTTCATGAGCAGTAAAGTTTCAGAACTGCCTTTTATAGGGTCTCCTTTTCAGCACTCAGACTGCAGTGGTCTGTAAAACAATGTTCGCTCCCCAAAAGTAGACGCTCAGAAGCTTCACCCAAGATGGCTTTTTTGCCAGGCAGAGGCAACTTCAGTCTGCAGTCTGAATTTATAAGCCACTGAGGTTTCTCTCTAGGATTCGGGCCGAGCCTGGCCATCGAGGGAGGGTTGGGAGGTGGGGACATGGGGGGCAAGTGACAGTGTTGTGGATGTCAGAACATCACTTCCAGATGCAACCAGGAAGTGACAATAGGTAGCTCTAGGAATCACCAGAAATGCTATGATTTTACTATAGAGTTTCCAGCAGTTCCTAGAGTTACCCATTGTCACTTTTGGGTTGTACCTGGAAGTGATGTACCAGCACAGAGGCTGGCAGCAATTTTTTCACCTTTATTTTTTTACCATGTCATTGTGCAGACCTAATTCTACCACGTCGTGGTGCTGCATGTTCGCAAGTGCAGTGCAGTCAGGTGGTAGAATACTGTTGCGGCAGAACTGAGTGCACCATTTCAGAATGACAGTGGAGGATTATGGAAGGCCACGTTTTTGGAGTGCTCCCTTTATAATGAAAAACATCCTGCCAATCTAAAATCAGCCCGGCAAGCAAAGAGAGGGGTGGGTGGGTTAAGCCATTCTTCCTGCTGGACTTTAAAACTGGAATCTTCCTATACCAAATTCACTCTCCCCGCATATCCGGCAGGGCTCTTTTTGTAGCAGGTACTCATTTGCACATTAAGCGACACCCCCCTAATGTAGCCAATCCTCCAAGAGCTTACAGTAGCTCCTGTAAGAAGAGCTCTGTAAGCTCTTGGAGGATTGGCTACATTAGGGGGTGTGGCCTAATATGCAAAGGAGTTCCTGCTACAAAAAGAGCCCTCCTGGCTTTAGTTGGCACCAGTCCAAATAACTGCTGAATGGACCTGAGATTCCTTTTTGTGGTTTCAGCAATCCCAGGCTTTGTAGAGTAGCTTGCGATGGCTCCACTTTAGGCTAGACAGACCTTTAGTCTGATCCAGGAGGGCTGCTATGTATCTTGCAACCCACCTCAGAGTACCAACCCTGACTTGGAAGCTTTTAGAGGATTCAGGCAATTCCAAGTGACCAGCTATCCTGCTGGGAGATAGGTGGTTGGATCTTCCCTTTCAAAGGTAAATTGCCCCTGATTTGAAATTAGGGCTGCAGGTGGGAAAAGGGATTTAATCCTTCCTTTCTGTGTAATTCGACCGAGCAAGACTGACCTCTCTGTTGTGGGTAGCCCTAGGGGGAAAAAGACAGGCCCGCTCTCCTTGCCCATCTTGTTTTCCTTTCCAAGGCTAGTAATGACATGGAGGGATTGGTTTTAATTGGTGAAACCAAGTGTGTGTGTGTTGGGGAGGGGAAACATGAGGATTAACCCCTTCCCTCCAATTGGTGACCCTGCTCTGAGTTGAGTGGGGGCTGGATGGAACTGTAGTTGACCTTTAAAAAAAGGTCACCTTACAGCACCTTAAGGGCTCAGCTGCGCTTCACGATTTCTTGCGTGTTTATCTTTAACATTTTGATTTCTTTTACAAGTGTGGCTAACCAAGATTGTGTCGCTGAGGAGGAGAACAGCCCGTGGAAAGGGAGAAGACATTAACCTTTCCTCTGCTGCCATTTTCTCACTACAAGAAAAACAGAAACTCTCAAGCAGCTTTAACTCCTGCTGGGAAACACTGACAGCTATGTTTATTTTTTTCTCCAGCAGGAGTAAAGGCTTTTTCTGGTGAGAAAATGACAGGAGAGAAAAGCTTCTCAAACCGTCCCTTGTGCTGTTCCTCTCCTTGGTAAAGGAATCCTGGCAGCTAAATTTGCAGAAGGGGGAAAAAAAGTAAAGCAAACATGGAAGAAATCCTGTGAACATAAGAAGAGCCCTGCTGGATCAGACCAGTAGTCCAGCATCCTGTCTCGCACAGTGACCAATACGGTTGCCGGGTCCTACCTGGCTGTTGGCAGGGGAATCCAGGCTCCGGCCTAGGATCATCACGTAGAGAAAAGCTTCTCAAACCGTCCCTTGTGTTCCTCTCCTCGGTAAAGGAATCCTGGGAGCTAAATTTGCAGAAGGGGGGAAAAAAGTAAAGCAAACATGGAAGAAATCCTGTGAACATAAGAAGAGACCTGCTGGATCAGACCAGTAATCCAGCATCCTGTCTCACACAGTGACCAATACGGTTGCCGGGTCCTACCTGGCTGTTGGCAGGGGGATCCAGGCTCCGGCCTAGGATCATCACGTCAGGGACGTTGCGGGGGCAACACTGTAGTTTTTGGGCAAAACTCTGGGGGGGTTTTGCCTTCAAAACCATAGAGTTTGCCCAAAAACTAGAGTGTCACCCCCCAACATCCCCAACATGATGACGTCACTTCCAGGTGATATCGCGTCTGGGACGTTGCCCGGCACCATCCGTATTTGGGAGTCGGGCTTCGCCCAGTGGCCGATCTGAGCTCCCAAAAGTGGGGGGACCCCTGCTGCAAACCCAGGGCTGCCAACCCTAGTGGCCAACCAGATCCTCTGGAGAAGAAGAGTTGGTTTTATACCCCGCCCTTCACTACTCGAAGGAGTCTCAGAGCAGCTTACAATTACCTTCCCTTCCTCTCCTCACAACAGACACCCTGTGAGGTAGGTGGGGCTCAGAGAGCTCTGAGAGAACTGTGGCTGACCCAAGGTCACCCAGCTGGCTTCAAGTGGAGGAGTTGGAACTCAAATCCGGTTCTATAGATTAGGGTCCTGCCGTTCTGGAGGGCCAATAAGAGGGCATAGAGGCCGAGGCCTTCCTCTGTTCCTTCGTGGCACTGGGATGCAGAGGTTGATGGCCTCTGAAAATGGAGGTTCCCTTTAGTCACTGTGGCTAGTAGCCACTGATACACCTGTCCTCCATGAATCTCTCTATTCCCCTTTTAAAGCTGTCTGTCCCTGTGGCCATCACTACATCCTCTGGCAGCGAATTCCACGTTTTAGTCACTCTCTGTGTACAGAAGTACTTTGTTTTTAAGGTGTGGGTGAGAGATTAGTAGCTACCTAGGCCATTAGTGGTATGGCTGGTCTTTCTGTTAATTTCCCCCTTTGGTAGATAGTTTTAGAACTGAGGTGTCGAACTCATTTGGAACAAGGGCCGGATCTGACATAAATTTCACTTCGTTGGGCCGGGCCGTGTGTGCCATAAACCTAATGCCAGGTACCAGAGATGTAAACTGTATAAAAGACAGCAGCTGGTAAGCTCCGAGTTTGTGTATCCTCACTGCAGGGCTCCAGTGCAAAGGAAAACCCAGACGTGCAGACTGTAGAGCTAGCGGTGCAGCACTGGGCAGACTCTCCCACGCTGCTTGACTGCTGCTGCAGACGAGGTTGTTCTGCCATGCTGAAGCCACAATAAGAGTAGCTCCACTCCCCCCTCCCAGCATTCTCCTGTTCCCTCCCTTGCACTAGCTGCTCACGGCCGCATAAAAGCCCTGGAACGGCCAGTTCCGGCCCCTGGGCCTTATGTTTGACACCCCTGGTTTAGAAGGTAGCTGTGTTGGTCTGCGGTCGGAGGAGCTAGATTTAAGTCCAGTAGCACCTTAGGGACAAGAAGATTTTTGGGATATGAACTTTTGAGAGTCAAAGCTTCTTTCGCCGTCTGACAAAGGCAGCTTTGACTCTTGAAAGCTCATATTCCGAAAACCTTGCTGGTCTCCGGGGGTCTACTGGACTTGAAGCTAGCCGACCCCTTTTGTAGAATATGGGCTGAAATGTTCCCTGGGATGTGCCAAGTTCGTGACCCACTGCAGCTGGAAGAATGCCGTGCCTGGCTTCTTAGCCCCCTCAGGCCTTTTCCCTGGGAATGACTAAACGGCAGGGCAATTCCGTGCAGCGCTGCTCTTTTGTGGATTTTTCTAAGGAGAAGCAATTTATAATGCATCCAGGATCTCTGCAATCTGTCTGGAGAAGCGCGTCCTCCAGCAATTTACCTACGAGATAAAGTAAAAACCCATGCATTATTGATACCTGTGTTCCACATATTACGGATATTTCTCCCAATGTTGTTAATTTTTTATCCGCAGCTCTGAAGGAATGTAAGGGGAGGGGGAAAGGAGATGAATGGAGGGTGTGCGGGTAGGTGGGAAGTTTGCATATGAGTTAACACATGAATTTTGCATAATTTTGATATGACAAATATATGGCTTTTAATTATATCTTAATGGTTAATCTTGTGCATTGGGGAGACATTGCTCCCCTGCTACTAACCCACCCCCAAATGCTGATATATTATCATTCTTGATGTTCTCTACAGCTCCAAAATGTTTTAACCTATGACCTGCTGGGTCACTGAACTCTGCCCGACCTGAGCTCTCAAGTTCCACAGACTTAGGTTTCAGAATGAAATAGGTGAGGGTGAATTTTATGGACCAAAGATGACAAAGTCCTCTTCCAGGCCAGCCTCTTTCCC
>NW_015170282.1:82990-93191 GCF_001447785.1 Gekko japonicus | reverse complement strand
GAGGCCTTTGACCTGTTTAGCCAAACATAGTCCACCAACCGATATGGTGGCCTACAGGAGACTTCATAACTTTCCCGATTTTCTATCTCTGACTCATCCAGTGGTTCCCAAACTTTAGCAAAACCTGTTTCTGACTCCACTCGCATCACCAGGAGGAGATTTAGTCATAAAAATTTAAGAAATAAAACAAATAAATCACATAATAGTTTCTGTAGCCGTCTAGGGAAGGAGTAGGTGGAAGTACACTGTCCAGATCTCCCCCCCCCTATGCCCGATCACTAGTTAGCGAGCACAGAATCTACACATGTTGGATGCGTAGACTGTCCCCCCTGATCAAAAATGTTCTCTCATAATAACTAATTTACTAATACAGAACAATGTGGAAAACAAGAACTCTACAAGTATATTGTTTTACTAACTCTTTTAATACTAATATTAAGTTTAACATAAAGGGGGTCTCCCACTCTTGGGTTTTTAGTTAGTGTGGGTATCTTTTCTTTATCCATAGTTGTAGTTCCCCTTCCTATATTTTTCTTTGTAGTTTGTAGTCATATTGAAAAAATAAAAAGTTTAGCATTGCCAGCTCTGGGTTGGGAGATACCTGGAAATTTGAGGATGGCGCCTGTGGAGGAGAGAGTTTGAGAACTGGAGGGACCTCAGTGGAATATAGTGTTGTAGAGTCCAGCCTCCCAAGCAGCCATTTTCTCCAGGGGAACTGATCGTTATCAGCTGGAGGTGAATTGCAGTTCCAGGAGATCTCCAGGTCCCACTTGGAGATTGGTAAGCCTAGAACTATTGCTTTTTAAATGTTCCTGATCACAGCAACTGGCTTGGATACGTTTTCAGCACAGCATTGAGACTCCATGCCTGTGTGCTGGTGGTTTTATAGGGGTGCGGACTAGGCCCAAGTCCTGGTATCCTTGCTCTGTTTCTGTGCCTTTGGGTTTCAATTTGCGGATTGTCACCTTTATAGAGGGGCTTCTGAATGCATGTCTTCTCTCATAAAGGTGAATGGCTGTCTTTCATCCCCACAGGCAAAAATGGCATATTTTCGAAGCAACCTTGCAGTAGGGCCAAAATATAAACACATAATCAATATCCAATGGAACTGCGCCCTTTCAACCACTCTTTACAGGCCTTTTTGGAAACCTAAAACTATAAAATGGAAATTAAATGTTTTAGTTGACATGTTTTTTTCATACTGAATAGAACAGAAATTAAGATGGTTACTATACTAACCGTTGGCTGCGGTCACACGGAACAGAAGCCTCACAAGTGAGACGGAAAACAGGCGGAGTTTCCGGGCACGATCTCACCAGCACATCTGGGAAGCGTAGCACTCCCATGGCACAACCGAGGCTTCCAGCCGAAACTGCGTGGCAAAAAACTAGTACCTCGGAGGTACTAGTTTCTGGAAACTGCGGGGCAAGGGCAGGCGTCTGATCGCGTTTCCGGTGGCATCCGGCGCCCGCCCATGTCCCCTTGCAAATAAGGTGGGTTTTTTTTGTCCACGTCTCTGTGGATGCGCATACGCACCCAACGGAGCATGCGCATTCGTCGTGTACACACACAAAAAAACCAGTTTGCTGCGGCGCGCGCTTCTTCGTTGCGCGCCGGCTTGTCCTGTGATCAGCACCTCTCCCTTGCCATGGAACCTCCACGGTACCTCCACAGGACCTCCACGGGAGGTCTGATCGAGTAACTGCGCAGTAGTTTGCCCCAGGGCAAACAGCCACGCTTCTCCCCCGCAGTTTCCTGCCCGTATAACCGGGGCCATAGTATAATATTTCCATTGAGTATCAATAAGAAGAATCCCCCAGCGGCCATCAGCTACAGTTTGGTGTAGTGGTTAAGTGCGTGGACTCTAATCTGGGAGAACCGGGTTTGATTCCCCACTCCTCCACTTGCACCTGGCTGGATGACCTTGGGCAGGCCAGCTCTGATAAGAGCTGTTCTTGAAAAAGAGCAGTTTCTGTCAAGAGCTCTCTCAGCCCCACCTACCTCACAGGGTGTCTGTTGTGGGGAGGAGAAGGGAAAGGAGTTTGTAAGCCGCTCTGAGACTCCTTTGGGCAGTGAAGGGCGGGGTATAAATCCAATCTCTTCTTCTGAGGAGGAGGAGAAGAGAAGAGAGAAGAGATCGGATTTATACCCTGCCCTTCATTACCCAAAGGAGTGGCTTACAATCTCCTTTCCCTTCCCCTCCCCATAACAGACACCCTGTGAGGTAGGTGGGTCTGAGAGAGCTCTCCCGAGAACTGCCCTTGAGAGAACAGCTCTGAAAGAACTTGTAACTGACCCACGGTCACACTGGCAGCTGCATGTTGGAGGAGTGGGGAATCAAACCTGGCTCTCTCAGATCAGAGTCCGTGCTCCTAACTGCTACATCAAATTGGCTTTCTCTGCTGTTCCAAAAGGGGCTCAAGGGTCACAGAGGAGCAGCAGCATATTTCTTTTGTTTGTGTCCCATCTTTCCTCAGGCTGGGCAAAGGGCTTGGATGGAGACTTAGGGCCTGAAAGTATACATTTTGTAGCCGTGACTATTTAAACCTCAGTCTCCCCGGGGTCCAGGTTATGGTTGCCAGGTCCCCCCCCCAGCCATTGGTAAGGGATGGGGGGGTAAGGTTGCCAGATCCAGCTTGGGAGACTCCTGGAGATTTGGGGATGGAGCCTGGGGAGAACAGGGACCTCAGTGGCGTACTATGCCATAGTGTTTATCCTCCAAAGCATCCATTTCCTCCATGGGAACTGATTTCTGTAGTGTGGAGATGAGGGGTAATTGCGGGGGGATCCCCTGGGCCCACATGGAGGCGGACATCCCTAGCCCTCCCACCATGAAACTACAGTAGGCCTCAGCAGGCCTCTGTTTCTGGTTCTTCCCCTCAAAACCAGGATTTAGGTTCCAAAGCTAGCAAGGAGATGATCCGGAGTGTTGTGTTGTGTCGTTGCTGCTCCTCACCCCGAATGCAGCTTCTCAGCTGAGTAGAGGGAAATGTCCCCTGCTGTTTCCTCTTCAGGATCTTGGGGGGTGGTGGTGGTCATATTTTGTTTGTGAGATGTGAGGGTAGGGCTGTCACTCTCCAGGTGGTAGTCAGGGATCTCTTGGAATTGTGATTGGTGTCCTGGTTACCAGAGATCAGTTCTCCCGGAGGAAATGACTGCTTTGGAAGGTACGTAAGAGCATAAGAGAAGCCAATGTTGGATCAGGCCAATGGCCCATCCAGTCCAACACTCTGTCACACAGTGGCCAAAAATACCCAGGTGCCATCAGGAGGTCCACTAGTGGGGCCAGGGCACTAGAAGCCCTCCCACTGTTGCCCCCCGCCAAGCACCAAGAATACAGAGCATCCCTTGCCCCAGACTGAGAGTTCCTATCTATACCTCATGGCTAATAGCCACTGATGGACCTCTATAGCATTATACCCTGTTGAAGTTACGGTTGCCAACCTCCAGGTACTGGCTGGAGAGCTCCCGCTATTACAGCTGATCCCCAGGGACCAAAGATCAGTTAATCTGGAGAAAATGGCCGCTTCGGAAGGTGGACCGGGATGGCATTATAACCCACTGACGTCCCTCCCCTCCCCTCCCCTCCCCGGACCCAACCCTCCCCAGGCTCCATCCCCTCAAAGTCTCCAGGAATTGTCCAACCCAGAGCTGGCAACCGTATCCGGGGGCAGGGCCAGATTTGAAAGCTCAGGCTGAGATGCTGAAAGTTGGAGAGAAACAGGAGCATGGGACTGGGACCCCATGCCAATGGGGTGCACTAGGGAAATGTTCCAGTGCTGTGCAAACTACAGTTACCAACCTGCAGGTGGGACCTGGAGGTCTCCTGGAATTACAGGTGATTCCCCAGACTACAGGGATAAGTGGCAACTTCGGAAGGCGGACCGCAGGGCATCACATCCCTGCTGGGCCCCTTCTCCAGGCGCTGTCCCCCGAATCTCGAGGAATTTCCCAACCCTGGTTGGCAACCCCAGTGCAAACTGGCGATAAGCTTAACAGGGTCCTGCTTTTAGGAGGCACTGCACAGATGGTGTCAGCCAAGAATGCAGGCACGCAAGAGCTCTCTTGACAGCGGTAGCATTCATGATCTCTCCCTGCCCATCAATAAGGTGCCTTTCTCTCTAAACCGACGGAATGACCTTCGTATGAAGACTGCGCCGCAGTAAAAAGAGGAAATCTGGACTTTGCTCAAATTACTTTTGATTTCCTACTAGTGAAATTGGCAAGGGAGGCTAGCCCACAGATTGTCGGTATTCTGCAGTGGGCGTCGCTTGTGTGTTTTCGTGCCAGCCATATGCCTCGTTCCGGCTGGCTGTTCCAAAATAATTTTTGTCACTGTTTTTCCTCCCCCTTCTTTTTTGCATTGGATAAAGATCATGGTAATTATGACTAACAATATGCGGCTGGTAAACAGTGACATGTTGCAGCGCTGTAATACCGAGTGGAGGGACTTAAAACCAGATGACCGAAGCGGGTGATTTAAGAGTTTGTTCACACATTGACTCAGAGCGATGCCCTGTCTCTTGCTGTTTGCTCCCTTGCTGTGTCGACAATGGTTTAGATAACGGTGGCCATGTACTTTGTCGTTTTGTGGTGGGTAGTCACGCAGCGTTTGTTCCTCAGGCTCATGGTGGGCCAAAAGAACGAAATGGATGAGACACTGTGGATGCATTTATGGTTGGATTCCACCACGTATGAGTGTTTGTGGTCGACTTATCTGCATAATAGACATTGTTTGTTGCTAATGTGTTGAACTGTTGGAAAGGTAGATGGTTTGGTGCGACAAGTCTGAAGTTTCTCAAGAATGAAGGTACCCTGAGAACCAATGGTTTAGATAACGGTGGCCATGTACTTTGTCGTTTTGTGGTGGGTAGTCACGCAGCGTTTGTTCCTCAGGCTCATGGTGGGCCAAAAGAACGGAATGGATGAGACACCGTGGATGCATTTATGGTTGGATTCCACCACGTATGAGTGTTTGTGGTAGACTTATCTGCATAATAGACATTGTTTGTTGCTAATGTGTTGAACTGTTGGAAGGTAGATGGTTTGGTGTGACAAGTCTGAAGTTTCTCAAGTATGAAGGTACCCTGAGAACATGTGGTTCTTTCTGTCCAAAGCTTGGCTTGGAAGCAGATGCAGCAAGAAGGTGCTAGATTTTGAAATGATGGGTGCAAATTACAGTTCAGGATGTAAAGGTAAAGGTAAAGGTTCCCTTGCTCGAAAGCCAGTCGAATCCGACTCTAGGGTTGCGGTGCTCATCTCCGTTTCAAAGCCGAAGAGCCAGCGCTGTCCGAAGACGTTTCCGTGGTCATGTGGCCGGCATGACTAAACACCAAGGCGCATGGAATGCTGTTACCTTCCCACCAAAGTGGTACCTATTTATCTACTTGCAATTTCTTGCTTTCGAACTGCTAGGTTGGCAGGAGCTGGAACTAGAGACAGGAGCTCACTCCGTCATGCGGCACCCGGGTCTCGAACTGCTGAACTACTGACCTTCCACAGCCTGCAGTTCAGCGTCTGAACCACTTGAGCAAAATACAGTTCAGGATTTAGAAACAGCCAAATGGTGCGTTTGATCTCTGAAATTAGAGCCGCTTGGATGTTCCTTCAACCCCCACCTCCTCATTCTGTAGTGTCTCCACTCTAGCTACTAAACTGAGACTTACCAGGACAGCATTCACATACAGTTGTCTGATGAGATTCCTCAAATGAAGAAAAGTGTCCACTGCAAAACTCCCACAGATTCCTGCAGAACTCCCACGGATTCTGTCGCCATTGAGAAATCAATCTGTGGGAGTTTTGCAGCGGACACTTTTCTTCAGACCCAAGACGTTTCCATTAGAGAGTTTTCAAGAATTTCCAGTTGCTTATTCTTTATGTTATGGTTCATGGACCTTGCTGCGTAACTGAACGTTTACAAAAACTTTGGAACTTTTCATGCTCAGCGATCTTTGAGTAAACATAATACTCTTTGTGGAAGTGTGGTTCCTATAAATATTTGGACACGTTATCTCTCATGGTGTTTTTCTTGCACATGTTACTCTTCCCTTCCATAACATCGACTGCAGCTTACCCATGTCTCACCATCACAGTGATCTGCAGTTGTCCACCACCTTCAGTTGCTCCATGATATTGGTTACCATGGGCATGTAGGTGGGAAAATGCAGAATGTCATGAGGTCAGGACACGGGTACTGTGCCAAGAGCTGGTATGTTGTAGGGTTTTAGAGGGTAGCCATATTGGTAGGTAGTGGAGCAGTTAGATTTAACTCCCTTCCCACCTTCTGACTAGGATAAAAGGACTCAGATCTCCAGTTCTGCTCTCCTGTGTCTGACAAAGGGAGCGTTGACTCTCAAAAACCTATACCCTAGTTGGTCTCTAAGGTGCAACGGGACTAAAATCTAACTATGGCATAGTGATTAGTCAGGCTAGGATCCAAGAAACTCACATTTCAGCCTTTACTCTGAAGCTCACTTGGTAAACTTATCCACTTCGAGGAACATAAATGAAGCTGCCTTATACTGACTTAGGCCACCAGTCCACCAGCGTAAGTACTGTCTCTTCTCATACTGGTAGCGGCTCTCCAGGATCTAAGGCAGAGGTCTTTCACATCACTAGCTGTAATGTATCCAGTCCAGACAAGTCCAGAGACAAACGTCGAGCTTCGCTCCAAGAGACAATGGACTATGTGGATCCTAGCCCGCTCCAATCAGGGGGCTAGGTTCCTGGCCGAGAGCCGATGGGACTCTTGGCCACTGTAAATAACCTATAGGGAAGTAGGGGTGTGTTTTGGGTGGCGGTTTCTCGGGGGATATAAGCTGGCCTGCGAGCCGGCCAAAGTTGTCTTGTTCCTGATCGAATAAAGTACGCTTTGCTGAAATCACTCTCCGTCCGCGTACTTTTCACTAGCTGCCTGGTCCTTTTAACTGGATAGGCCAGGGATTGAACCTGGGACCTTCTGCATTCAAACCACAGGCTCTACCACTAAGCCCTGGCATCTTCTAACGGTGGGATAGAAATGTGACGGTAGATACTAGGCATACTTGGATGGTTAACCACATATTGGGACAAAGTTTGAGTCCAGTGTTTAAGACCAACAAAGTTTTATTCAAGGTATGAGCTTTGGTGCGCGCGCGCACTTCTTCAGATACAGTGAAATGGAAGTTACTAGTCCATACATATAGGTAAGAGGGTGTGCAGTAAATCAGCATACAACGTGAATATGTTTAACAGATTCAAAGACCAAACAGAAATAACAAGCGTAGGCCCCGGTCCCACGGAAGATTTTGGTCCGGGAGAGGGATGGATCGGGGGCGCAGCAAACGGGCACGATCTCACCGCAACATCTGGGAAGCGGCGCGTACCTGTCCCCGATCCATCCCTAAACCCGGAAAAGCTGCTGCTGCAAAAAAGAACCTCCTACAGAACCTACCTGAAGCACCGCAGCAAGCGTGGCTATGGGATCGCCGCCGTGCCCGTCGTCTGGAGCAATCCAGGCTCCCGGCCGAACTGCGCATGCGCACACATGCACAGTTCGGCAGCCTTGCTCTCCCTTCAGTAGCTCCCCCCCCCCGGCATCTGATCGTGCCGGGGAGGAACTGCGCAGTGGCTCAGGGGATCTATGTGATTCTGCCGCCGCATGTTTCTTTTGGTGCGGCTTTAAAAAGCCGCACTTTGGCCGTACTCCCCCCCCCCCGTGTAGCAGGGGCCCTAGGAAATGTTAAAAAACCGCAATCTGGACGCACTCCCCCCCCCCCCGTGTAGCAGGGGCCATAGGAAATAAATATGTCAACATTGGAGGCTGATGGGGAGATGTATCCTTAATTTTGGAATACTGAGAGTAATTAACTAAGACCCTGCCATTACACTCCATCCGTGAGACGTGTAGAGGCGACCTTACAGCATCTTCTTCTTTGAAGTGGGGCAATTGGCTGTGTAGAGCATCTTCCCTGTCCCCAGACCAGAGAAATACATCCCAATCTACCATTCCAAATTACATCACGTTCTACTATTCATCATATTACATTATAGTCTACCATTTTAATCTATTTATTTATTTGTTTATAATTTAGATTTGTGAATCGCTCAGTCCCCGAGTACTCAGGGCTCTGCATGGTGAACAACAACAACAACAATATATATACACCATATCATAATAATCCAGCAATTTAAAATTAATTGAAACACTTCATCAATGGAGTCAATAATTCGAATTTCAAACCGTCACCACCAGTGTTCCCTCTAAGCGGTGGAGTCTTGTGAGCAAGAATTCCACTTTGTGAGCCACTGGCATTAAAGTTGTGAGCGAGCAGTTTGGCTACAGCATAAATTACTTTGCTCTGGAGCCGTCCCTTCCTGAGCTAAGACAGAAATGTGTGAGCCGGATCCTAAAAAACACTGAGCTAGCACACAGCAACTCAGCTTAGGGGGAACACTGGTCACCACCTTGTAGATGGAAAAGAAAGGAAGAAGAGGGGTAAAGTGGGGGCGGGGAGGCAAAAGGGAAGGCAGGGGGAATTTCAGGCAAGACGGTACCCGTCGTTTGTCCTCAACCAAATGAGAAAGCAAATAAAATAAAGAGGATGTATGGGCCTTCTGGGGGATTGGCGAGAATAAGGACCGATGTAAGGACTGAATGACAATAGCCTATGTAGTGAGATAAGAAACCAAGTATCCCTGTTAAGTCCTGGGGATTCCTGTTTGGTTCTTGAATCTGTTAAACATCTTCATTACGATGTATACTGTTTTACTGCTCACTCTCTACCTTTCTGTGTGTGGACTGGTAACTCCCATTTCAATGTATCTGAAGAAGTGTGCATGCACACAGAAGCGTATACCTTGCATAAAGCTTTGTTGGTCTCAAAGGAGCCACTGCTCGAACTTTATTCTGCTGCTTCAGACCAACACGGCTACCTGAATTTAGCCACATATTTGGTTGCCATTTTCTGGGGCAGCCACGTGTTTACAATGGCGACCCCCCCCCCGAGGAGCAGAAATTGGATAATCATTAAAATAATATGAATAATAATGCATTAGAGTGCACTCAGTATTAATTTAAGTAAATAAAAGTGTGAACAATAGCAAGAGCAATAAGATTTTCGCATAACTTTGCAGTAATGATCTGAATTCGCCCGGTGCAGCAGTTCCTATTCTAGAACATTATGGAGATTTATCTTCTTTTATCTTGTGCCAGTTGAATTGGGCTTGAGACATTTCACAGCATATGTCATCAAATGCACGTTATGTGCACTGTCTTCTTCCAGCCTGGAAGTTTTTCCAGCGAGCATCCTGTTACTGGCGGAAGGCAGTCCGCAGATCAATGGGAACTCTCCAGACAAAACAATTGTCAGACGGTGTAGCAGGAATTTTATTCTTAGCTGCCAGTGCAGAAGCTATCTCTCAGTTGTTAATCGCCAGGGCTGTGACGCAACCAGGTTTATGATTTTGAGTATATGATTTTGAGTATCTCGTCTATTTTAATGCTCTTTTTTTGGTTAGTTTGCTTGTGGACCAAAGGAGGGGCACTCTGCCCAGTTGTGGATAGGGGCGCAAAGCTGTGCTACCTTTTCTTTCTTAACGGGAGCGAGAGTGGGAAAAGAGAGACGCTGTATCAGTAGGAGGAATAGAACAGGAGCAGCCGATCTACATCCCGGGGAACTTCAGATGAAAAATTATGGTGGCTGTATGTTAGAGGGAGGGGAGAAAATCCACAGCCTGCTGTTATGTTAAATGAAAATCTCACTGTTCCCCTAGAGATTGACAAGAGGTTTGTGATCCTGGAACAATAGCCTTGATTTTGATCGCAGATGATGATAAGCGCAGGAGAGCGGGTAATTTCATTTTGTGTTTTGTAAGAATTGATTGCCTGCCCTTAACCCACAGGGCTTGGGAAAGAGTCAGGCGCTTTTGGAGTCTGGAGAGTGGGGTGGTGGGTGCCAACACAAAATGGCTGCCGTGGGGGTGGGGGAGGCTCTGTGGAATGTTCGTAAATTCCAAGCCCTTCGTTTCCACCTGACAGACAGTTCCTTTGGAATGGGCATTCTCTGTGGAGGCCAAGGTAATGAATGCCTCTTGGGTTATTTTGAGGCACTTTCTGCTCCGGTGAGATGGAAGATGCCAGGATTGGCTCGTTGCTTGGGAAAGAGATGCTGTTTCGTGGCTGATTGCAAAGAAAGGGGAGACGGGTGTTTCCTTTCTATAT
>NW_015170282.1:80255-80367 GCF_001447785.1 Gekko japonicus | reverse complement strand
AAGATCAACAACCTCAGATATGCAGACGATACCACTCTAATGGCAGAAAGTGAAGAGGACCTAAAGAGCCTCTTGCTCAGGATAAAAGAGGAGAGCGCAAAAGTGGGCTGAA
>NW_015170282.1:74967-80199 GCF_001447785.1 Gekko japonicus | reverse complement strand
CATGAGCCATCTAGCACTAGCACTTGGTAATGTTTTTATATCTGTACTGTTTATGATATTATTTTAATTATTATTTTAATTAATAATTAAAAGACGCCTGCTCCTTGGGAGGAAAGCAATGGCGAACCTAAACAGCATGATAAAAAGTACAGACATCACCCTGCCAACAAAAGTCCGCATGGTCAAAGCGATGGTATTCCCAGTAGTCATGTATGGCTGCGAGAGTTGGACTATAAGGAAGGCCGAGCGCCGAAGAATAGATTCTTTTGAACTATGGTGCTGGAGAAGACTCTTGAGAGTCCCTTGGACTGCAAGAAGATCAAATCATTCAATCCTAAAAGAAATCAACCCTGACTGTTCCCTGGAAGGCCAGATAATGAAAATGAAGCTCAAATACTTTGGCCACCAAATGAGAAGGGAGCACTCACTGGAGAAGACCCTGATGCTGGGAAAGATTGAAGGTCAAAGAAGACGGGGACGGCAGAGGATGAGATGGTTAGACAGTGTCATAGATGCAACGAGCATGAAATTGAGCAAACTTCAGAGGACGGCGGAAAACAGGAGGGCCTGGCGAGATCTAGTCCATGGGGTCGCAAAGAGTCGGACTCGACTGTGTGACTGAACAACAACAAATGATATTATTTATATTTGTTTTAGCTGTTTATTATTCCATGTAAGCTGCCGTGAGCCTGCTACGATGTGGAGGGGCGGGGTAGAAATTAATTAAATAAATAATGAGGTGCACAGGAACTTCAGTTGACTTAGGAATCTCTGCTCTGCTTAGGGTCGCACAAGAAGAGAAATGGCGGCCTTGCTCAGTGGAATCGGGTCCTCTGCTGCTGCCAGAACCCCACCCATCCACCCAGGAGATGGACATTCCTTTCCCTCCTTGGTCCCTAGCCTTTTAAAACCCAGTACAGCAATCCATGTATGTGTAGTGGGGCTTCCCAAACTCTTGTGGGCCACGAAAGTTTGGGAAGCCCTGTTGGGCACATGTGGTGGTGGAAAGTGCTGTCAAGTCACAGCCGACTTATGGTGACCCCACGTTTTCAAGGCAAGAGGCATTCGGAGGTGATTTGTGGTTGCCTGCCTCTGTGTAGTGACCCTGGGTGCTCCCCGCCCAAATACTAACCAGGGCCAACCTTGCTTAGCTTCTGAGATCTGATGAGACTGAGACTAGCCTGGGCACAACTAGCCACAGTATATTGCGTTTAAATTTTTTAAGGGAATGGGAATGGAACGGGAAAGGCGTGTTTTTGTTGCTTCAGCTCCTGGGATATGGGATGCAGTCTGAAAGGCACTGGAAGAGAAGTAGGGTTGCCAAGCCGCGGCGGGGGATCTGCACGTCTTCACAGGATCCCTGCCGTGGGGGACAGCGATACGCGTTGCACCGCCGTCACCAGGATGTGACGTGTAGCATCACATCCCCCGGCTCCGGGAACAATCCCTTGTCAAACAGACTTTCACGTAATCCGCTCCCTCGACGGGAGTACACCTCTCGGGTGCCCTGAGTGTTGTACATAGTCCAGTCATCCTGCTGTTGAGTCTTCCGCGGACCCCAGTGCGAAGGGGTCGGAGGCGGCCAAGACAGATGTGCAGGCAGGCGGGGAATCGTTCCCCCCACGGCACCCTCCACCGAGGCTGCAGTCGTGAACACCAAAGGAGCGGAGGTATGTGGGACCGATCCTGAGTCCCCCTCCGTGTTAAGTAGGTTTCCCTCAGTTCCGCTCATGATCTTGCCAGATTCGGAACGATAGGAGAAAGGGAGTTCTAACAATATGTTGGATCCCCAAGCATCGAGAATAAATCCACGTTTTCAAGAAAAGCAAAATTTATTTCAAAGCGTTGAAGACATACTCAAACACGTTCTTTGTTAGAACTGGGGATACACAGTTAGGTCAAGCATAATAAAGGAAATTCAAACAGATACAGATCCAATGAATAGCATTCCCGCTGGCGGGCTAATGAAACGGTTGCGCGCCCAGTCCATGGGAACCAGGCAGAACATCAGACAAAACACAGGTGCAGTACTCATGAGAAAAGCAATAGGCAAGCATTACAGCCTCTTCTCCCCCACACAACCTCCAGCAGTTATCTTGTGCATTCCAACGCAGGAGCAGGATGATAGAAAACAAGCCGGGTGCAACAAGGAAAGGATATGTACACAGAGGTCACAGAAAACAGAATGGCAGCTTGCTGACAGGTGGTCTCCCATCCAAGCACTAACCAGGGCCAGCCCTGCTTAGCTTCGGAGATCTGACAAGATCAGGCTGTCCTGGGCTATCCTGCAGAAGGTGGACGGAGTGATTCCTGTGGATTTCTGGGTTGAGTGGCACTCCCGCATTCTTCATCTGCCGTGGTTCCTGATCCTCAAGAATAGTGTTTTTTACCCCACAGTGGGCTGCAAGAAAATGCTCCTTTTGTGGTGGTTTGGATCCACCTCCTGGGATTTTAGGCAATATATTTGTCCGTGTGTGTTTTGGTGTGCTTGCCTGGACGTCATGGTTGACCTCTGGCGACCTCAACTGGGGGCTTGGACGTTTTTCAGAGAGGTGGCTTGATTAGCCCATTCTGGTATTCCTTGGAGGTCGCCCTTTCAAGTAGTTGCCAGAGTTGGCCCTGCTTAGCTTCCAAGATCTAACAAAATCAGGCTTGCCTGGGTTATCCAGGTCAGGGCGGATCTATCCCCTAGGATTTGAATCAAAACCAGCCATAAATGCAATAATATACTCTGGATGCCTGAAAAACAACGTAGAACGGATTGTGACTTTGCTTAGAAGGATTTACAGTTTAATCAGTCTACTGGTTCCAGAGACCTACCTAGCACCCATCAGTACTGATGGTTATGATCCACTTATTTCCGCATAAACAAGATAGTCTGGGTGTAAGCATGTAAAAAACACTGCTCACACAGACTGGAATCTTTCATAGTACATTCAACACAGGGAACAGGACATCTCTTTAAACCTAGACTACTTTAGTATATTGTTTTCTTCTTGAAAGCAGATTTGTGTCTCCCGCATCTTTTTTAGGCACGGTGCAAAAATGTAGCTTTCCAGAGAGTTAGGTTTTTGTTTTGCTGTTATGGGCTGCTCTTTGAACATTGTCTGATAGTAGGGTTTTGTTTCAGTCTCCTGCCTTATCACTAATGGCCGCAGGGTAACTAGATAGGCAGAACGAAGGGAAATCCTGACTTGACTTGTGCCTCTTAATCTGACAGAACCTTAGGAAAGATAACGACGACACCACTTATGTTTACCTAATGAGGTAATGTATACACAAGGTTCCCGTGCTCTACCAAATTGCATATTCCCTGAAGGCAGATAGCCTTATATGTTACCATATTAACAATGCAGTCCTTGTAGAGTTATTCCATTGACTTAACACTAATGTAACCCTGCTTTAGGGTTGTAGTATAAGTGTCTCTGGGTCAAATCGAAGTGTTACCCAAGTACATGGCTGCCGTGGAAAATGGAAGCGGTGTGTCTGGTTCTCTGAACTCTCCCTAGGAGCTAAAATGACTAAACCGAGGCTATCGTACTTTGTTCACGTTATGAGAAGACAAGAGTCCCTGGAAAGGACAATAATCCTAGGGGAAGTTGAAGGCAGTAGGAAAAGAGGAAGACCTGACATGAGATGGATTGACCCAGTCAAGAAAGTCACAGCTCTCAGTTTGCAAGACCTGAGGTCCCGTTCACACTAGGCAATTTGGCCCGGGAGCAGGACAGTTCGGGGGCGGATCAAACCGGCGCAATCACACCACAACATCTGGGAAGCGTCGTGCTTCCGCCTCCGAACTGGCCCTTCCCGGGAAAAAGCGCCTCAAGTTGACACCACCTACCTTGGTGGTTCAACGAGTAGACACGCTGCAGCCCGGGCGTCTGATCGCTGGCGCTCCCTTGCGCCGGCACAATCCCGGCCCGGAGCCGAACTGCGCATGCTCCAACATGCGCAGTTCGGCCGGCACCCGGTCTGAGACGTGTCTTCTCCCCGGCGTTTGATCGCGCCGGGGAGAAACGGCGCCGCGGCCAGGGGATCCGTGGGATCCCGCCGCGGCGTCTCAACGTTGGCGTGGCTTTTAAAAGCCGCGCCTCAAGAGGCTTTTTTCCTGTCGTGTGGCATGGGCCTGAGAAAGGTTTTTAGGATATTTTGGAAGTCATTAACTGATAAGGTCGACATAAATTGAAAGCGACTTGATGGCACTTAATACACTCATACACACACACACACACATATCTTTGGTTCAATGAATATATTACCCAAGTGCATTGCTGCTGTGGAAAATGGAAGCCACGTGTCCAGGTTCCCTTTTTTGTTTCATAATGCCTAATAGAACTTACTTTATCATGATGGCTTGACCATTCTTTGTTTCCACACCACTGGCAGGCAGCCAATGATGCAGTGCATAGGGTGGGGAAAAGCAGAATGTTGTGGAGTTATAACGCTATTAAGACCAAGTCGTACGAGGAAAGGTTGAAGGAGCTGGGTATTTTCATAATGCCTAATAGAACTTACTTTATCATGATGGCTTGACCATTCTTTGTTTCCACACCACTGGCAGGCAGCCAATGATGCAGTGCATAGGGTGGGGAAAAGCAGAATGTTGTGGAGTTATAACGCTATTAAGACCAAGTCGTACGAGGAAAGGTTGAAGGAGCTGGGTATGTTTAGCCTGGCGAGGCGACAACTGAGAGGTGATATGATAACCATCTTCAAGTACTTGAAGGGCTGTCATATAGAACCTGGTGCGGAGTTGTTTTCTGTTGCCCCAGAAGGTCAGACAAGAAACAACGGGTTGAAATTAAATCAAAAGAGTTTTCAGGTAAATAGAACTTCCTGACAGAGCGATTCCTCAGTGGAACAGGCTTCTTTGGGAGGTGGTGGGCTCTCTCTTTTTTGATCTTTTAAAGCAGAGGCTGGATGGCCATCTGACAGCAATGTTGATTCTGTGAACTTGGGCAGATCATGAAAGGGAGGGCAGGAAGGGTTGTATTAGTGCTTAGTTCTCGTGGCCCTTTCTTACACACCCAGGAAAATGTTGATTGCCACTTCGGGTTCAGGAAGCAGTTGTTCTCCAGGCCAGTTTGGCCAGGGATCCTGGAGGTTTTTTGTCATCTTCTGGGCATGGAACAGGGGTCACTGGGTGTGTGTGTGGGGGAGAGGTATTTGTGAATTTCCTGCACTGTGCATAGGGTTGGACTAGATGACCCTGGAGGTCCCTTCCAACTCTAT
>NW_015170282.1:51327-74322 GCF_001447785.1 Gekko japonicus | reverse complement strand
TCACCACAACAGACAACCTGTGAGGTAGGTGGGGCTGAGAGAGCTCTCTCGAGAACTGCCCTTGAGAGAACAGCCCTGATAAAACTTGTGACTGACCCAAGGTCACATGAGCAGCTGCATGTGGAAGACTGGGGAATCAAACCAAGTTCTTCTAGACTAGAGTCTACTCTCCTAACCACTACATCAAACTGGCCTTTCTTTCACCGAGGTCCCGATACTCAGCCCTCCATACTTGGTATGGACCTTTATTTTTCTAAAACCATCAAGTCTCAGCTGACTTATGTTTTTTGGTTCATTTTTGCTCTTTTTACTTCAGTGACTTAACGTAAACATTTAGCCTATATAGGTTTTGAGTATTTTTTTTGTCCTTTTTGGGTGGTGTGGTTGCCATCGGGCTGTGTCAATTAGCTGAGGGAAGAATGTTCCGGAGCGTGCTTATCAGAGCCAAGGAAGGAGTGTCTGTTCTGAGGAGGATTTCCAAGGCTCTTTCTGTGTCGGATGAGATAGTCCAGGAATGAGAGTGATTTAGAATGAATGACGGGCAAGTGATGGATCAACAGAACAGTTGTTAGAGCTCTGTGCTATCTTGATCCGGGGGTATTTTCCCATCTGTGTTTGGTCAGTATTAATAGCCCTTTTGGCTGGCGGGGGGGGGGGGAAGAGACCCCTGTGGAGAACAGACCCAGGTGCACAAGTTGCGAAGTTGCAGAAGTATCTGTTGTGTGTCTCTTCTCAACTAGCGAGAGAACTGTTGAGAAATTTCTGTCTTGTGTTTTGAGGACAGATACAGAACGAATGTATTTTGTAAGGTAGCCTTAGGCACAGCACTGTTTTTCCCCTCTCCTACCCTTTCCTCTGCAATTATGGGGATAATAAAACAGGCCTACAGTTGTTTGGGAAAGGGGTAACTAAGACAGTGACTATTATGAAGCACCTTGAAGCCTCTGAAGCTCTATATATAAACAAAGTATTTTCCTAATTAGCTATGATATTGTTGTGGCGTAATGTTTACATGCTGTACTGAATACCACACTAGACCTGACACGAAAGACCTGTGGGTTTGATCCGCCACACTTTTATTAAAAAATTTAATCTGCCCCCACAGGTGGCTCAGTGGTAGAATATCTGCTTGGCGTGCAGAAGGTCGCAGGTTCAAGCCCCGCCATCTCCAGTTAAAAGAACCGGTCAGTAGGTGATGTCAAAGACCTCTGTCTGGAGAGTTTGATGGACAGAGGGTCTGACCAATTCAGTACACACCAGCTTCACATGTGTTCATGTGTGTACTTCTGAAGATCCCAGTTGCTGGGAGAGAAGGTTTTTCTTCTTTCCCCTTCTATTCATTTTCTACCATTTAAAATGCTTTTCCAAAACTGCAGTGGGACTTTGTGGGGAAAGGCATGGATTCCAGTACTTGGATTCCATGTAGTTTCCCAAAAGAACCTTTGGTAGCCAATGGCTCCCTCTAAGATGTGGAGTCTTATGAACAAAAACTCTATTTTGTGAGCTACTGGCATTAAAGTTGTGAGCGAGCGATTTGGCTACTGCATAATTTAGCTTGCTCTGGAGCCATCCTTCCTGAGCTAAGACAAAAATGTGTGAGCTGGAGGTTAAAAAACTGTGAGCTAGCTCAGACTAACTCAGCTTAGAGGGAACAGTGCTGGTAGCTTTGGAGAGAGTTGTTAAACCATGGAATGGGCATGAGGGGAAATGTTTGAAACTCTTCCATCCTGTCATTTCTTCCCCAGTTTTCAGAGCAACTGTTCGGGGCAGCGCATTGACATGTAAAAACCTTTGCACACCAGATAAGTAGATTGTTTACACTGAGTCTGGTTTGGTCTTAAGACTGGAGAGACCCAGTCCTAATGCAGTCATAAAAACAAAAAGGCTGAAGGTACCTCATTGGCCGATTGTGTTTTGAAGTCCTTGTGTCTTCCGTGTGGCGACCACACGTCCTGCTAATCAGAGATGTCCTGGAAATTTTGTGCTTGGAACTTTCCAGGCACCCACAGACCCAATTCAGATTATTTATTTATTTATTTATTTATTTACATTTCTATCCCGCCCTCCCCGGAGGCTCAGGGCGGCTAACAAGGCATATCGCCAAATAAAACAATAACAATACAAAATGTTAAAAGTACATCACAGTTAATAAATAATTTTGGTGCTCCTCTAAACCAATTCCAAAGTTAAGATTTCTAAAAGCAAGATGGCCTTCCCCTAAAACGTCCCGTTCTCACCCATGATGCCTGCATCATGATGTCCCTATACAGAAATCATGGGGCGTTGGTGGTACAATGGTGGTGGCGGCTCCTATTCAAAAGCCTGGCGGAAGAGCTCAGTCTTGCAGGCTCTGCGGAACTGTGCTAGGTCCTGCAGAATTGGGACTGCAGTCTGTTGGAAGGGGAACCTCCCTGCCCACTGTACCACTTTCCCACCAAACGAGCTCTGGGGAGCTGATATTTGCCCCATTGGGGACATTTACATGTACTGATGGCTGCATATAAATTTCTCCAGTGGGACAAACAGCGGTTTCCTGGGTAGTTTCAGTTTGCGAAACGTTTGATGGGTGGGTGGGGAAAAGATTAAGCCTTCACTTCCCACCTGCTGTGGTTCTGATCTGAATTGGTCCCGCTCATGTGTGGGAACTAAGTTCTGAACATGGAACTCCCAGTCCCATCTCTTGTCAACAGTCCGTATGGGGGGCATGAAGACATTGTTAGGGATCGAAAGTGAGGTCAGGTCTCAGCCAAGATACAGCAACCCTGTAGGGCTTTCAGCCTGCCTCAGTGTAGTGACTCTATGCTTCCTTGGTGGTCTCCCATCCAAGTACCAACCAGAGCTGACCCTGCTTAGCTTCCAAGATTTGACGAAATTGGACTAGCCTGGGCATTCTGAGTCAGGGCCGCGAGGAAATTGTAACTTGTGAATTGGCCCTCGTTCTTCTTTTCCTGGCTTAGCATACCTTATTGCGCTGTGGTGAAAATAAAATGGGAAGGCAACCCCCCCCCTTTTGTATCATCTCAAGCTCCTCAAAGGAAGAGGAGGTTAACACATTAGATGGATATCTTTGGTCGGAGGCACTGAGCACAAGCAACAGTTGCCTCATCTCCATAGAAAGAGGAGAAGCTCTTCTGAAAGGAGCAGTAAAACAGAACTGGGGTTAAGGGTAAGGCTTGAAGTTGTGTCCCAGTCCCAAGAGTGAGCTTTGTTTAGTGAGATTAATGACACTGAAGTGTCATCCTTTGTTCCTTAGGCAGGAACGAGGGCTAGAAAGTACTAGTTAGAATTCTGTTCTCTCTCCCTCCCCGGGGACCCGGCTGCCTTTGAAGAAAATGCTGTGTTTTTGTTGGCAAAATCAGAGAGGCTTTGGATGTTACATATCCTCTCTGTGGTTTTGGGTGACAGGTGTGCTAATTGTTCATCCAGAACCAGGGAAGACGAATAAGCTGCTGTTTTGGATATTACCTGGACGCCTGAATCAGCCATATGCTTAGAATGGAACTTGCATTCCAGTTATTCCAATTAAAGTATGTCTACAATCACATCTTGATGCCCATCAGTGACTACTGGCCATTGCTAGTAAAGGGTTACGGCCATGGGTTTCGTGTGATCAGGTGACCCTTGGAATGTCATAATCCCGCTGTACACTGCATTGGTCAGGCCACACCTGGAGTATTGTGTGCAGTTCTGGAGGCCTCACTTCAAAAAGGATGTGGACAGAATGGAACGGGTGCAGCGGAGAGCGATGAGGGGGAGCCTGGAGACCAAGCCCTGTGAGGAAAGGCTGAGGGAGTTGGGAACATTCAGTCCGGAGAAGAGGAGGTTGAGGGAGGGACATGATTGCTCTCTTCAAATCTTTGAAGGGCTGTCCCTTAGAGGAGGGCAGGGAGCTCTTCCTGTTGGCAGCAGAGGAGAGGACTCGCAAGAATGGGTTTAAATTAAGGGTGGGAAGATACTGGCTGGATCTTAGGACAAACTTTGTTTACAGTAAGTTGAGCAACAGTGGAACCAGCTGCCTAGAGAGGTGGTGAGCTCCCCCTCACTGGCAGTCTTCAAGCAGCAGCTGGACAAACATTGGTCAGGGATGCTCGGCGGATCCTGCATTGAGCAGGGGGTTGGACTAGATGGCCTGTCTGGCCCCTTCCAACTCTGTGAATCTATGAATTGTGGCTCTTCAGTGTAATGTGTGTAGCAGTGTGACACTGATACGTTTTTCAAGTTTGAAGAAATCAAGGAGAACTGTTTGTCTGGAACTGTGAACATCAAGCTGTGATCATAAACGTACTTACTTGGAAATATCTGAAGAAGTGAGCAGTGACTCAGGAAAACTCCTGCCCTACCACAACTTTTGTTAGTCTTTAAGATGCTACTGGGCTCTTACTCTTTTCTGCTGCTACAGACAGACTAACACGGCTACCCATCTTGATCTACTTGGAAGCAAGTTCTGTTGTAATCACTTGGACTTGGATCAAAAGAAATGCATGTACCATGAAGCGCTCAGACCTGGCAAAAGATATCTCTTGGATTAAATAGACTACGTTTTCTGAACAGCCTGTGGGTTGTAATAAAGACTGACTGACTGTTGTATGTCTTTATCCTGTACTTGAAAACTGTGCCCAAATTGCCCCTGGATCAGTCTCCAGTACCTTAAATGTGTCTGCTTTAACCTTCAGCCCAGGGTTAGCCAATTTTTGGATCGCCTTTATTATTCTGAATGCTCTCCTGTTTGGATTGGTTCTTAAGCTAAAATATGGCACCCTGAATTGTATTGTGTAAGCCCCTTAACCCATGCACATTTGCTGGGCTTCTGGGAACTTGGATAGGCTGCAATTCTGAAACACATTTGTAGGCTTTTCTTTTTTGGGTTTTTTTTTGCAGCATTACATAATAATAATACTTATTGTACGGCAGTGTGTGTAGTATAGCAAGGAGATCCAAAGATTGTCTGGCAGCCAGAGTTCTAGCTCTTTAGCTTTATGCACCACTAGGTTGGTGAGGTAGACTTGTTTTTTGAGCTGAGAGAGTTCTGAGAGAACTGTGACTGACCCAAGGTCACCCAGCTGGCTTCATGTGGAGGAGGAGGAGTGGGGAATCAAACCCAGTTCTCTAGATTAGAGTCCACCACTCTTAACTAGTACACCAAACTGGCGTTATGTAATTGATTAGAAGGAAAATGATGTAGTAACTGTGCGGAAGCTTAGCAGGTTTGGTTCTGGTCACCAAAGACTACTTAGGACCTCTTCATATGCTACCTCGAGTTCCATGATGGAAGGAAAAATAGAGATCTGTGTAATAAACAAGGTCTTTCACAGCCAGCTTGTGGTTCTCTACGAACCTTAAAGGTCTTTGTGGAGGTATTGACCCAGAAGTGAACTTTGGAAGTGATGCGGGATCCTCCAAAACAAGGTGGGTGGGACTTTTCCCTGACCCAGGGCTAAGGAAGCTCTTGGAAGGGAACATGGCAGGGCTCACCCTGGGAATACAGCACAACTCAGAGAGCCTTGGCCTGAAATGTCACACACTGGCTTCGGTGTTCAGCACCTTCAATACAGGCAGTTGTCAGCCCTCTTTCCCTGACCTGCTGGGGTATAATGGCACTCTGGTCCCCTTTGGGTATGTTCCAGTATGAACTGGGTACTTGAAGTCTCCCCATGCTGATCTCTCAAAGGCATAAAGTTAATACTCCCTGTGATAAGGTTAGCTCCCTCTTCTTCCCTGACTCCCACAGATTCAGGGGCTTAAGGGTCCGGTGGATTGGATTCATCTTGAAGGCCGTCACTGTACCCTCTGAGGACCCCCCCTGGTTTGGGTCTGCAGTCCTTTTGTAGGTCATTTGTCTTCAGCTGAAGGTTTGGGAAGGCTCATGGATCTGGGTAGGCTGAACACCACTGTTTTAGTCGTCAAAACTAGATTGGCTCAGTGACCCTGGACACTGCTGATTCGGGAACAGTCTGTTTCTGGGTTGGTTGGAACTAGGGGCGTGCAAAAAATAATAATATTTGGCCGATTCAAATTCAGCCGAATCGGACAGAATTGATTTCGGCTGGCAGTAAGACTCCTGCATGTCAGTTTCGTCATTACCAGTGGATTCTGGAGTCTTTGGGCCAGCCGAATGTCAATTTCAGCCCCTTTATATCCTATGGGCCATTGAAGTCAATGGGAAAAACATAGGGTATATTCTGGGGGCTGGAGGGGAGGGGGTTTGAGGGAGAGGCTCCAAACTCACAGGGTAGCTGCTGGAGCCTCTCCCCAAGATACCAACCAAGTTTGAAGAACATTGGACCAGGGGGTCCAATTTGACAGGCCGCCAAACAGGTTGCCCCCATCCCCTCCATTGTTCTCTATGGTGGGAACCCACGGTGCTGTTAGTGGCTCTGGGAGGGAGGAGGTTTGAGGGAGAGGCTCCAGATTTTCAGGTTAGCTTCGGGAGCCTCTCCCCACATAAATCCCCATGTCCCAAAGCAATTGGACCAGTGAGCCCAATTCTATGGGCACCCAAACAGGTTACCCCCCATTACCTCCATTGTTTCCAATGGGGAAACCCAGCCAGCAACACTTAAGGCAGGCAAGCAGGCAGCACCCAGCAGTCAGATTCTCCCAGAGAATCTCAGGGAAAGTGAACTGCCTTGGGAGGTGCTTGTTTTCCATGAGAACAAGTGGCACACTCCAGAACAAGTGGCACTGTGGCAGTGCAAGCATGCCATAGTGCCACACAGGCACCCCAGAAGACCAACAGGAACAACATTTATACAGGTCCTGCCCTTTGAAAATTGATGGTGCAACCAGATGTCCAGGGAGGTAGCAGGTCAGGCCAGGATAGAGTTGGGTAGAGTTTTTTGGGATTTCTGTGTGGCACTGTGGCATGCTTGCACTGCCACAGTGCCACTTGTTCTGGTGTGTGTGTGTGCTAACTTTAAATGATTGATTTCAAGTTAAGTGGTTTTATGTGTTTTATTGTCTGTTATCAGGGCTTTTTGTAGAAAAAGCCCAGCAGGAACTCATTAGCATAATAGGCCACACCCAACAACAG
Source organism: Gekko japonicus (assembly GCF_001447785.1). Taxonomy (NCBI): domain Eukaryota; kingdom Metazoa; phylum Chordata; class Lepidosauria; order Squamata; family Gekkonidae; genus Gekko; species Gekko japonicus. The sequence continues at coordinate 67,292 of NW_015170282.1, read as the reverse complement.
AAACCCATTAGCATATTAGGCCACACCCCTGACAACACAGCTCATTAGCACATTAGGCCGCACCCCCATGTTACCAGAAGTGTGGTTATCCAGCCACACCCACCTTTTGCTTGTTATTCTGTTTACCTTGTTTGTTGTCAAAACCCAGGGCTTTTTTGTAGCAGGAAACCCTTTGCATGTTAGGCCACACACCCCTTTTGTAGCCAATCCTAATGAGTTTCTGCTGTTGGGTGTGGCCTATTATGCTAATGAGTTCCTGCTGGGTGTGGCCAACTTGGGAGCCAGCCGGAACGCCGTTCCTGTGCGTTCCTGCCAAAAAATAGCCCTGTCTGTTATACTGCTATGCAGAGGTAGGCAATAGCCAACCACCCCTGAGCATCTCTTGCCTTGAATACCCTACGGGTTCACCGTATGTCGGCTGTGACTTGATAGTGCTTTTCACCACCATACTATGAGTTGTCTTGAGTTTCTGTAAGAAAGGCAGCTAATATATGTTTTAAGCAAACAAACCAATAAAAAACTTTATTGCTGGCACGATACTACACGCGTTATATGGAAGACAGGAAATAATTGGCTATTTCAGCAACTGAGCTCTGTACGTTTTTTTTTGATATGAAGAAAAACTGTCCCCGGGGAGCAGCTTTTCAGAACCCCTTTGGAACGCATCTTAATTGGGTGTAGCACCTTCTTATGTGCCTTGTTTGTTCCCCGTTCCACTGTGATGGAAATGTCAATTATTATCTTGTAATATTTTCAAGAGCAAGGTGCCTGCGTGCGCTCCTGCCAACGACATCCAGCATCTGCAGTGGAATTGGAAGATGTGTTTAGGAAATTAGCAGGGAGCGCAAACACTTGATTAAAAAAATGGCATCATGTGCAGACTCATCCATCTTCACCGAATTGATTGTGAGCAGAAAGGAACCTCGCACAATGCGGCGAGGTGGGAAAAGCAACTTGGCATATTTCTCGTTCAGCAGTATGTTTTGAAATGCAAATAGAGTGGTAGTGATCAGGAAAGAAGAAGAGGAGGAGGATGGATTTATAACCCACCCTTCACTACACGAAGGAGTCTCAGAGCGGCTTCCAATCCCTCTCCCCTCCCCTCCCCTCCCCACAACACACACCCTGTGAGGTAGTTAGGGCTGAGAGAGCTCTCTCGAGAACTGCTCTTGACAGAACACAAGCTCCCAAGCAAATGCCCGAGAGCCAGTTTGGTGTAGTGGTTAGAAGCGTGAACTCTGATCTGGGAGAACCAAGGTTTGATTCCCCACTCCTCCACATGCAGCTGCTGGTGTGACCTTTGGTCAGTCATAAGTTCTTTCAGAGCTGTTCCCTCAAGGGTAGTTCTTAAGAGAGCTCTCAGCCTCACCTACCTCACAGGGTGTCTGTTGTGGGGAGGGAAGGGGAAAGGGATTGGAAGCCGCTCTGAGACGCCTTTGGGTAGTGAAGGGCGGGGTATAAATCCAATCTCCTCCTCCTCCTTCTATTATGTTCCTCCGTGAAGTTGTGTCTTAACCCTTTCTTCTAATCTTCACTTTTAACAACAGGGAACAGTGTGTAAGTATGTGTGTATGGCATGAGAAATAAAGTTTCTCTCTAATTACCATAAGTTTTCTCAAAAATGCTTTGTCTTTTCCACCTGGATTCGAATCCTGGAGCACCACAGAGACCAGCTAGATTTTCGGGATATGAGATAGTGAAGGGAGCTCTGACCCTGAAAAGCATGTACCCCCCCCAAATTTTTTTTGTTGGTCTCTGAAGTGCTTTTGGACTTGAATATAGCTGTTCTACTGCAGGCCAACACGACTACACTCTGAAATTGTCTTTCTCCAGTCTCTGCGAGCAAGGGTTAAGGATACCATTGCAACGGCATGGTTAAACCTGTCCCCGGCCCCCGCTCTGTCTCCAAGTCAATGCTGTTTTATGGGAAACGTCTTAAATCCAGTGTCTGCTATGTAGTCTGGGCTCTTCATCCCCAATGGCCATTATAAAGTTGCCATATGCCTAAAAATATGCTCCACACAACTGTGACGGTTCAGCCTCTGAATTCGTTTTTCATTTTATGGCATGCTCCTTGGTTGAAAATAAAACCCTTCGTCTGCCGTGGTGCGAAGACTGTTCCGGGTGCAGCTGGCTCGTTATAAAACAAGGGTAGCGTCAAGTATTTTGAATATCATGCGAGGCTTTATTTGAGTTTTTACGGCTGTTTTCGGGGAGGGATAAACAGTCCGATGGTAACACGATGTCGTTTTTGTCATGAGCAATCCATAAAGTTAGTTACCTTTCTCTTTGGTCCAACTTACGAAGGCATAAAACCGAAGCAGATGTCAAGGCAATAACCAGGTGTGATGCTCTGCCACCACTCTCATAATTGAAGGCCGGTTGATGCCCACTGAGGTAACTTCTGTCACTTCCTCTGGGCGGTTTGCTGAATGTTGTTCAAGCTTTGGAGTCTGTAGCCTGCTTCTTTTATTAAGCGAGCCAGTGGGCAATATCCCACACAGAAAGCACAGAGGTTCATGTGTTCATTCCTAGGGCTCTTTTTGTAGCAGGTACTCATTTGCATATTAAGCGACACCCCCCTAATGTAGCCAATCCTCCAAGAGCTTACAGTAGCTCCTGTAAGCTTTTAAGAATCCAAGCGCCCTTGGTCAGAAAGGAACCTTAAGAACATAGGAACCTTAAGAACATAAGGAACCTTAAGAACATAAGAACATAGGCCCAAGAACATAAGAACATAGGCCAAAGGCTCATCCAGTCCAACACTCCGCGTCACACAGTGGCCAGAAATACCAGTGCCATCAGGAGGTCCACCAGTGGGGCCAGGACATTAGAAGCCCTCCCACCGTTGACCCCCCCCAAGCACCAAGATGACAGAGCATCACTTGCCCCAGCGTCCCTATCTATACCTTGTGGCTAATAGCCACTGATGGACCTCTGCTCCATATGCTTATCTAATTCCCTTTTGAAGCCGTCCATGCTTGTAGGACAAGAGTGGATTAAAACGGGGCCTTCAAGGACAGTGAATTGGCTGGGGTGTCAGTGCATGAAAATATTTTGATCTCATTGTAACTGGGAGCTGCTAGTTCCTGTTGTTATTGCCGGTTTTTGATTAAGTGCCTGGGCCTGTTCATTGGGGAAGCGGCGGCGTGGAGAGGAAGTTGCTCTCCCAAGTGCATCTCCCCGAGGAAGGTGACAAATGTCATTTCGGGTGGTGCAGTTGGGAGTTTTTATTTTCTTTTCTCTTTAACTTTTCCCCTTTCGGTGTGTGTGCATATCTATCCCATGCAATTTTTCCACATGCCGTTGAACGGGATACCGGGTGGCCTCAAAGGAAACATTCTCAGTAATTCACGTTCGGGGGGGGGGGGGATTGTTAAAAACTACCAGTCAGTTTGGAGGTTTATTAATGGGTACGCAGGATCGGAATTTCCTATGCTGGATGATAAGTTAGCCAGCTTTTTTGGCAAAGGCGCACACTGGGCTGTTTAGCCAACGATCTTCTTTCCTGGTTCTGTTGTTAACACAGGAAATAGCATCAAGTCACTTTATAGCTACACCCAGCTTGCCACATGTTTTTAAATAGAAGGAAGGACTTGGGGGGGGGGGAAACCCGGGGAGGGGGAAGCTGTCAGCCGGAGAAAATTAAAACAGAACAAAAGTTTCTGCTGGAAGTCTGCACACCGCCGTGGCAGTAATAGTGAAATGTTCAAAGCTCTCAAGATAACAACCCAGACTTGCATTGCGTCTGTGCTTAAGCATTTTACATCTCCAGGCTTATGTTCGCACAAACATTCCAGCATCAGCTTCAGCATCTGGCTCATTGGCAGATTCTGCGGATAGTGGCGCTGGCTCTGAAGATGCCTTTGGGTGACTCTCTCATTAGGTTCTCCTTCATTAGCTTCCCTGCTGCCACTCAGGTGCCTGGAGGGGGGATGAATGGCAAGAAGAAGAAGAGGAAGAGGAGGAAGAGGAGGAGGAGGAGGATTATTTATATCCCGCCCTTCACTTGGAGTTTCAGAGCGGCTTACAAACTCCTTTCCCTTCCCCCTCCCCACAACAGACACCCTGTGAGGTGGGTGAGGCTGAGAGAACTCTGACACAAACTGCTCTTTCAAGGACAGCTGTGCCAGAGCTTGTGAATGACCCAAGGTCACATCAGCAGGTGCAAGTGGAGGAGTGGGGAATCAAACCCGGTTCTCCCAGATTAAAGTCCACACACTTAACCACTACACCAAACTGGTGTATCATAGAATCATAGAATGTTAGAGTTGGAAGGGACCTTGCAGGTCATCTAGTCCAACCCCCTGCACTCTGCAGGAGCACAGTCGAAAGATTGCCCTACAACATACCCGAAAAATGGCCGTCCAGCCTCCGCTTGAAAACGTCCAGGGAAGGAGCATCCACCACCTCCCGAGGCAGTCTGTTCCACTGCTCAACCACTCTTACAGTTAGGAAGTTTCTCCTGATATTTAGCCGGTAACGACTCCCTTGTAATTTCCACTCATTAGATCTAGTCTTGCAATCTGGAGCAAGAGAGAATAGATCTGCTCCATCTTCTACATGACAGCCCTTCAAATACTTGAAGACTGCAATCATGTCCCCTCTAAGCCTTCTCTTTCCCAGGCTAAACATACCCAACTCTTTCAGCCTTTCCTCATAAGACCTGGACTCCAACCCTCTCACCATCCTGGTTGCCCTCTTCTGGACACGCTCGAGCTTGTCAACATCCTTCCTAAAATGTCCTGATGGGCTGACATCACTCCCCATGCACCCGAAAGTGATGTCAGTGTGTCGCCAGTGATGCTCTGGCATTTGGTGAACAACAAAGTTTTTACCCAAATGCCAAAGTGTCACTGGCGTCTCCCTGGCAATGCAATGATGTCAGTTCTGGGCGTGTGGGGAGTGACATCAGCACATTGCCGGCAACATTGTTAAGTCCCCCCCTGCTGGTTCTCAGGCCCCACCAGGCGACCCTGTGTGTAATCCGAGGGTGTGTTGGTGATGCAATTATTTTTAATAGCAAAAATGTCTTCTGTTCGGGGCTCTAACATGCCAAAGGAAGAAGAAGGAGAGTTGGATTCATACCCTGCCCTTTACTCGGAGTCTCAGAGTGGCTTACAATTGCCTTCCCTTCCTCTCTCCACAACAAACACTCTGCAAGGTAGGTGGGGCTGAGAGCTCTGAGAGAACTGCTCTTGGGAGAACAGCTCCGAGAGAACTGTGGCTGGCCCAAGGTCACCCAGCTGGCTGTATGTGGAGGAGTGGGGTCCCTAAGGAACCTCAGTCTCACCCTTTTCATTCAGTAGAGCTCCCCTACTAGGGTTGCCATTACCCTGGTGGTGCCAGGAAACCCCTGATTAAGCTGGCTGGTGGGGGAAGCCCCACCCCCAAACAGGGACATCACCGTGTGACATCCCTGACATGGTGACATCACCCAGAAGTGATGTCATTGTGCTGGGGACGTCATGTGGCGGATGCTTTGGTATTTGGGCAAACTCTATGGTTTTGAGGCTGAAACCGTAGAGTTTGCCCGAATACCAGAACATCCCCCACGTGACATCCCTGGCGTGATAATGTCACTTCTGGGTAACGTCATCGCATCAGGGAGGTCATGTGATGCCCCCGCCCACCCCTGGAATGCCACCCAAAGTCCCCCGCTCCAGCCAAGGAAAGACTTGGCAACCATACCCCCCTCAGCCTGGTTTTCCTGCCCTACAAATTGTGCACATCCCCTCTGTGGCTTCGACAGAGTCCTTACTTGTTCTGGCGTACCATCACCCTCACTGAATTTGTTTGCCGGCCTCTTTAGATAAGCCGTGGTGAGGGAAAAAGCCTTAATCTTGAGCCCCAGCGTTGCCGCTTCTAAATCTGACTATCTTGCTGGGGGTATCAACAGGGACAGCTGTGGAATTTCAGTGGGGAAGGAGATAACAGTTCTAAAATAACATTAGGTTGGATCCCACCTAGTTTCCACATTTCCATTTCCTCTGAAGACCTCTGACTCTCCTCCCATGATATTCCTATGGGTCTCCGGGCCTCTATGCTCTGTTTGTTAACACCCCCCCCCCCGGGCACCTAGTTGGCCACTGTGTGAAACAGGATGCTGGATTAGATAGGCCACTGGCCTGATCCATCAGAGCTCATGTTCTTCCTCCTCCTGTCCTCCAGGAGCATCGGGGGGGGGGGGCGTTTGAGGCTACTGAGTGTGTGTCACGCACCACAAATGGTAATCCTTCAGTCACTGGTAGTCTTTGGCAGGATCGAAACGTGTCAAACCCGCTTGGCGCCATACAAAAAAGTATATTCCAAAGATGAGCACACTGAAGTTCTAGAACATCCTACCTGTTCCTAAGGGCAGCTGGAATCTTCCTTCCCTCTGCAAATGTACTACTGTTGTGCCGCTTTGGGCTGTGGAATGTAGGTCTTATCCAGTCTTTGTTTCCATATTTTCAAAAAGAATCACGATTTTTGAATTGAAAGGTGGATATTAGATCTAGGCCCGTGTCTCCGGGAGCTAAATAGCATACAAATAGCCCATGCCCGAACTTCAGGTTTGAGTATAGAAAAATTTCCTCTTGTACGCCTACATTGTTAGGATTGCTGTTGCGTCCTCTCAGAGGGCTCTGGAAAATCCATCTATAGAACACTTATTTCTAATTCCAGTTTCACTGCATTTAAAGTTAGAAATGTAATTGTTCTAAGTGAAGCTTCCTCCTTTTCCCCCCCTCCCCCCCAGACAAGGAATGCCTTTAAAAGGCTAGACTCAATCGGAGCGGTTTCTCTAGCTGTCAAACCGCATCATCGCCGTTTTAGCTGGCTACATTAAATGTACTTGCTGTTCTCCTTACAATAAAAAAAATATGGATATTTGGCTATAACAGCAGGGAGACATGTTGAGTGGTGGATCTTGGAGTGATTTATTGCTCAGTTGAGACAACATAATCTAGTGCTGCAGAAATCCATTTGCAGAGTGGGTGGAAATTTCTACTTTAACACGATGCGACATCTAAATTCTGTGCCTCCTTAACTACATGAAATCCTCATAAAAACCAATTGACAGTCCAAATGAAAGCAGAAATGTTCAAGACTAATCTGGTGTTTATAATCTCGAGGGTCTTTGAACTCTAATTTGCCAAGAAGGCTTCCTTGTCTAAGGGCCTTTCTAGATGAATTTATTGAGTTCGGTAATAGTGCATTTGGCACCAATCCAGCAAAAGTAAGCTGGGCTGCAGTCCTTTGTGCATTTACTTGGGAGTAAGTGCCCTTGAGCCCAAGTGGCATCGATCCAACCTTCCTTCAGGCTGCCTTCATCCAGTTTTAAGAAGAAGAGTTGGTTTTTATACCCCACTTTTTTCTACCCCTAAGGAGTGTCAAAGTGACTTACAATCACCTTCCCTTCCTTTTCCCACAGCAGTCACCTTGTGAAGTAGGTTGGGCTGAGAGTGTTCTGAGAGAACTGTGACTGGCCCAAGGTCACCCAGCAGGCTTCATGTGGAGGAGGAGTGGGGAATCAAGCCCGGTTCCCCAGATTAGAGTCCACTGCTCTTAACCACTGCACCACACTGGCTGTTTTAGGAGTACACTTCTTATTTAAGGAGCTCTTTCATTGAAGGAAGAGTTACTTAAGCTGGAGGAAGGTTTCCAACTTCTCAGTGGGTACGATCTGCCCCATTGGGACTTGCGTCTAAGAAAGCATCGGGCTGCACTTCTTATTGAAACAAATAGAGGAAGGTAGCTGCCTTTCCATTGCTTTCAACGGACATACAGTGGTAAGCTGCTAAATATGCTTTCTTGGAAGTAAGTACCATTGAGTTCAGCAGGAGTTGCTCTGTAGTCAGTCTGTGTTAGTCATTACTAGCTGGATTGGAGCCTTGCGTTGCAGGAACTGGAGCTCTGGGCTGACCCTTCTGTCTTCGATAACATTCTTATCACTTAGCAGTTCTTTTGTTGTTCCTGGGGAAATTGTCACCCTCTTCCCAACAGCTGAGAGACCCTTTGTAACTCTTTTAGAAGGACTGACATTTGGTTTTTATTGTTTTTGTAGTGGGGGTGCAAAGTGGGGGTCTCCCCGATCTTAGCCAACACTCTAATCTTGGCAATCATGCTGGGTTCTAAACCAAGATCTCCTCAAACTTTGGGGATAGTTTCAGGTGGTGTTAGCTGTGTTGGTCTGCAGTAGAAGCACAAGATTCAAATCTGGTAGCACCTTAAAGCCCAACAAGATTTCCAGGGCATAAGCTTCCATGAGTCAAAGTTCCCTTCTTGAACGCTTCCTATCTGTATCTGGCAAAGGCAGCTTTGACTCTTGGAATCTTATATCCTGAGAATCTTTCTGGTCTTTAAGAATCTACTGGAATCGAATCCTGATCATCTTTTTGGTCTTTAAGAATCTACTGGAATTGAATCTTGCTCTTCAAACTTGGTTTCTCATTTGGGGGGGGGGAATGGGGCTTGAGGTCCTGAGGCTTTTAGGCATGTTCATGTCAGGAGCAAACTGTTCTTTGTTCATGTGGGAGCTGTATTCTGCGACTTCCTTAAAGGTGAGGAGTAACTATTATCGTTTTATTTCAAGATAACCTTGCTGACAGATCTGTAACAGCGTAATTATGATTTGATGAGTGAAATATTTTTTATTTACAAGAGAGCCTGAGAGGCTGGATTAAAATAAAAGCCATTCTGAGCCCTCATCTCAAAATTTCCCCTCAGTTTTCCCCCCGCCTTTTTCCAAAGCCGTTTTGATTCCTCTGTCCACCTGCTGTTGGCGTTGTGTGGTGGAAAATGTACTTTTTTGGACATAGGATCGGTTCCCCTCGCGAGCATCCACCAAAATATCTCCGGGTCAGCTGAACTATGTGTTTACTCGGCAAATTCTTCAGAGAGATGCCACAAAATCCAGCTTCGGGAATAGCACTCCAGGGAGGAAAGACGGTAGATGGGTTCATTTTCCTCACTCCGCCCTATTGTTGTCATGACTGGTCCAGCCCAGTTAAGTGGCTTTCCCTTTTGTTTTGGAAACTGCTTTCTAGCAGCCGAATCTTATCCAAGGATTTGCTCATTGTTGGCTGAAGTTTGTGCTTGTTCCACAACACTGAGAGCAGTGTCCTGGCTGCGTCAGCTTGGAGGTAAAACTGGATGGCAGCAGAGATGTTCAGGCGGCATCTAGAATTGCATGCGAGTTGCGCTGGTGATAGCTCTCTCTCTGCTCCATCCCTTCCTTCTTCCCTGAAGGCAAGGCATGCATCAAAGCAATAGCCCTTTGTGGGAGCCAGTGTGGTACAGTGTTTAGACTGTTGGACTGGGTTCTAAATATCAGAGATCAGATTGGTTATGATTAGGGATGGGCAAGAACCCATTTTTTTGCAGTTCAGTATGCATATGAACCAGGAGGTGGGTTTGCAAACCGACCTGGTTTGTATCAGTTTGGGAACCATTTAAAGTTTAAACCCCTGCTTTCTGCTCCCCATGGCTTTTCGCAGGGAGCCATTTAAACCCTGCTTTCTGCTCCCTGCAAAAAGCTGCGGGGAGCAGAAAGCGGGGGTTGAACTGCCCTGAACTGAACCACAAGTTGTGGAAGTTCATGGCAGTTCTTCAGTTTGCGAACATCACTTCACAAAACACGAACCAACCAAAATTTGTGACGAAGTTTAGTTCGTCAGCTGGTTCGTGCCCATCCCTAGTTATGATCTTCAGTTGTGTGGAAAAATGCTGTCAAGATATAGCCAACTTATGGCAACCTCATAGGGTTTTCAAAGCAAGAGACATCCAGAGGTGTTTTGCCACTGTGCCTCTGCGTAGCAACCCAGTACTTCTTTGGGGGTCTCCCATCCAAATACTAACTGGGGCCAGCACTGCTTAGTTTCTGAGATCTGATGAAACCGGCCTAGGCTGGGCCATACAGGTCAGTTGTGTATACTCAGGAGCAAACAGTACTGCCACAGATCTTAGATCTCTTCCAGTCTTCAAAAAGTGAATTCTGTCTGTGCACATATACCGACGATTCAGATGGTGGCTGTGCAAGATGAGGAGAGATTGGTTTTAACCCTTCAAGACTGCCCAGTTTTGCCAATTTGCTCCCTTTAAAATCATAATTGTAATTCAGAGGGAACTTGGAATCCATGCAGGGGCTGATGGGTTAAATCCCATCTCCCTTTCTCTCATGGCCCCAATCCAAATCGTGTCTGCGTGCGCCTATATTTACCTGCAGGGGGGCAAATCCAGGTTTGTTGCTGTGTAATGTGTAGAACAGCGCATCCAGAGCTTCCGAGTTCAGAGATGGATTTCAAGGTGCACCTTAAACAACGTTGTGTCTGAAGCTGAACATGTCTGGACCTGGCCAAGTTATCTGGATGAGAGTTTTCTACAAACTTCTCTGTGTTGTTGATCTCCCCCCCCCACCCCCACCCTCTGGGCTCACTGGAGGAAAGCAGGGCTATAAAATGCGGAAAATAAGAGAGCAATAGTCAAGTCCTCTCTCACCTTAAAATCTGGTGGTTCACAGTGTCAATTATCCCTTGAGATACCTTGCATGCCTATGTGAACATGGCATAATGACATCCTTGGCTCAGACGTTCATGCTGTAGCTGTGACAGCCTTAATTAGTGTGCAGAACAAATGGGAGGCTACATTGTTCCCTGAGGTAGAACTGCCTGGCATTCGAACCCGCAGGTGCTCCGTGTGGCCCGGCTTGTGGGAGGAACAGAAATGGGGCGGGCGACATCCGTATCTTTCAACTTTATGTCACTTGAGGGCTCATTTGCTAAAGGAAGTCATAAAACCAGGCGAGTGAAAAGGTATGCGAATACCTTCTTTTTGGCCTTTTAAAGGCAAACCTTTAAGCACAGGAGGGAGGGCCCCCCTGCGTTATGTGAATGGAGCTAATTTAGGAAATGAGTACCGGCTCCTTTCTTTGTGGCTCTTTGGAGCGGCCTGCTGAGGCTTGGGAATGAATATGATTGTAGGGAATGGCTGGAATTCTTGCCAGACAGACAATTCTAGGTCTATGGTCTACCAGTTCCACTCTGAATCAAGACTAGGTAAACCAAAACTCCAAACTCTGAAGAGTAATTCAGCTGAGGGGAGTTCTGGAAGTATCCCTACATTTAAAAAAAACAACACAACAACTTTGCTTGCTTGCAGTGGGGGGCTGGATCCTGCAGATTAACTGGTGGAAAGCTCTTGCAGATGGATCTTTCCGTGTCTTCTTCTTCCCTTCAGAGCTTGTTGTTCGTCCCAGTAACACTCTGAGAACTAGGAGACTTGCATAAATAAAATACAATGTTGGGAGGGAGATATGTGTTTGTGTGTGTGTGGCTTTTCTTCCTTCCTATGCCTGGTAGGCCCTGACCTGGATGGCCCAGGCTAGGCCAGTCTCGTCAGTTCTTGGAAGCTAAGCAGGGCTGGCCCTGGTTAGTACTTGGATGGGAGACCACTGAGAAACTCCAGGGTCGCTGTATGCAGAGGAACGCAATGGCCAATCACCTCAGAATGTCTCTCGTTTTGGAAACCCTACAGGGTTGCCATCAGTTGACTGTGACTCGATGGCACTTTATACACACACATGCACACACGCACACCCTGGGTAGAGGAGAGAAGAACATCTCCTTCCTGACTGAACCCGTCATATTGTGTATTTTGTTCTTAAGGCTCCTCTGCCCTCAGAGAGGATTTTTTGGGACAAGCGTCAGGCCGCTAGGGGAAGGTTTATGGCAAGGAAAATTCCACTCACGCAGCGCCTTTCCAATCCACTGTTCATATTATTTCCCATTTATTCTAAAAAAGAGAGTATTCAGCTTTTTAAGAAAAAGAGATAGTGACAAGACTAAAGGCACACAATGAATCCTCCATGATAGAGGTCTCCTCGGCCTAAGTTCCAAGGACAGCCTTCAGCATTTTGGCGCCTGAGGCAGAAAATTGAAATCCCCTTCCCCATGGTGGTAGAAATATAAATTAGATAATAGTTTTCTCCCTATAATAATACCTCAGAATTTATTGCATAAGGTTGGCTGCCTCATCTGACAGGAGCCATGCTGCCAAATTGCCTAGTAACTGTCTTGGTAACAGCCATTTTGTGTTTGTTGGCTACTATTAGTGACATGATTTTTTTGTGTGTGAGAGGAAATCAGAGAGCCACCATGGTGAAGTGAATAGAGATTTGGTTCAGAGGCCTGCTCGGTCATGTTCAGTTGATCTTGAGTAAGACAATATTTCTCAGCCTAACCTGTATCTGAAGCTGTGGGAAGGATAAAATGGAGTGACCAAACATATGCTGCCTTGAATTCCTTAGGAGAAAACTAGGACATAAATATGATGTGGGCAGTATCACTGTCAACAGCGGGGCTAGCCCAGTCTTGTCAGATCTTGGAAGCTAAGCAGGGTTGGCCCTGGTTAGTGTTTGGATGGGAGACCACCAAGAAAGTCCAGGGTTGCTACACAGAAGAGGCAGGCAGTGGCAAACCACCTCTGAACATCTTTTGTCTTGAAAACCCTATGGGGTCACCATAAGTTGGCTGCAACTTGACGGCACTTTCAACTACCGCTATATAACTCTATCTAACTCTCGTGAGAGTGCTTCTAAGCAAAGGCCTCTAGCTCTTGTACGGCTGGTGGGATCATAGCCAGGCCCTGCTTGTGTGAAGTCTTTGTGTGTTGAACCACCCCCTCCCATTGGGGGTTTGTCTTAATGAATGCTGATGTGTCTACACGTTTCCAAGTTTCTTGCCTGACAGGCATTGCTGTGAATCAATCTGTCCATCTGGGCTTAAGGAGAGGACTTCAATCTCCAAACAATCTGCCCAGCTCTTTCTCCAGCTGTTAAACTTCCATGGAAAAAAAAAAGAACAACAGTACAGCGATCTTTTAATACCATCTGGGGTAGAATTTGTGGTGTAAGTTACAGTGTTTAAACCCATCTGAATCTCCCCTCCCTAGCCTCAGAGAAGGAAGTGACTTAAAATAGAAAACCTGGAGACACACAGAGTTAAAATTCTGTCTTCTCCAGCTAAGCATTTTAGTAGAATGCAAATTTGGAGGGAAGCATTTGAAAACACAGCAGGTTAGCTTTTAAAGTGGCAATGACTTTATGATTATTTTTTCCCCCCTGAACACATGAGCTATAAATGACAATACTGTGATGCAGATAAAATAGTATAAATGGATATTGCATGGCAAACGTTGCTGTGCTTCTATGCAAACAGAACAGGAAAGCGGGGGGGGGGGGATGAGAATTGGTGATAAAGTTACAGTAAGTCAAAGAATGGGGAATGGGAAAAAAAATAAATGCAAGGATTACTTAAAACCTGCAATAAATGTACAAATTAAAAGTCATAAAATTACCAACTACTTTGGGAGCATAGTTTATAGAATACACGGAATGCTAAAACTGAATCAAATTAAGGGGAGGAGGGGAAAAATTCGCAAAAAATGAAATAAAATATCTGTTTAATTAGATCGTAAAGAAAGGAGATTAAAAGTAATATTTTTGTAAGATGGTAATTACTGTTTTTCAGAGTTGTCTGGGTTTTGCTTTAAATTTCAACCGGGATAACTGATCTCTTTGGGGTTGTGGGGTTTTGTTTGTGTCTTTAATTACTTTTCAAACCACAGCCACTGCCTTCATTTTGTTTCCCTTCCCCTAAATAAACTTTTAACAAGGGCTTGCTGAAATGCCCTGCCTGTTCTTTTCGACAACTCGGGAGAGATTAACTCCCCACCCATCCACCCCCAGCATGGCTTGAGGTTACAAGCCAAGTTGTGCATGGGGGTGGGGGACGACTCCTGACAGCCAGATAAGCGGGGAGGATGTTATAGCAATCAAGTCACTGACAGACGTCTGAGATGTAAAGATACCAGATTGCTCTCATTTCCTGCTTCCAGTGGAGTATGCATTCCAGTAGCAGGGTTCTTCCCCCCCCTTTTTTTTTTACAATCGACCTGTATCACTTCAAAACTTTTACAGGAGACCACCCAAAATACATGAAAGGGATCCTGAAGCTTTGAGTAACTCAAACACAGCCTCGGGTTGCCGGATCGACATTTCAAAAAACCAGGACCGTAAGCAGGGCTGTGGGAGGTGAAATTTGGCAGGGTTCGTTTCTGGAACAAGGTGAACATCTAAAGCTCTCTTCCATATGGGGATTCCCCTTCTCCACATAGGCAGCATGAGGCCCTCGCAGTGAATGAGAGTGGCCAGACATCAGGCCCACATTGATGTCCTGCCTTCAGATGGTTCCTGTTTTCCGGGACCTGTTCCCCCCATCTTTGAGGTGGAAAAAAACAAAAATCTGATTTTCTTTGGATCAAAAGGGATACTGTGTGTGGGGGGGCTGCAGGCAAAGTACCTATGATAGGGTGCCATCCCCCCTGTGGGGGTGGGATTTCCTCCGGTTTTGGGGCCCCAAATCTGCCGCCACCCAGCTGGCCGGCGGGGAGCCCCACCCCCAAAGAGCTCCGTTGTGTCCAACATGCCCAGCATGATGACGTCACCCAGAGGTGATGTCATTGTGCTGGGCATGTCATGTGGGGGACGCTCTGGCATTTGGGTAAAAACTCTATGGTGAACAATCCACACGAATAGCACACAATCCCAAAACTGTCCAATGTGCAAAATTATACAGATGTGTGCTAGATGCCCACAGAACAATACAATATCAAAAGAGACTAGATTAGAGTCATAACATCATTTAGTGTCAGGTAATAAAAAACCACCACTTATTCCTTCATAGAAAAAATACATAGAAGACTCCCGGGCAGAGGACTGGAACCCCCTGCTGTCAGCCAGGTAAGACCTGACAACCCTAATCATGGGAATCCCCAATCTTTTTGAGCCTACAAGCACAATCCTGACACAGCCTTGTGAGCGCGGCAACGAAATAGCTGCCGCAAGATGGCTGCCGCAGGAGGGGAGCCAGTCACAAAAGAATTGCCTCGGCTCATCTTGAGTAATGCTGTGCTACTTGGCCCCACCCACTTCCTAAAAACACTTGGTGGGCACCAGGAAAGGCTCCAGCGGGTGCCGTGGTGTCCACAGGTACCAATTTGGGGACCACTGATCTATGTGGATGTGCCCCACCTGCAGCTACAATGGGAAGAGCTGAGCTCCATCTTCAAAATGGCAGTTGAGCTTCTTGTCTGTCTCCTGTCTTTATCCTTTAAAACTGGGGTGTCAAACATGCGGCCCATGGGCCGGATCAGACTCCTGAAGAGCTTCTATGAGGCCCGCAGTGGAACTGGCTGTCTCCTGCTTCTTCTTCGAGCTCTGCTACTGCTGCATCATTGTAGCTTGCTTTGCCAGTCTCTCTCAATCACTCAGGAGTGTTAGATAGGCGAGCTTCTGTTCCCTGCACTGGCTGAAGCTCCTCCCCCTCCCCCTTCCTGGGGGAGGGAGGGAACGAGCCAGCGCTTGCTTCCAGGCCAGGCTGTCTCAATCGCACAGGAGAGAAAGGCAAGCCTTTCTTTCCTTCCATCGGCTGAGGCTCCTCCCTGAAGGGAAGGAGGGAGAGCTTGCTTTGCTTGGCTGCCTTAATCTCATGGGAGAAATGCAAAGCACCTTTAAGACCAACAGAGTTTTATCCAAGGTATGAACTTTTGTGTGCTTTGCTACAGTGTGTGTGCTTTGTTGGGCTTGTTATGCTGTGGCTCTCCTGAGAGTTTATATCTCTGCTACCTGACTCCCTTCCTTTCTCTGCTGAGCAGTGCTGAAGCATTACAGTGCATCTCATGGGTGAAATGGAGGCTGCAGGAGGTCCTGAACACATGAAGTGGCCTTCAACTGAGTCAGACCATTGGTCCATCGAGGTCAGTATTGTCTACTCAGACTGGCATTGGCTCTCCAGGGTCCCAGGCTGGAGGACTTTCACATCACCTACTACCTGAGATGCTAAGGATTGGGCTTGAGATCTTCTGCATGCCAAGCAGATGCCCTATCACTGAGCCACTGGCCCATCCCTCTTAAGAATTTTGATTCC
>NW_015170282.1:39694-51296 GCF_001447785.1 Gekko japonicus | reverse complement strand
TTCCTGCTGGAACTTCTGTCTCAGCTGTGCTCTCCACAGGAGTAAGGGGGCGGCACAGGGGGTGGGAGCAGTGAACAGAGCAAGAGTACAGGCGTTTGGACGTTGTTTCCATCCATTCTTTCCTGCTGCTGCTGCTGTCGTGGCTGGGACACATGTTCACATACCTGTGTAGATACAACTTGAGGCTACCTTTTATGCCGTCCGACCATTGATCTGTCTACCCCAGTGCTGTCTGTTCTGATTGGTAGCAGCTGTCCAGTGCCCCAGGCAGAGGTCACTCCCAACCCTGCTAGCTAGCTAGCTACAGATAATCATAGCCAGGGCTATTTTTGGGCAGGAACGCACAGGAACGGAGTTCCGGCTGGCTCCCAAGTTGGCCACGCCCAGCAGGAACTCATTAGCATAATAGGCCACACCCAACAGCAGAAACGCATTAGGATTGGCTACATTAGGGGTGTGTGGCCTAACATGCAAAGGAGTTCCTGCTACAAAAAAGGCCCTGGGTTTTGACAACAAACAAGGTAAACAGAATAACAAGCAAAAGGTGGGTGTGGCTGGATGACCACACTTCTAGTAACATGGGGGTGTGGCCTAATGGGCTAATGAGCTGTGCTGTCGGGGGTGTGGCCTAATATGCTAATGAGTTTCTGCTGTTGGGTGTGGCCTATTATGCTAATGAGTTCCTGCTGGGCTTTTTCTACAAAAAGAGCCCTGACTTAGCTGTGCCTCAAAGATCTTGTTTCTCTGTTGCACAGTGTGATGTCATGGGTTGTGAGTTTTCTGGCCCCGTTCCACTTTAGTGGCTGTTGCTTGATGGGCGGGAAATGTGTAACACCACAGTCTCATGTCATGTTAATCACAGTCTCATATTAGATGTTCCCATTTGTACTGCACCCATTGCATCATGACTACCTGTTTCTATGGTGGCATGTTGCGAAAGGTTTGGTAGTGAAACATGGTGCTTTTGGGGTTTTTTGCCTGGTCAGTGAACCCTCAAACGGTTATGAGTATTTTCTCAGCCGGTTCCGAGAACGATGGCAAAGCGTCTTGTTTGCAGCTATAGGACAGCTTTGTTAATATGGTCTTCTGCAGATCTGCTGTGTCTTTGGCTGTTGGGGATACTTCTGGGACTCGCCTGAGCAATAGGGTGGGCTACATCAAGGAGTCCTGGTACTCCATCTCTTGAAATGATGTCGTAGCCCATAGACTGGTAGACGAGAGGTGGATGTGAGTCAGTGAACACAGGAAGCTGCGTTGTACTGAATCAGACCATTTGTCCATCTAGGTCAGTATTGGCTACTCAGACTGGCACCAGCTCTCCTGGGTATCTGGTGGTGGTCTTTCACATCACCTGCTACCTTATCTTTATAGCTGGAGGTGCTGGTGATTGACACTAAGACCTTTTGCATGCCAAGCAGGTACTCTCCCTCTGAGCCACTGACCCCTCTCCTAAAAGTGCTCTTGGAGGCCTCCCTCATCAAGGGGCAGAAAGTGATGGATGTATTCAATATGGCAGTGCCTTTCTAAGCAGAGTTCCATGGATTTAGAAGGCTTTATAACTCTGGTTAGGATAACACTGTTCATTTTCTGAGACATGCTTTAGGTCCTCTCGAAGTACACTATTACAGAATCCCATCATTTTTCACTGTTCATTCAGTGCACATCATGAAGTTTTGCTCCAAGTGATTGCTTCTTCCATCTTCAATATGTTTCAGATATGAGTAGTCAGTGCAGATAGCAAAATATTAGTCCTAAAGTAGTCATATGAATGACCAGTGGTGTAGGGTCTGATGAGGTGTGGTGGTTGGAGGTTTGGACTAAGATGGCTCGAATTCAAATCCTCACTTTGCTTGTGTAGCTCAGTGGATTACCTTGGGCCAGTCGCTCTCCACAATGCTCTGATCTCCTTGGAAGAAGAGCAGTATGAAGGAAGAGGAGGAGGAGGAAGAGGAGATTGGATTTATACCCCACCCTTCACTACCCAAAGGTGTCTCAGAGTGTCTTATAACCT
This sequence comes from Gekko japonicus, assembly GCF_001447785.1. NCBI lineage: Eukaryota > Metazoa > Chordata > Lepidosauria > Squamata > Gekkonidae > Gekko > Gekko japonicus. The sequence goes on along the minus strand of NW_015170282.1, from coordinate 49,285 downwards.
CCTTTCCCTTCTCCTCCCCACAACAGACACCCTGTGAGGTAGGTGGGGCTTGAGAGAGCTCTTTTGAGAACTGCTCGTGAGAGAACAGCTCTGAAAGAACTTGTAACTGACCCAAGGTCACACCAGCAGCTGAATGTGGAGGAGTGGGGCATCAAACCTGGTTCTCCCAGATTAGAGTCCGCGCTCCTAACCACTACACCCAACTGGATAAAGACACGTTAGAGGGATAGGCCACAATGGGCCAGTCTATATCCCTAGGAAGCCCTTGGAAGGCTTCTTGAGAGTCGGTGGGTCAGAAGTGTGGACCAACATATAATTTGTTCAGCATATTACCTTTACTGTTTCAGTTCAAAAACAGTGAGGTTGAACAGGGATTGGAGTAAATGGCCAAAGTGGCACACGTTTAAAAAAGGGAGACATGATAAAGGTCTGTAAAATGATATGTGGTGTAGCAAGAGTGGACGGGCAGAAGCTTTTCTCTGCCTCCCATAATACTAGACCCCAGGGTCATCCACTGAATCTGAAGGCTGGGGGACTCAGGACAGAAAAATGGTTAAATGGTGGAACTCACCGCCCCAGGATGTGGTGATGGCTGTCAACTTGGAAGGCTTTAAGAGGGGAGTGGATGAAGTCATGGAGGGTAGGACCATGAATGGCTACTAGTCATGATGGACATCTACTCCCTCCAGTACCAGAGGCTGTATGCCTCTCTAGATCAGTTGCCAGGGAGCATGGGAGGGAGAATGCTGTTGCAGTCGTCTTGCTTGTGGGTTTCCTCGAGGCAGCTGTTGGGCTTCTGTGAACAGAATGCTGGACTGGATGGACCTTTGGTCTGATCCAGCATGGCTCTTCTTATGTTCTTAGAATAAAAAACTGAAAACGCCCTTGCCCTGTCCATAGAGGCAAAGATCATTCCTTGGGCGGCGGTGGGGGAATTGCATAAAAACCCATGGCTGGCCCTATTCGAGTTCCTCCCTGTGTGACAAAGTTGTTTTATGTAACGGGCATGGAGCCTTCTAATGAAAGTGGGTGTAGCTTTGCCAGCAAGTCATAACTTTGTTCACTTTAGGCTCTAAGTGAGATGTTTGACAGCTGTTTTGAGGTCATTTTCCACGTGGGTTCAACAGATTTCCTCACCGCATTCTCTGTGTGGGTGTAAAGGCCGAGTCCTTGCCTTGCGAGGGTTCAGAAACGCCTTGCTACTCACAAATAGCTGTTTTGTCCACCCGCGTCTTGGTACTGGGGTTACTGTGTCCTCCTGCCAGAAACTGTTACCTGTCCTTTGCAGCAGAGGATATAAGAACATAAGAACATAAGAGATGCCAATGTTGGATCAGGCGAAAGGCCCATCCAGCCCAACACTCTGTATCACACAGTGGCCAGAAATACCAGGTGCCATCAGGAGGTCCACCAGTGGGGCCAGGACATTAGAAGCCCTCCCACTGTTGACCCCCCCCAAGCACCAAGATGACAGAGCATCACTTGCCCCAGAGTCCCTATCTATACCTTGTGGCTAATAGCCACTGATGGACCTCTGCTCCATATGCTTATCTAATTCCCTTTTGAAGCCATCCATGCTTGTAGCCGCCACCACTTCCTGTGGCAGTGAATTCCAAGTGTTAATCACTCTTTGGGTGAAGAAGTACTTACTTTTATCCGTTCTAACCCGATATAGCCACTGTGCTTTCTCTTTCTGCTGGTCCGTTCATCCACCGCTTCCACTGGTTCATCCATACACTCTCCTTTCCTGTCAGCACAGAGCAAAACCCGAGTCCTCTTTGCAAACCCAGCATCCTTCTACAGTGACACCAGTTGTTTCTCAATGGGTGCTCCTTGCAGATGCAAAGAAACCTGGTGGTTTCTGCCGAAGCCTCTCCTCCAACGAGATGGAGGGAAAGCCTGGGTTGGCTCTTTGCTTTTGAGAAAAGAGTGCTTTTTGGAGGGAGCAGGCGGGCTCCAGGAGGCCCATTGATGGACACCATCTTAGGGATTGCTGCTGTAGATCAATGATTCCCCCCCCCCCGGTAGTCCTGGGCATTGGTCTATATGAACTAACTGTGTGCAGTGGAAGATGACCCATACTCTGGAAGATTTGCAGGGCATAGGAGTTCTCTGGACATACTGGAGGGGACAAGTCAACATGTAAGGAAAGCGTAAGGCAACCTCTTTGAGCCCGTGGGCACCTCTGGAATTCTGTCATTGACCATGCTGTTGTTTGCTTCAATGGCTTGTCAATATTGTCTTTTGTAGTATTTGTATTGATACAAATAACAAGGATTGTATGTAATATTGTGTCGTATGTTCTATTGAGCACCATTACATTATTTATAAGTACATTTAGAGAAGAGTCTGTGCATATTTGTCGCCATCTCATGGTGTACATTTTGTTCATATTAGGTTATACGTCCGTGAGCCTGCAATTTGGGGCGCACCTCTGGAATTCTGACACAGGGTGGTGAGCGCAACCACAAAATGGCTGCTGCAGGGATCGGAGCCAGCTACAAAATGGCTGCCACAGGAGGTGGAGCCAACACACTGAGGAATCCCAAGTGCAGGGGGGAAGAGGGGTAGTTAAAAAAATACAGTGTGGAAGAGGGGTGAGAAAGAATAAAGCAAAAATTTGGGTGGCAGATGCCCCTTTCGTCGACCACACCTTCAGTGCCAGATCAGAAGCCCTGCTAGGTGAGAGCCCCACCCGGTCCCACCCACGTTCTAAAAACACTTGGTTGGACCAGGAAAAGGTGTTGGCGGGGGCACCACAGCCAGCCAGCACGTTGGGGAATCCTGGTGTAAAGTCTGAAAATGAAGGTGATAGAAGGAAGGAACATAGATTTTGCTTCAGTCAGTCTAAGATCCCATGCATTCTCTCACACAGAACCTTTCTAGCTTTTTCGTCTTCCTCCTTGTGCCTTTGCGGGACCCGCCCACAGCAGTAATCGGTGTGAATTTACGGCATCGTTTTGCTTTTAGATACATAACTCATATTCTTGCTCTCATGGGACAATTGACAAATGCCTTTTGATGCCCGGCTTGTGCAATGCATTTGGTAATCTTTTTTTAAAAGCAAACCATTCATCCTCCTCTTTCCCGAAAGACAATTAAGTTAAAAAGTCATTAACATTGATCTTTTTTTTTTCCCTGCAAAGGAGATGTGTATATATATTTCTCAGACAGCAGTTTTGAAAAATAGCCTCGTGGTGCCCTTAAGATATTTTTTAAGTATGGTTTTTAGTTTTCTTTGATGATTAACCAGAACATGATCTTAAAAACTTGAGCATTTAAGGGAGGGTAGATGGGAATGCGCACGTCTCACCAGATCCAGAGAGTGCCGGAGTGTGCACAGACATACATAATTTTAGAGATGAGCCCATTACAGTTTTGGCAAATGTACCATCTTCTCCACCCAGATTGAGGGGAGGGGAGAATGGTTCTGTGTTCCAGCACAAGCTAGATTTGCATAGCACTTATTGGCCAGCTCTAGAGTCAGTCATGAAGCAACTTCCTGCTCTCCTGGACGAGGGTTATGGCACGCTGCTGATTGGTTGGCCTGTATGTCTGTCAGAAAGCTACTCCTGACACTCTTGCTTGGAACAGATATTCAATGATTTAAGGGCAAAAAGTACAAAAAAAGTGTTAAAGTTGCGAGTGTGGGTTCAGTTTTTGTACAAAGCAATTTCTTAACCTATCTGTATTACAAATGTGTACAGTCTCTTGGGGTATAAAAGGGTTCCCAGTATTTGACCTCTTTCCATCCCTTGGCAACCATATGAATTTGGTCCTATTTGCCTTTGCATTGAAGAAATAATTCTGATTTATCCAGGGCCACCCAGTAAGACCATAGTTGAGAAGGGTTGAGGGGATCATACTGGGTTTATTTATTTTATTTAAAATATTTATATCTCACATTTCTTCCAATCGGTGGGACTCAACATGGCCTATGTACGTAAGTGCTGTCAAGTCGCAACTGACTTATGGGGACCCCAGCAAGGGGGTTTCCAGGCAATGAGAAGCAGAGGTGGTTTGCCATTGCCTTCCTCTGCAGAGTCTTTGTTGGTGGTCCCCCATCCAAGTACTGACACTGCTATGCTTCTGAGACCTGACAAGACCATAGGGCTGTCAGGTCCCCCGGGGGGGCGGGTTTTTTCCTGCCGAAAGGGCCCCCAATCCACCAGTCCGGATCCAGCCGGTAGGGGGTTCCCCACCCCCAAAGTGGCCAGATTGGGCCGACATGCCCAGCACAATGACGTCACCCGGAAGTGACATCATCACGCTGGGTCTGTCGCTGGGCGACGCTCTAGCAACCAGCCTCAAAACTCTATGGTAAAAAGGTAAAGGTTCCCTTGCTCGAAAGCCAGTCGAGTCCGACTCTAGGGTTGCGGTGCTCATCACCATTTCAAAGCCGAAGAGCCAGCGCTGTCCGAAGACATTTCCGTGGTCATGTGGCCGGCATGACTAAACACTAAGGCGCACGGAACGCTGTTACCTTCCCACCGAAGTGGTACCTATTTATCTACTTGCAATTTCTTGCTTTCGAACTGCTAGGTTGGCAGGAACTGGAACTAGAGACGGGAGCTCACTCCGTCATGCGGCAACCCAGGTCTCGAACTGCTGAACATAACGTTTTTAGGCTGATCGCTAGAGTGTCACCTGGTGTTGTGCCCAGTGTGATTCTGAGAGATGTCATCACGGTGCGCGCATGCAAAAGAACCCCACTATTATTACAGAAGGACTTGGCAACCCTGAGATGTCATCACGGTGCGTGCATGCAAAAGAACCCCGCTATTATTACAGAAGGACTTGGCAACCCTACAAGACCAGGCTATATACCGTGTTGCCTTCCCTCCTTAGTGTGGCTTAAATCAACTTAAAAACAAATGCAGTATCTTACTGGCAGGAGGAACAGATAAAAGGAAGGAAGCCACAACGTTGACTCAGGGTCTACCTGTGGCCCAATTAAATCAGTCTGGGTATATTATAGTACAAACCTGGGCAGAGTTACTCCAGTCCGAACCCATTGAAACGAGAGAGCATGCAGTGGCGCACCCATGCATAAGAACAATACTGTTAGATCACTTTCCTGTAAAACCTTACTCTTGGAACCCCTTTGGCTAACGTAGATGATGCTATTCATGAGTTTTTAAGGATCCGGCAATTTTCCGCTTTCCGTCACACCTTCTGTTATTCCTGGTGGTGGTCCAGATGTCTCCAGTGAGACCTTTTTGGTATGTATAGGCGTATCGGAGTTGTCAACTGATTAAAGGTTTTTCTTCGGCAATCAGCTGTCTTGCTTTTGAGTGATGAATTATCCAATTAAAATGCATACTGCAGCCCATCAATACAGTTGATATTTCAATGACACTTAATGAAGAGAACCTTTCCTCTTGACTAGAGACCACAGGCAGATAATGGGAAAATCACACTGAAGCACACTAGGTGCTATTCTTTTCTCTAGCACACGTTTAATTGGAAGGAAACCTCCCCCCCCATTTGTTTTGTAAAGCTTAAGGCAAAAGGGGTAAAGGCATCAGCATTATGCTGGGTGGGGGGATGCAGGAATAGGGCCTGTTTTGTGTGCTACAGCTAGCCCCACCGATTGTCAATTTGCCCAGGAGTCACACAGACTTCCACTGCTACTTGTGGCATCCACGGCACTCCAGTCTGGCTCACCGTATTTTGATTTACATCTGCCCAAAACAACAGTTCCATCGGTGGCATAGCAAATTCGTGGATCCGTCACAGAGGTGATTGATTTTTCTTTCTCTCTCTGTATAGAGACACAAAAAGGGGAGAGATGGTAGCTCAGCAGTAGATTTATAGATCTGCAGGAAGATCGCATCTGTCTTCTGTGCAGATGGGCATGAGCTGAACACTGCTGCTCGTGTGGGTCCGATGCACATCAGAGAGCACATCGATGGCTGCCCGAATCACTGGATTTGTGGGTGTGCAGAAAGACTGTTCAAAACTTGAAAGTCAACCCAACCCAGCAGCATTTCAGAGGGCATGCAGATTCAACCCATCCTATTTGATCCAGAGGTTTCTGCAGGACACCTACGCGGCCCCATTCTTTATTGACGCGGGAGTATGGCCTACTGTGTCCAGTAAGGCTTACTCCTAGGGAAACATGTATAAGATGGCTACCCTGCAGCCTAAGCTTCTGCCTGTTGACTCAGTAGCAAAAGTATACCACGGTTTCCATCTTTTTTTTTTGGCTGTGAAGTCGCAGGTGGTTTATGGTTACCCCATAGGGTTTTCAAGGATTATACCACGGTTTCCATCTTTTTTTTTGGCTGTGAAATCGCAGGTGGTTTATGGTGACCCCATAGGGTTTTCAAGGCAAGAGATGCTCAGAGTTGGTTTGCCATTGTCGGCCTCCACCTTGGTGGTCTCCCTTCCAAATACTGACCAGGGCTGACCCTGCTGAGCTTCTGAGATCTGATGAGATCCAGGTCGGGGCATTTCCAGTTTACTGGCCCTGCTGGTGGACCTCCTGATGGCACCTGGTATTTTTGGCCGCGGTGTGACAGAGTGTTGGACTGGATGGGCCATTGTCCTGATCCAGCATTGGCTTCTCTTACGTTTTTATGGATAGTACTATGGTACTTTGATTTAAAATGTGGCTTCATCTGCTAAGCTTTCCCTCCACCCACGCACAGCATCTCCCTGGTCTAACTCTGTCCCTTTTGTCTGGCAAGGTAACCTCTGTGGCCAGTTTCTCCCACCCCTTCTGTGCTTATAGCGCCTTCTGGCGACATTTGGCGGTGGCCTTCAATGCCTCCCCTGTGTAAAACATGCGGGTGTTACTCCCATCCGAGGTTTTATTTGGGAGGGAAGCTGTTAAAACTGAAGATCCGCCAGGGTGTGTGGGAAGATGGTGTGTCGAGTGGGAGGGGGTGTCTGTGTGTGTGGGAGGTTGGGTGGGCTTGTCACAAGGTAGTAAAATCCCTTTAACAGGGCTACCTTTTTTTGAGTAGCATTTAATGTTTCTAACAGTAGCTTGCATTTCCTCTCACACCCATCCATTAGCCAGGTGTTTTTGTTGCACCAAATGGGTAGTGGTGGTGGGCGGATGTATAAAACTTGCCCAGCTGGTGTCTGAATGGGATACAGGTTCTGGAACAGCTCCCCCCCCTCAAGGGATGATTGTGGTAGTTGTTATCCGAAGTCAGTTGGGACCTTTGAAGGAGATCTCATAACCCATGGGCAGCATTCTTCTCCTGGAACACAGATAGTTTTTCCTAATGAATGAGGAAATCTAAATCAGTTATCAGGCTCAGTTTAGAAGAAGAAGAGGAGATTGGATTTATGCCCCGTCCATCACTCGGAGTCTCAGAGCAGCTTATAAACTCCTTTCCCTTCCCCTCCCCACAACAGACACTCTGTGAGGCAGGTGGGGCTGAGAGAGCTCTTTCAAGAACTGCCCTTTCAATGACAGCTCTTGTCAGAACTATGGCTTGCCCAAGGTCATCCAGCAGGTGCAAGTGGAGGAGTGGGGAATCAAACCCGGCTCTCCCAGTTTAGAGTCTGCACACTTAACCACTACACCAGTATTGGCTATCATACAAAGCCCTTCATGGCCTTGGACCTTCATATCTGTGAGATTTTCTCTCCCCCTGTATTCCGCCATGACAGCTTTGCTCATCTGAAGAAGAAGAAAAGATTAGATTTGTACCCCGCCCTTCATTCGGAGTCTCAGGCTCACAATCTCCTTCCCTTCCGCTCCCCACAACAGACACCCTGTGAGGTAGGTGGGGCTGAGAGAGCTCTGAGAGAACAGCTCTGAGAGAACTGTGACTGACCCAAGTTCACACCAGTAACTGCATGTGGAGCAGTGGGGAAATCAAACCTGGTTCTCCCAGATTAAAGTCCACACGCTTAACCACTACATCAAACTGAGCAGGGCCTTCAGCAGCTGCTAACGTCCAAATGGGCAGAATCAACAACCGCCCGTACATGTGCCTTCTCCATTGTGGCCCTAACCTTGTGAAATGGTTTTTCCACATAGGCAATAGGGTAGCGCTGACTATAAACAATGTAAGTAAATAAATAAACGTAGATCGTATATATGACAGGTGCAAACTGATTTCCATCTCTTTCCCCTTCATAGTTGTGATATTCCAGAGGCACCTGGTCGGCTATTCTGGAAAAAGTAATGCTGGCAGGGGTGGGGAGTCAGGGGTAGGCAGTTTGATAGGCCATTTCCCCATGCTATGAAGAAGAGAAGAAGAAGCAGAGATTGGAGTTATACCCCGCCCTTCACTACCCGAACGAGTTTCAGAGCGGCTTACAATCTCCTTCCCCTTCCCACAACAGACACCCTGTGAGGTAGGTGGGCCTGAGAGAGCTTTGAGATAACTGCTCCTGATAAAACAGCTCTGAAAGAACTTGTGACTGACCCAAGGTCACACCAGCAGCTGCATGTGGAAGAGTGGGGACTCAAACCTGGTTTTCTCAGATTAGAGTCCGCGCTCCACACCACTACTCCAAACTAACCATTATATGGAGGAATTTCAGACAGACGATAAATTCCGGAAGAGGAATGGTTCCCAAACGGTTTCTGGTCTGTCATTTCAGACAGAACCGTTTTAGAACCGGTTCCCTACCGGAATATATTTGTAATTTCAGACACAAACGCTTCTGTCCCGTTTAGGAAATGGGGCTGAAGCCTTTTACCTGTCAACCGTTTCCAAGTAGTCTTCAGTTTCCTTTCCCAATTCTGATGCACTTTTTCCCACCGTTTTTCGCCCACGCGGGCAATCTCCGGCTTTAAAAAAAAAGTTCACTTTATAGCGTTATAGCGCTATAGTGCTATAACTCTATAATGGAACAGCATTATATCAACCCCATTGGACTGCCTGGAGTGTTTTGTCTTAGCTCGGGAAGGATGGCTCCAGAGCATACTAATTGATGCAGCAGCCAAATCCCTTGCTCACAACTTTAATGCCCATCGCTCCCAAATTAGAAGTTTTGCTCACAAGGCTCCACAGCTTCGAGGGAGCACTGGTCTTGGGTGTGCATGTGTTTGAGGGGGGGGAACAAGAGTGCCTCAGTCTGCCATACCACAGACCTGATCGGGATCAGTTCCTCACAGCATCCTTAAACCACTTTAAAATGTTGGCGGCTTCCCCATGGTGGCTCCAGGTACACTATCGTGCCTCGTTTGGCCCCGACGGACTCCGTGGGGGAAATGCACGTGTACCCTTGGGTCAGAATCATTCCCCCCCTGGCATTGTTGTTAACCTGTATGTGCTGAGAAGAAGTCTCCTTGCTTTGCTGAATCTGGCCCGGGGTGGGGTGGGGGGCACATTATTAATTAGACAGCCATGGGGGGCACGTTATTAATTAGACAGCCATTTGGGCAGCCAGTAACTTCCAGTGCAGGCACTAATCTTTTAAGCAAAGCCAACCCACAGTGAACAGATCAGTGGCAACCTCGGCTCAGTCCGTAGCCCCCAGCAGTGATCTCGGCAGGGTCCAACCGCATCCCACATTTCCCCTCCCTGATCTGCCAAGGGGTCTGGGGAGGCTTCGGATATTAGGGCCTATGGGTCCCCGGAGACCCCTTTCCTGCCAAAGCTGCCTCTTTTCAGCAGG
>NW_015170282.1:0-39517 GCF_001447785.1 Gekko japonicus | reverse complement strand
AAGATGGCTCCAGAGCAGACTAATTTTATGCAGCAGCCAAACTACCTGCTCACAACTTTAATGCCAGTAGCTCACAAAGTAGAATTTCTGCTCACAGGACTCCACAGCTCAGAGGGAACATTGGTCAGCACTGTTCTGATTGGCTGGTCATGTGTATATATGTAGCAATGTACCGAGGGGTCATTTCGTAGAAAAAGAGCTAGGGGAACTCATTAGCATAACTCATTAGCATATGCCACACCCCCTGACATCAGGGGCCCGGTGGTGGACTTGCAAGGCCAGCGGGAGTGCGAGGAAGCTCTGCCAAGGCCCTCCCTGGCCCCAGGCAGGCAGGGGTGGGGAGAGGCGGGGAGGAAGCAACTTACCCTCCCTCTTCTCCTACCTCCTCCTGGCTGAATGAGGGCTGGAAGCGGGGCGGCCGGAAGCAGGGGGCAGGGCTTTGTCATGTGCCCCGCCCCCCTGCACCTCACCCGGGGGAACTGCGTTCCCCCGTGTTCCCCCCCGAAATGACCTCTGAATGTACCACTGTATATTTCCCCTTGATGGTGGATGGAGTCTGGTGAAGCACTTTGTTGGAGAGCTGTAAATACTATAAACAAATTCCTGTATATAGTTGCCACTGGACTGAGTAAGTTTGGTTTACTATTGGAAGCCTCTGGTGAGTGTAAGACTGCTGAGAGTGCAAACGTGACTGAGGTGCTGGTTCATACTACCACACGCACTGCGCGACAGGGAAATGGGTCCGTGTGGGGATTGGCTGTGTCTGACGTCCTCCCATACAAAAGAAAGCAGGAAAGGCTGATGGGTATTCAGCTTGCTTCCAAGGAAAACGTGTCCATTCTGTCCTGCCTTCTTGTACCATCTGTGCACTCGAGTGGATGTTGGCTCTTTTGCACACTGAGTCATAGATACCCAAGGGGCTGCGTTGGTGCCAAGTATGACCGCAGCAGATATTTCTCCAGATTAATCTGCCTTTTCTTTTTGGCATAAGAAGCTGGGCAGAAATATGCTTTCCAAAAGCCCATCTCAAGTATCAAAGAAGAGCAGGTGAGAAGATGGCATGCATCTGTGTGTTGCGAGATCAAGCTGACTCTTGTGTAACCTTATGGCACACACGTTGGCCCCCATCCAGTTATTGTTGCACTTAGGAGTAGTGGTAGCTGCATCATGGGCCCCTGGAGTTCAGCGGTGTGTGCCCCTTGAGTTCTATTGGAGGAACAGCCATTAGACTAGGGCAAGGGTGTCAAACATGCGGCCCAGGGGTCGGATCAGGCCCCGGAGGGCTTCTATCAGGCCCACAGTAGACCTGGCCATCTCCTGCTTCCAGTTCTTCTGCTGCTGCTGCATCATAGCTTGCTTCGCCAGACTCTCTCAATCGCTCAGCCTTTTAATGTTTTAACCTGGGTCCTAGACTCAGAACTCTGAGCATGAGATTTCTGTGGTGAGTGTCAATAAATCAAAAGTAGGTTTGCAGCTTACAGATACACACTTGAACAGCATACTCAAGATTGCAACAGCACAGACATTTTGATGCAGTAATACAGAGCATGAGGTGTCAGTTATCAGATACTGTTAAATAAACAAAATATTGCAAGAGTGCTAATGCTTTAAGCATGTGTCCTTTATAAAGTTTTTATCTCTGCTGCCTGGCATTACATTTTATGACGCACATGGCCCAGCCCAACAAAGTCTCATTTATATCAAATCCGGCCCTCGTAAGAAATGAGTTCGACACCCCTGGAGTAGGAAGTCAGCTATGTTGGCGGTTAGGGAAAGGCTACTTGGAAGATGGTTGGATCCACCTGATTATTACATAGAGCAGACTTGCTTCAGTGTAGCTGCTACGTCAGGTTCCAGACCAATGGCCCATCCAGTCCAACTTTCTGTCACCAGTCCAACACTCTGTCACACAGTGGCCAAAAATACCAGGTGCCATCAGGAGGTCCAGCAGAGTGGCCAGGGCACTAGAAGCCCTCCCACTGTTGCCCCCACCCCCAAAGCACCAATTGAACATTATGAAATGCTCTGAGTGGCTCCTCCCAATGGCTGCCCCCACCCTCTTTTTTCCTGTAAGTAGCCCTTGAGATCTTATTCCAACTTGTCTGAAATAGTATGCTTTGCAGACGAAAGCTTACACTTTCAATAAAACTTTGCTGATCTTTAAGGTGCCACTGGACTGAAACTTTGTTCTGCTGCTTCAGACCAACACGTCTGCCCACCTTAAATTTTTCTAATATTAAGTTAGCCAGTGGCCATCTGGCACGTGTCCCACTGAGTGCATGCCTGAGACCTGTGTTTTGTGTGCATATATTATAAAGTATAGCTATATAAGTAAAGTTTCCTAGTCTGGATTGCTGTTTTACTGTCCTAATATTTCCTTGTAGGTTAGGGATCACTTGATGATGATGCAGATCTGATGGTTGGGAGCCTGAATAGCTCGGACCAGCCTGTGGTTATCAGAGCTTGGAAATTAAGCAGGGTTGGCCCTGGTTAGTACTCTGATGGGAGACCACCAAGGAAGACCAGGATTGCTGGGCAGAGGAAGGGGATTACAAACCACCTCTGTTCATCTCTTGCCTTGGAAACCCCATAGCCCTGGGGTCGCCGCGAGCTAGCTGCGACTTGATGCCATTTAATTATTAATTAGTGGATTAAAGGTTAAAAACTACTGTGCTAAGGTTTACGGAATGATGCGTGCAGTGGCAAACTATATCATGTGCCTTCAATTTTTGCCTTCTTACCATGTGTAACGTCGCTCATTTCTCCTAACAGATTGTTGGAATATATGCTGTACTTTGGAGTACTTGCGTGTGGGATGCCTCATAAAATTAGCCTTCTATGGACAACAGCATGCATGTTGAAAATAATGGGTGGGGGGAGAGAAGGCACAAGTGGGCTCAGTGGCAGAGCATCTGCTTGATATGCAGAATGTCCCAGGTTCAATCGCCAATAGGGATGGGCATGAACCAGGAATATGGTGGTGTATATATATACAATTTGCTCCCATAGAGCAGAATGGGAGCTCTGTGGTTGGCTCCCAGAGCTGCCAATCAGGCTATAGACAACTGCTATGGATGTTTCTAGGGCTCTCCACAAGTCCATCCCCAGCATTGCCTGCTAGGAATTGATTGAATCAGCGCCAAGCTGTCTGGAGAACGAACCAAACAAACCTCCATGGAAAAAAGGTGGTTCGTTTTTTGGATTCGGGAATGAGGTGACTACTAGATAAACCAGTTCAAAACGAACCATGAACCGGCCTGGGTCATACTCGAACTGTGGTTCTTTTCTCGGTTCGTGCCCATCCCTAATCCTCAGCATCTCTAATTCAAGGATAAAGTAGTAAGTGGTGTGAAAGATCTCCACCTGACACCCTGGAGGGCCACTGCCAGTCTGAGTAGACAATACTGACATGGATCGATGGTCTGATTCATGTGTATTCATGTGCTTTGCCCTGCCCACATGGAGTAACCATGTTATGAACACAGGGTCTTAAGTTTACACAAACTAATTAAGAAATGCTGCTTTTTCAAATGTTTCTGATCTTGCAGAAGAGAGTCCATATGCCCATGAGCTGGTGATCTCATGTAGGCACAGCCAGCACACTTGTGTTTCTCCCTCTCTTTTCCCATTGAAATGTGTAGTGCCATCTGTAGCCATTACAGAAGGTCGAACCAGACCCAGTGGATTGAAATGACATCAAAAGAGTTTTTGACTAAATGTTACGAAGAACTTCCTGACAAAGCGGTTCCTGATTGGGACAGGCTTCCTCGGAATGTGGTGGGCTCTCCTTCTTTGGAGGTTTTTAAGTGGAGGCTAGATGGCCATCTGACAGCAACGCCGATTTTGTGAACTTAGGCAGATCATGAGACGGAGGGCAGGAAGGGAGGAATCAGTGCTCAGCTCTTTTGGTCCTTTCTCACATACCCAGGCTAATGCTGATTGTCTTTTTCAGTCAATAGCCCTTTTTGGGGTGGTGGTGGTTACGTTTCTGGCATTCCTAGTATGCATACTTGGAGAGCATGGTACGTGCGATCATCTTGATATGCATGGTTACCATTTTGTCTTTGTTGAGCAATGCGTGTATATTCCAGCTCTGAGACGTGTGAATGCATACCCTGAAAAAACGGGGCTTCTGATCAAGGCTGGAGTACATACACACACTGCCCTATTCAGACAAAATTATGATTGTGCATAGTGCACTTTCCTAGAATATGTAGTTGGAGCACTGGGGAAATAACAACTAAAATAAGCCTATTTCTTTTAGAGTTCATCTCTGGCATGCATGTTAAGTGCCATCAAGTCGCTTTTTTGACATAAAAGGTAAAGGTTCCCTTGCTCGAAAGCCAGTCGAGTCCGACTCTAGGGTTGCGGTGCTCATCTCCGTTTCAAAGCCGAAGAGCCAGCGCTGTCCGAAGACATTTCCGTGGTCATGTGGCCGGCATGACTAAACACCAAGGCGCACGGAACGCTGTTACCTTCCCACCGAAGTGGTACCTATTTATCTACTTGCAATTTCTTGCTTTCAAACTGCTAGGTTGGCAGGAGCTGGAACTAGAGATGGGAGCTCACTCCATCATGCGGCACCCGGGTCTCAAACTGCTGAACTACCGACCTTCCACAGCCCGCAGTTCAGCGTCTTAACCACTTGAGCCACTGCAGCTCCTTTTTTTGGGGGGGGGACATAGGAGAGGTTAAAAAAATTGCTCCTAACTATACCCTGTTCTGGGTTTAATTTTATGTGTATATTTAGAAAAATGGCTTGGAGGTTTAGATGCCAAGGGATTTCCTTTACCCTGACTCTGAGCAACTTCCTGTAAAACTTCAAAGCTTCTACTTTAAAACAACAACAACAACAACAACAAAAGCTAGGGTCTCCAGCTCCACAAAGAGTGAAGAGTCCCAATTAAACTGCCTTTTGTTAGAACTCATAAATCACTTCACCTAAAGAGTATGGGGGAGGGGATAATAATTGCCAGATAAATTGCAGGAAGTATTCTTGTTCTATGGTAATAGCGCTTGGAATCTGCAAGTGTCGGATGTGTCTTTTTTGTGATTTGCTGGATAATGATTTGGGTGTGTAATGGGGAAAATGTGCCATAGCTGGTGCTATTAAGTAATGCATGAGGTAGTCTTGAATGTTCTGCCTGCCTCGTATGTTGCCGAAATGTTATGCCAGCTGAGTGCAGCCAGCCATTGCAGACAGAGCCCTCGCGCAAGTCGATAAAAGCAAATTTCAGAGGCAGGGAATGGAATTGGAGGTAGTGGGGACTTGATAGGGGTTTATCAGATTACGTGAGGGGTAGTGAGAACTTTTCTCCCTCTTCCAAATACTCGAACTTGGTAGTGTCCAGCGAGCAGATGGGCAGTGGGTTCATGACGAACAAGGGAAAATTCTCCTTTGCTCAAAAAGTGATTAAAATGTGGAATTGGCTGCCAGAGGATGTAGTGATACCCACAGGAATAGACAGCTTTAAAAAAAGGTCAGATAGATTCATGGAGGATAAGGTCTATCAGTGGCTACTGGACATAGTGACTAAAGGGAGCCTCCAGTGCCTGGAGACAATGTCAAGGGAAGGCCTTGGCTTCTGTTCTCTGTTGTTGGGCCTTCAGATGAACTGGCTGGCTACTGCATGAGACAGGTTGCTGGACTAGATGGACAACTGGTCTGATTTAGCAAGGTGCTTCCTATGTTCTTAAACACCCTGTAGAACTGGAATTGTCAAAGGTGGCCTGCTTGTGTTCTGACCCTGCAACCCGACCACTGGGGGGGGTTTAACTTTTTTTTGGGAGGGAGTCATAAGGGGTGGCAGTGGACCTGCTTGTGTAAACCTTGGCTCTGCCCAAGGGGTGTATAAAGAGGTAGATGGGGGTGTCCATTTCTTAGAGCAAAAGGGGTGCATGGGAGGAGAGCCTTGGGAACCCCCCCCCTTATCTCTACTCCTTACTTTCCCCTTTCTCTTTCCTCCCCTGAGAACTTTTTAGCCAGCTGAGATGACATTTAGCATGGGAAAAATCCCTCCGGGGAGGGACAGAAACAGCAGAGAGTTAAGACAGATAGGGAAGGCTTTAGTTACTGTTGCCGTCAATTTACTGCAGCCTTCCCCTAACTGCTTTTTATGGGACTAGTCCAGACTTTGGTTTAAATAAGCAAGTCTGCAACTGTGAAAAATTAGCTTGACTCGGGAAGAACCAAATCTTAGCCTTCTTGGGATCCCAGATGGCAAGAGCGAAGCCAGTTCAGCAAGAGAGGCCCCTTCCTCCATGGAGTTCAGGGTGGCATGCCTGGTTCTCCTTTCCTCTGTTCCCACAACAACCCTGTGAGTCTGAAAGGGAGCAATTAGCTCCAAGTCACCCAGTGAGCTTCATGGTATAGGCTGGATTTGAATCTGTGTCTTCCTGTTCCTAGTCCAACACTCGAATCTCTAAGCCACACTGATAATTCAGTGCTAATTTCCTTGTGGACTGGCCCACATTAGTTTATGGAAGTCCCAAGAGATGAAGGGTGTGGTAGACTTATTAGGGGTGCAATCCTAAGCAGATGCATGTCCTTCTAAGTCCATTGAAGTCAGTGGATTTAGAAGAGCGTAACTCTGTTTAGGATTGCACTGCTTGTAGGGTAGAAATGTGTGGCGCGTAATGCAGGATAATAACATCTACACAGTGATTATCTAAAAGTCCTATCTAAATGATTGCAAACTCTGCAATTCAGACTGGTGTTTTCCCTGTTCCCATTTCTGCTGTATTAACCCTGGTGTCTGCCCTGACTATCCTAGAGCCAGCATGGTGTAGTGGTTAAGATTGGTGGATTCTAATCTGGAGAACTGGGTTCGATTCCCTGCTCCTTCACATGTAGCCTTCTGGATGACCTAGGGTCAGCCACAGTTCTCTCCGCTCTCCGCCCCACCCACCTTACAAGATGACCGCTGTGAGGAGAGGAAGGGAAGGTGACTGTAAGCAGGGCAGAGAAAAGTAGGGTATAAAAACCAACTCTTTATTTTTTGAAACCAGCAGTGGTAGCCATCCTAGTCCCGCACTGTTGCTTCTACCTGTTGAAATACGAAGCAGTGCTATGACGGCTACATGTGTTGTCTCCTGGCCTAAAATGCTGGGGGAGGGGGCAAGCAGAGAACAAAGAAAAGAGAAAATGAGGCGCCTGCAGCCACCCTAGCTTTGCACTGACTTTCTTTGGCTGGAAGCAGAATTGTAAAACTGTAACAGCTACCAGCCCCGACTTCAAAGGACCTACACATGTGCCCAGTGGATTGCTGTGGCTGTGCATGCGATCATGGAAAGCAGATGGGCACAGGTCCGATCTGGAACTCTTGCTGCCACTCACCCCACCCAAGCAGTTGAGTGGTGAACGCAAGGTTTTTGTTCCATTTTTCAAGTTTGAGAGCTAACGACAAGCAAGCCCACTCACCATTTATCGCAAGTGAGCAGTTCTTCTCTGAAAGAGGGCAATAATTAATTCCGAGTACCGTCGGCAGGGTATTTAACAGAAGCTGTAGATGTATGTCCTAATTAAAAGTAGAAGGACGCTGGGTTTTTTCATGCGGTATTCACTTCCCAGAGACTCTTCGCAGCTTGGTATAAAGCAGTGCCGCTTTAGGGTTTTCCGTGCGTTGCGTTTTTTGTTTGTGTTTTGAAAGGGTTGCTAATTTGGGAGGACGTTTTTTAAGCAGCCCTAATTCAGACCGCTTATTTGCTTTGTCTGTCCTCATTACTAATAAGTGAAATTAACCCCCCCACACACACCTCCTTCCCTCTCTGTCTTAGAATTAAATGCACACAAACCTTCAACCAGGCTGTGATCTTCCATTTAAATCCTTAATTGTCTAAAGAGCTCTCGACATGAGCCCTTGAAGCTGGCTGGGTCCATTGCAGGGCATTAGTGTTAGCTGTGGATTTACAACGAGGCGGGATTTAATCTCTTGCTTTAATCCCCACCCTCCCAATAGCCGTGGTTAGGGATGCGAGCCCTTGCATGTTTTAGGAGATAGGACACAGGGTCTGTCCGTAAGGGGAGGTGCAAAGGGGAGGGCGGCAAAGGTGATACGGAGGACCCATCGAGGTCTGAAATGAATTAAAAGACGACGCTCGCTCAGCGGAAAGAGATGAGGTGCTGCTTTTGAATCAGCTCCTGGGTGCGCGCATCGCGACACCTCCGAAGGCGGTTGCAGGTTTTGACTGCCTTTCTCATCAAAGCAGATGTAGCATAAAAAACACTTCTTGCAGAAGCCCAGGTTGACAAATAATTAGAAATGGAGGCTGGAGACAGGTGTTGGCTTCGGGTATGTTTTTGGAAGCAATTCCAAGCGCCTTTAAAGGCATCGGAAGGACTGTCTGGACCCATGTATTTTTGTTTCAGTTATTTGTAATCCGCCTCCCTTGCCGAAACTCAAGGTGGATTACACAGCTTAAGTCCATATAAGATGAGACTTCTTTATCAGCAAGGGTGTAGGGTCAGGGTTACAAAAACTGGAAACACAGCAAAAAAAGTTGGATGTGATATGTCAAGCTGTGCAGTAAATGGCATTACAGATGTGGAAAACAATGCCGTAAGAGCAGGATAATACATATAACAGAGATAATACATACTACATGCCACTGGCATTGTCTACAGACCTGTTCCCTTTATAGAAAGAGCCTGAACCATCCATCATAATGTTGTTGTTCAGTCACACTGTCGAGTCCGACTCTTCGCGACCCCATGGACCACATCACGCCAGGCCCGCCTGTCTTCTGTCGTCCTCCGGAGTTTGCTTAATTTCATGTTCGTTGCCTCGATAACACTGTCTAACCATCTCATCCTTTGCCGTCCCCTTCTTCTTTGACCTTCGGTCTTTCCCAGCATCGGGGTCTTCTCCAGTGAGTGCTCCCTTCTCATTGGGTGGCCACAGTATTTGAGCTTCAGCTTCAGTATCTGGCCTTCCGGGGAACAGTCAGGGTTGATTTCTTTTAGACCACCATAATATAGCCCTATTTTTTTGTTTGTTTGTCAGATTGCAGAAAACTTATGGCGGCCGTGTAAGGCTTTCAAGACAAGAGGCAGAGTTGGTTTCCCATTGCTCGACTCCGTGTAGTGACCTTACTATTCCTTGGTGGTCTCCCATCCACATACTAGCCAGGGCTGACCCTGCTTAGTTATTTATTAACAGTACCCTTCGAAACAGTTGTTTGCGCAATCTGTGGAGTCAGTCCTGATCACCTCAGGCAGGCCATTCCACGAGGTGGGGGAGGCACAACAAGGAACGCGCGTCTGTGGGTACCCATTTGAACGGCAGTGTTTTCAGAAGGCTTTGCTCGGATGAGGGAAGCTGTTATGAGGGAATGTAGAAAGAGAGGCAGTCTTGCAGGTACGAGGGTCCAATGCCCCAAGGAACTTTGTATGTGATAGCTGGTACCTTGAACTGAACCTGGCAACTGATGGACAGTTGTGGAGTGGCTGCAGAATGGGTGTAATATTTGTGCTCCTGATAGTAACCGAGCTGTATCATGCTGTATCAGCCAGAGGTTCCGAGTTGACTTCAAGGGCAGACACCCAGCTTGTTCACTGAGGTAATCTGCCCTGAGTCCTCACTCCAAGAGATCTGAGGTGAGCATTGGCCAGGTTAAGAACCTTATCTGTGGTGACACCATCATTGCGGAATTGTCCCCCTCTTGAGAGGGTCATCTGACTCTGTTCTTTTTGTTGTCTAGACACCCAAGTGAAGACAGTTTTGGTTCAGTATTGGTATTGGTTAACTGCCTTGGATTGCACTGATTTTTTCCCCCCGTTGCTTTGCTCAGAATTTTTAAGCTGTTACTATTTTCATCCCGCTCACCCTCCAGGGGGCTCACGTTGACATACATCTCCCGTCATTACAAGGATCCTGAGAGGTAGGTTAGTCTCTGTCGGGAGATGGCCTCAAGATCATCTTGTGAGGTTCACTGCTACATGGGGGATTAGAAAACAATACTCCCCCCCCGTCCGACCACTACTCCACAATGATCCTCCAAAGCTTATCTGCTGCAGTGGTTGCATGCAAAGTGGCACCAGCAGCAAGTGGCATGGACATGACAGCCACACCATCCTATACATGTGCTGTTCACACAAGTATACTTGTGCTCCATCCCTGCCCCTCCCCCCTTTTCCCATTAACCTGCTCAGAACTTCAAGGCACAATGGCAGTTCGTTCATTCATTCGTTCGTTCGTTCGTTCATTCATTCATTCATTCTCTTCGTTCGTTCATTCGTTTGTTCATTCGTTTGTTCATTCTCTTCATTCATTCACTCATTCATTCATTCATTCAATTCGTTTGTTCATTCTTCATTCATTCATTCATTCATTCATTCATTCATTCATTCATTCATTCTCCCCAACAGGGACTCAGAGCCGCTGACATCCTTCTCCTCCCCTCCATTTTGTCCTTACAACATCCCCTTGAGGTGAGGCTGAGAGTGTGTGACTGGCTGAAGGTCACCCAGCACGCTTCCATGGCAAAGTGGGAATTTGAACCTGGGTCTCCCACATCCCACACTCTAACCCCTGTGCCACACTGGCTGTCAGTTTCACTGCAAACCCCACTTTCGCCCGTTCTGCTGAGCCGTACTGTAATGCAACAGCGTGGCTCGGCAGGGGGAGGGCTGAAGGTGTGTGATGTGGCCCAGCAGTATGTTGTCTTGCACTGCTTTGAAAGCGGCGCTTAGCTCTTCACCGCCTCCCCATAATGGTGACAGAGGGGATTGGAATGAAATTGCCGAGCAGTCGGGTTAGAACGGATAAAAGGAAGGAGTTCTTCACCCAAAGCGTGATTAACACATGGAATTCACTGCCACAGGAGGTGGCGGCTACAAGCACGGACAGCTTCAAGAGGGAATTAGATAAGCCTATGGAGCAGAGGTCCATCAGTGGCTATTAGCCACAAGGTATAGATAGGAACTCTCAGTCTGGGGCCAGTGGCTTCTCTTATGTTCTTATGGATAAACATATGGAGCAGAGGTCCATCAGTGGCTATTACCCACAAGTTGTAGGTGGAACACGATCTGGGGCAGTGAGGCTCTGTATTCTTAGTGCTTGGGGGACAAGGGGGGGGCCTTTGGAGTTCTGGCCCCACTGCTGGACCTCCTGATGGCACCTGGTATTTTTGGCCACTGTGTGACAGAGTGTTGGACTGGATGGGCCATTGGCCTGATCCAGCATGGCTTCTCTTATGTTGTTACGTTTTTATGCACATGGACCCCTCTGTGGATTCCTCTTTTCAGCTGCATTAAGACAAGCTCATTTTTAATCTGGTTTAAGGAGGGAAGAAGAAGGAGAAGGAAAGGGAGGAGGAGATTGGATTTATACCCTGCCCTTCACTACCTGAAGGAGTCTCAGAGCAGCTTACAATCTCCTTTCCCTTCCCCTCCCCTCAGCAGACACCCTGTGAGGTAGGCGAGGCTGAGAGAGCTCTCTCAAGAACTGCTCTTGAGAGAACAGCTCTGAAATAACTTGTAACTGACCCAAGGTCACATCAGCAGCTGCATGTGAAGGAGTGGGGAATCAAACCCGGTTCTCCCAGATTAGAGTCCACGCTCTTAACCACTACACCAAAAGCCCCGGGACCTCCATGAGTCATGCTTAGAGTAGGCCTGAGGTCATGTTCAAATTCGTGTTCTGCCGTCGAAGCTTGGTGGATGACCTTGGGCTGGTTGCATGCTCTCAGCCTCGCCTACCTCACAGGGTTGTTGTGAGGAATAAATGGAGGGGAGGAGAACTATGGTGGCTGCTTTGGGCCCTGTCTGGGGCAAAAGGCAGGATATATAAATGAAATAAAATAAATAAATGTGGACGTACCCCTTTAATTCAGGGTCTTTCTGTGCAGGAAAACAATCGTCACATGGAAGGAGTCTGTGTTGATTTCTTTTTAAAAAAAATCTCTATATGCTTCGTAATTATATGTTTGCTATTCGTAATTTGAACACACACATTTGGGGAGGAGCCATGGCTCAGTGTTAGAGCATCGCCTCGATACACAGAAGGTTCCAGGACCAATCTCTGGCATCTCCAGTACAAAGGACCAGGTAGCAGGCGATGTAAAAGATGCCTGCCTGAGACCCTGAGGAGCTGCTGGAGTTAGATAGTGCTTACTTTGATGTACTAAGGGTCTTCTTCAGTATACAGCAGTTTCATGTGTGTATATTCACATGCTTTGTAATTACACCTTTGCTGTTTGTAATCTGTGATGCATTCTTTTGTTCTTTTGCTGACTTGAGTGTTTTATGGGAAGGCAGGGTCTGAATACGTTCAATAAAAAAGAAATGGTCTTGAAGAGAATTGAAAATGTTCTTTAGAGGGAGGTAGCTTCCTGTGATGTATGTAGGCATTTCTTTCCCCCCACTGTTGCCTCTAGTCAAAGGGGGTCTGCCGGTTTTTCACGGTGTTTCCACAATCCGTCTCCAGCCTCCATGCAAAAAGTGGACAGTTATCGCATCCAGTCTTTCTTTGCAAGTTGATGATTCGTTGCCTAAGGGGAGGAAAAATAAAGAAGGCAGATCTTCGGGTCGCACTGGAATCTCTTTTCGGCGTTGTGAGGTCCAATTTCCACGGGTCTCTCATGTCTTGCAAGCCTTTGAAAGCGAGTAGTTTTTAGTCGTCAAGACCCCTGCCAGGCCTGTCTTTGCTTCTGAGTCAGAAGAAGGCACGTGCTCATTAGATCTCTTAAAAAGGAATGGGGAACTAATTAAAAGGCAAGTAGATGAACAGTTATCAAGTGTGCCGCGAGCTCCGCTGTGAGCTTCTGATAATCATTTTCAAGCTGGGCATTACAGGGCGGTGGTGCTTATTATGGCTTATTAATTAGTGACGAACTAAGAGTCTGCCAAGGCGCTCAAATGGTGTTGCAGTGTGTGTTAGCATGATGCGTGCGAAAGCCCATCATGGAAGGTTGCGCAGTTCAGCATTTCATAATTCTCGTAATACCCATTGCCGTTTCTTCTTTTGTTCCCTGAATTAAAATTGGAGGCACCCAAAGAAACATAGAACATAATAAGATAAGAACATAAGAGAAGCCAATGTTGGATCAGGCCAATGGCCCATCCAGTACAACACTCTGTCACACAGTGGCCAAGAATACCAGGTGCCATCAGGAGGTCCAGCAGTGGGGCCAGGACACTAGAAGCACCCCCACTGTTGCGCCCCCCTCCAGCTCCAAGAATACAGAGCATCCCTTGCCCCAGACTGAGAGTTCCTGGCTGATTTCGCACTAAAGCTGCCTCTATGTTGCGCCGCCGTTTGCCCCGATACTATTGGTCAGTTTCGCACCTGAAGCTGCGGGGCTGCATTTTGACTCGCAGCTTTGCCCGATTTCCCCCGCAGTTTTGTGATCCTGTTTTTTGAGGATCACGAAACGACGGAGGAAATCGGGCGAAGCCGCAGGGCAAATGCAGCCCCGCGACTTCGGGTGTGAAATTGACCAATAGTATCGGGGCAAACGGCAGCGCAACATCGAGGCAGCTCTAGTGCGAAATCAGCCCCTATCTATACCTTGTGGTTGGAAGGGACCCCAAGGGTCATCTAGACCAACTCCCTACCCAATACAGGAAATTCACATCTACCCCCCCCCCCCCGCCTAGGGTTGCCAGGTCTGATTGTTGCAGTGGTGGTGGGATTGGGGGGGGGCATTCTGGGAGTGGTTGGGGGATGAGGGGACTTAGCGGGAGGGGGAGGGAGGCCCAGTTGACATTGCAGCAATGTGTCTATGTCACTTCTGATGTGACCCAGCAGTGACGTCATGATGCAGTGACATTAGGGTGATGCTCTGGTATTTGGGGCAAAAACTATATGGTAAATTTGGCTTCTACCTTAGATGTTTTGCCCAAATTCCAGAGCGTGGCCCCGATATTGCTGACATGATGATGTCACTTCCAGGTCACGTCAGAAGGGACTTAGGCATGCTGCTGCAGTGTCAACTGGGCCTCACTCTTTTCCTTGGTAAGTTCCCCCGCTGGTCAGCTGATCAATGGAGGGGCGGTGGGGGGATCTGGCAACCCTGTCCCCCCCACTCCTCCAGTGACCCCTACTCTATGTCCAGACGAAGGCAAAAAACCTCCCGGATCCCTGGGCCAATCGGGCCTAGAGGAAAATTCCTTCCTAACCCCAAAGTAGTGATTGACATTACCCTGGACATATAAGAAAGGTCCATGAGAGCTGAGCACTGGCTCATGTCTTCCTACCCTCCCTCTCACAACCTGCCCTTCTCACTTGCTTTTTAACCTTTTTTTTTTAACTTTTCAGTCGTCAAAAAGTAAGACTTACCTGTGCAAGTCGGTGTTTCGAGCCTGTTTGGAAGTTAGCAAGCTCATTGCAGGGACTGACAGAGACAGAACAGACAGCCTGCTTTGAAGGCTGGTGATTTTGCAGTTCCTCTGCACTGGAACCTGTTGATTACTAGATACAGGGAAGTAGAAAAGTTATCCGTCCCTTGGCTGATTGGCAAGTCTATTGAACATCTAGCTTAGATTACTGTGATGTGCTCTGCACGGGACTGCCCTCGATGAGTGTCTGAAAACTACCGTTGGTACAGAATGCTGTGGCAGGAATGTTGACTGGAGTGGGTTATGGGGACCACGTCCCTCCAGTCTTGTTCCATCTACACTGGCTTCCAGTTTACTTCCACGTCCAATTCAAGGAGCTGGTATTGGCCTTTAAATCTGTATACTTAGTTTGGGACCAGCCTATCCTAAGGATTGCCTACTCCCATATGCACCTGAACAACCTTTACAGTCATCTTTGGGGACCCCGCTTCAGGTGTTCCCATCATCTGAGGCTAGATGGGTGGGAACGCAAGAAAGGGCCTTCTCGGTTGTGGCTCCAAAACTCTGGGAATTCCCTGTGAAGGAAGAATCGCCTCCCCTTCTATTGTTACCTTCTGTGAGCAGGTGAACGCCTTTTTGTTTGGCATTCCCTTACTGGCCCTCCTTCCAGTCTGTTTTTAATTGTTGCTGTATAAGATTTGTATGTATTTCAAAGTTGGTTTTTAATGTGTGAGCTTTTTGTCCCCTAAGGGCTCTAATTGGGTTGAAAGATGGGGAAAAAATGTTTTTAAAAAACCAGTGGCAGGCCAGAACAGTAAATCATGCAGAGATGCACTGTATAGCCTCATTTGGGGAATTCACAGGGAAATATCTCATATGCCTCTCACAGGTTTTCCTTGGGGGGGAAAAAAGGGTCTTATGCCCAACTGCTTTTTAAACCCAAACAATTTTAATTGCTTCTTAAATTGTTGGGATAATTTATTTCTCATATCACTTTAGTAGGTCTTCTGTGGCACATGAGCCTACCCTGGCACATGGGAATTACTGTCACTTATAACTTGCTTTGTTTTAGCCTTGTGCCCCCCCCTCTTTTGGTCTGGCCTTGCCTCATTTTTCCTCTGTTCTCCTTTCCTCCTAGGACCCGCGATTATCAGCTTTAATTTTCGACAAGCTTCAAGTGCCTGAATATTTACAGAAACCCAGGAGCGAAGGGGAGAGCAGGTGCGACGTTTGCGCCGCCCATCTGAACCAGCTGAAGCAAGAAGCCATCCAGGCCATTCACAACCTCGACCCGGCCAGCTGCCAGGACGCCACAGACCCTCCTCACAGTGCCGTGGCAATGGCCGCCGTGCTGCCAAGGCTGGCCCCCACGAACATGGTCACCGTGTCTTCTCAGAGGGACTTGTCTCTTGTGGCTGGGCCAGTGGGTAGACCGCCTGGCAAAACGACAAGTCTTTTCTCGGCGACAGAAAGGAAGAAGGGGATCGGGTGGCCGCAAGCAGCAAGCGGTTTCCCAAACTCCAGTGTGCAAGTGACTGTGGCTCCCAGTGGCCTTAGTGGGGCATTGAGCTCAGTAACGATCCAGGCACAGCAGTACCTCGAGGGGATGTGGAGTATCTCCCGGGTGAACAGCTTTCTTCCTCAAGCGTGTCTCGTAAGTAACTGACTGCTCAGACTCCGGTATTCCCCAGGTTCTTAACACCCCTCCTCCCTCTTTGCTGTGGTTTTGACAAAGGATAACTTTGTAAATTTCAACGATTTCAGTACGATACAACAGCACGAACATCTGATAAACATTCATAAAAATAACCAGCCATAACTTGATTGTTCGTACGAGCGAACAATCAAGTTTTATGTTAGGAGAAGTTGAATTCAACTTACTGTTCTACAAATAGTCAATAGGTAAAAAATAAATGAGTATTAAAACCTACTATATGATATCACCCATAAGGAATGGGTTGTAAGGCAGAAGACCCCTTCGTGCCATATAATCTAAGAATGGTAACCATTATCAAGTTCCGATTGTAATAATCTGTCTGATAAGCGTTCCATAACAAAGGAGACTTGTAAATAAGAATCTTTTTTTTTAATGCTGTTAAGTTGCACTCGCAGCTGACTTATGGCAACCCCATAGTGGGTTCATGGCAAGAGGCATTCAGAGGTGGTTTGCCATTGCCTGCCTATGCATAGCAACCCTAGACTTTGTTGGCGGTCTCTCTCTTACAAGTATCAACCAGGGCATGCTGACCTTCTAAGATCTGACAAAGTCAGGCTACCCTGGGCCATCTAGGGTAGGGCATTAGAGACCTAGTGATCTGTAATGCTGGAATTCCATGACCGTGATTTCAGAAGTAGTATTTGATCCTGAAGTGACCCATTATGGATCCGGGCAAAGGATCCGGGCAGGCTCTGCTTGAAGGGAAAGATTTTTGGAAAGAGACAGGCATATCTCAGGTAAAGGGGCTCATGGTAGCGCCAGAGAAGGCATTTCCGATCAGAGAAACTGCATGGAGGGGCTCCCCCCCATGCCTCCCTTTCCCGGCACGCTTGGTCCAATCCATATTGGGCCTCTTGGCTGTTTTTATTGTATTAATTTAATTTTATTTACATTATTTATAGTCCACCTTTCTCACTAGGACTTAAAGCAGATTACACAGAGTGAGTCAATGCAATCAGCAAGCTGGGACGTTCAGTAAACATTGAGATAGGAATTGGGCTGTAGGACCAGCCTGAAGTCTAAAAAAACAGAACTGGAGCAAAGCACAAGTGTTAACGTGACACATTCAGTGTTGCAAAATTATGCGATAGGATGCAACCCAGAGCAAACTATACATAGCAGAACAGACCACAGTCCCCGGTAATTTATCTAAGTAGCTTTGGGAAGCCGTTTGTACAGTGCTAAACTATTGCTTGCCTAGCAAAGCCCTCTCGGATGGTTCAGTCCTGCACAGTTTGCGGAAAGCTCGGAGAGTGGGAGTGAGTCACTCCATTTCATGTTGGGTCTTCCTCTTTTCCAAGCATTATCGTCTTTTACATTGAGTCTTGTCGTCTCATAAAGTGATCGGAGGACCAGTCATACCCACATTACTGTTACAGTATTCTTCATACAGAAACATGTATGTAGCAACCTGTATGTATGTAGTATGTATGAGTGTTCAGCAGTACCCTCCCCCCCCCTTAAGAAGAAGAAGAAGAAGAAGAGTTGGTTTTTATACCCCATTTTTCATTACCCGAAGGAGTCTCAGAGCGGCTTGCAGTCGCCTTCCCTTCCTCTCCCCACAACAGACACCCTGTGAGGTAGGTGGGGCTGAGAGAGCTCTGAGAGAACTGCTCTTGAGAGAACAGCTCTGAGACAACTGTGACTGACCCAAGGTCACCCAGCAGCTGCATGTGGAGGAGTGGGGAATCAAACCCGGTTCTCCAGATTAGAGTCCATCGCTCTTAACCGCTACAGAAACTATGCCTTACATGGAGGTTGCTCCCAATGTAAAATGTGCTGTGCTGCACTGGTTAATCTCTTCGTTAGGTGTTCTGCACTCCCAGAGGAGTACATTGAACACTAAGCTTGACATTCTTTTCAAGTGCAAAACTGCCAAATTGATGTTACAGTTTTTTATGCTGTGTCTTGCAAATACTGTGTTATTTTCCTAATGGTGTATAGCGTCCTTTGGTTTAGAGTCATATTTTCATTATGCAATTTAATAGCATGCCAGCATCTGACACAACTTCAGAGTGTTACAAATATTATCACAGATATCTATATATCTAGAAGCGTACGTGGGTCAAATTGAGTTAACTGTGCTCCGCTCTTCAGGATCTTAAATGGGGCTTCAGAGTAGGGTTGACAAGCTCTAGGTGGTGGCTGGTCTCCTAGGACTGCAACTGATCTACAGGTGTCAAACATCAGTTCACCTGGAGAAAATGGCCACTTTGGACCTCTATAGCATTATACCCCATTAAAGTCCCTTCTCTCCCCAAACCTTGCCCTCCTCAGGTTTATATGGGGAGGTTGCTCACAATATACAAATTCACGTGCATGGGTTAAGAAGAAGAAGAGATTGAATTTATACCCCACCCCTTCACTCAGAGTGGCTTACAATATCCTTTCCCTTCCCCTCTCCGACACCCTGTGAGGTAGGTGAGGCTGAGAGAGCTCCTTTGAGAGAACAGCTCTGAGAGAACTTGTGACTGACCCGAGGTCACACCAGCAGCTGCATGTGGAGGAGTGGGGGATCAAACCCGGTTCTCCCAGATTAGAGTTTGCGCTCTTAACCGCTACACCAGACTAAGTTCAGTTAGTTTTCCTCCACCATCTGGGATCTTAAGTAACGCTTAGAGACCTGCTTACTGTGTATGCTGGGGTGGGGGGGGGAGCCTAACTTTGTGGACCTGCATTTTGTATGTCACATGCAATAGAGATGTTTATCCATGATTTCTCAGCATGAGAAGGGTGGAATGAAGCGCCAGTAGGGTTCCCAGGTTGCCCCGGTCACTGGTGGGGGATGGTGATGGTAAGGTTGCCAGATCCAGGTTGGGAGATTCCTGGAAATTCAGGGATAGAGTCTGGGAAGGACAAGGACCTCAGTAAAGGTTCCCTTGCTCGAAAGCCAGTCGAGTCCGACTCTAGGGTTGCGGTGCTCATCTCCATTTCAAAGCTGAAGAGCCAGCACTGTCCAAAGACGTTTCCGTGGTCATGTGGCCGGCATGACTAAACACCAAGGCGCACGGAACGCTGTTACCTTCCCACCGAAGTGGTACCTATTTATCTACTTGCAATTTCTTGCTTTCGAACTGCTAGGTTGGCAGGAGCTGGAACTAGAGATGGGAGCTCACTCCATCATGCGGCACCCGGGTCTCGAACTGCTGAACTACAGCCTGCAGTTCAGCGTCTTAACCACTTGAGCCACCGCAGCTCCTACAATGTATTAATTTTTATTAATATGTATTATTTATTATTAATATCCTACAGTGGGGTACAATGCCTCTATTAAAAGCATCCATTTTCTCCAGGAGAACTGATCTCTGTAGTCTGGAAATGGAGCTGTAATTCTGGGGGATCCCCAGATCCCACTTGGAGGCTGGCTTCCCTAAGAGCCTCGTACATTTTCCCTGAAATCTGATTGGTTACATGTGACATCTGAATTCAGCCCTACAAAGAATTAAATCTCTTTAAAGTCATAGAACAAAGTTTGAGTCCAATGGCACCTTTAAGACCAACAAAGTTGAATTCTGGGCATAAGCGTTTGTGTACATGCACGTTTCTTCAGATACCTGTGAATAAAACTGTGTTGGTCTTAAAGGTGCCACTGGACTAAAACTTTCTTCTGTTGCTTCAGACCAACATGGGCACCCACCTCAATCTCTCTTTAAAGTCAGTGATGCTCTGAGTAAGCATGGTTAAGACCGGCCTATAATTCTATATTTTTTACAGCTTCCTGCAGTGTTTTGTTGGTATTTAGAACTGCTCTGCCGAATACTATATCGGATGGGGGAGGGTTAAGCATTCTTTTGTCCAATGTCCTTGCCTTTGAGTAGTCCCAGAAAGTTACCAGGTAAGCTGTCCCTCCGTAACAGTTCCACTTTTATGCGATCCGCTTCTGAGCTTGTCATAAAAGTAGGCCCATAATCCTTTGTGACGCCTGTGTAAATAATTACTGTCTAGAATCACTGGATTTTCTTTTGTCCATTGAAGAGTATAATTATGAATGCTGCTCCCCCCCCCCTTCATGTAATAGCTTCTTATTCACCCCAAAGTTAACAAACTGGAATACAAATTGTACGTGCTTTAGAGATAATCCTCCCGGATGACATGCGACGGCTTTTCAAAACCGAACGGCTTCACTAAATTCTAGGAAAATATTGAATTAAAAGTGCAGGAATGGAAAAGAAATGTAATTACCTGCGTTGGGCTTTGGTCGAGGTCCGGATAGATACCGATATTAATCCGTGAATCTGTTAGAAATGTGCAAATACATGAACAGCAGTGGGGATAAAAGTAATGCCCTTTGGTATATTCCCAAATAACTTCATAAAAATGGGTAATGTAGCTCTTGCAAGGGCAGTAAAAACATCATGGTAAATAGAGCATGTTTTGCAAATGTGGGTTTTTCATGCAATATATGCCAAAGCCAAACAATGTGAAGTTATATGGGCCTCAGATGAAAACAGGTTGTGTGGGTCTGTTTGTGAAAACAGAGCAGGCTTTTCATGATAATTTCTCAAAATGCTGGCTTCAGAGAAGCTACCCTGCTGAAGGCATTATGCAAACATATATGAGGACTGGAGATGGGACCAGATTTCAAAAGCTCTTTGCTTCTGTTCAAACATCCGCATCCTGATTTGATTTCTCCGTCCGCTGAATCTTTATTTCATCATGGGGTTCTTTTTCCTGGTGCCGAATTTCGCCCCCATTAAAACAAAGGCTGTGGCTCAGTGGAAGAGCCTCTGCTTTGCATGCAGGAGGTCCCAGGTTCAATCCTCAGCATCTCCCATTAAAAGGACCAGGTAGCAGATGATGCGAAAGACTGTCTACCTGAGATATGGGAGAACAGCTGCCAGTCTGTTGTAGACAATACTGACCTTGATGGACTGATGGGTCTGATTCAGTATGAGGCAGCTCCATGTGTGTTCAGTGCTAATTTTGGGGTCAGCGTCCTGTAATGCATGTACGAATGCCACAAAAATAGGCTTAAAAATGAAGAAGAGGAGGAGGAGGAGGAGGAGGAGGAGATTGGATTTATACCCTGCCCTTCACTCGGAGTCTCCAAGCAGCTTACAGAATCCTTTCCCTTACCCTCCCCAGAACAGACAACCCTGTGAGGTAGGCGGGGCTGAGAGAGCTCTTTCAAGAACTGTCCTTTCAAGGACAGCTCTGACAGAACTATGGCTTGCCCAAGGTCATCCAGCAGCTGCAAGTGGAGGCGTGGGGAATCAAACCCGGTTCTCCCAGATTAGAGTCCGTGCACTTAACTACTACACCAAACTGGCTCTCCAAAATCATGTTAAACAGCAAAAAAGAAACATCAGTGGTAATGAACTGATGGTAATAAGTGTCCGTGATGGGTATGCTGGTGTGACCTTGGGTCAGTCGTCAGTTTTCTCAGAGCTGTTCTCTCAAGGGCCATTCTTGAGAGAGCTGTTTCAGTCCCACCTACCTCACAGGGTGTCTGTTGTGGGGAGGGGAAGGGAAAGGGATTGTAAACCACTTTTCTTCGGATAGCAAAGGCTGGGGTATAAATCCAATCTCTTCTTCATCTTTTCCCCCAAGTGGTTTACATCATTCTCCTCTCACTTGCAGTTTATCTTCACAACAACCATGTGTGGATAGTGTACTTTGGGTCTCTTAGGCTGCGGTCACACACACTCAATAATCCACTTTCAATTCACTTTCGATGCACTTTCCAACTGGATTTTGCCAGTTCACACAGTAAAATCCAGTTGGAAAGTGGATGGAAAGTGGATTATTTAGAGTGTGGCCACAGCCATAGTCCAGACAAGTACCTGGATCTCTTAGCTGGACACTCTACCCACTCTCTCATACTCTTATGTGTGGAAGAGCCATTGTAGATATAATACCTGCAAGTATTTATTTAATTTAGATACCTTTCTTGCTGGGACTCGAGATGTATTACGTAGAATAGGTCAATCAGAATCGGACATCCAACAGACAATGCAATGGGATTTTTGTGGACAGCTGTAACTAAGCAGAGATCAGAAGCATGAGGGATACTCCACATAATCTCACAGACCTTTCTTAATTGCCTATCATCGTTTTTGGTAGAGAAATCAAGTGATTTATGTGCACATGTGACCCAACCCCAAGACATATCTGGTGATCAGTTACACTGAGGTAGGGTTTCCAAGATCAAGAGGGTGAGAGCAAACATCTTGCGGGTAGCCAGAGAATAAGAGGAGGAAGGAGTAACTAGTGATAGGACACAAATGGTGCATGATCTCAGACATGTGTAGAATACGATGAGCAGATAATGTTTGCAAGCCAGAATTCAGAGAGCCCTTTGAACAAACATTACAAAACCCCAATCCAAGCTGAAAGCCACAGTGATAAAAACAGAAACGGAGATTTTCTCAAGAAATACCGAGCAGTCAAGATTGCTGGGCTGCTTCGCTGACGTTTACCTAATCAGCAAGTTAGCTAATAGGCCTTGCTGGTAGGATTCAGGTTAAAGAAAAGTCCCTGCAGAGAAAAAGAAGAATAATGAAAATATATCAGCTACTACCTAGAAATTAGGTATCAAAGGGTAAGACATGTCTGAACCCCTGAGCACCATTACTGTCTCTCACAGCAGATATGGCAAAACACCGTAATAGGTGCAGGCTAATTTGAATCAACTTCACAGTGTGTAGGAGCTATATTAGGTGGGAGAGCAAAACCAACACTCTTGCCTTATCCATGCATGGATTTTTAAAAAAGAAAAGTTACTTATTACATTTAGATTCTTGTCTTGTTTTCCCCATCATGGAACCCAAGGCCCCT
Organism: Gekko japonicus; assembly: GCF_001447785.1. Taxonomy (NCBI): domain Eukaryota; kingdom Metazoa; phylum Chordata; class Lepidosauria; order Squamata; family Gekkonidae; genus Gekko; species Gekko japonicus. Next base: position 16,745 of record NW_015170282.1, on the reverse strand, counting down.
TACCTTGGACTTCCTGGAGGGGTTTCACCCAGGCACTGACCAGGGCTAGACATATTTGGTGGCGGAAAGTACTGTCAAGTCGCAGCCGACTTATGGTGACCCCATAGGGTTTTCAAGTCAAGAGAGGTTCAGAGGTGGCTTGCCATTGCCTGTCTCTGCAACACGACCCAGACATTTCTTGGCCGTGTGGTTTCCAGTGTTCCCTCTTAAGCTGAGTTAGTGTGAGCTAGCTCACAGTTTTCTAGCCTCCGGCTCACAGATTTTTGTCTTCGCTCAGGAAGGATGGCTCCAGAGCAGTGTTCCCTCTAAGCTGAGTTAGTGTGAGCTGGCTCACGGTTTTTTAGCCTCCAGCTCACACATTTTTGCCTTTGCTCAGGAAGGAGGGCTCCAGAGCAAGCTAATTGATGCAGTAGCCAAACTGCTCGCTCACAACTTTAATGCCGGTAGCTCACAAAGTAGAATTTCTGCTCACAAGACTCCACAGCTTAGAGGGAGCATTGGTGGTCTCCCGTCTGAATACTGCCTAGGACCTACCCTGCTTAGCTTCTGAGATCTGATGAGATCAGGCTATCCTGGGCTGTCCAGGCCAGGGCAGACATACTTACAGGTTCAGTTGTGCAGGAGGACGACTGGCTACTCTATTTAAATTTACGTTCTGTTTTGCAAATGCGGCTTCAGGGATAGCTTCATCAAGAAGGAAACACTTCTCCCCCCCCCCCCGCCTCCCAAAAAAGTTACCTGTGAGTTGCCTTTATTCCTGTGGAGAAAAAAAGGAGCATCTTTTAAGTTTTTTGCATTGGAAGTGAAAGGAGCTGTACGGTGACTTTATTCAGTGAGGGGGGGAAATGGCAGGTAACAAAAGGGTTAAGGTTGGCTTTCTTCTTATAAGGCAATCCTTGCAAGCTGCATTTGAAAAACAAAAATGCTATTTAATATGTACAGGTATTGTACCTTCAGCAAAGGTTTTTTGGGTTTTTTAAAAAGATTTTTTATTAATTTCCACAAGAAGAAGAGATTGGATTTCTACCCCGCCCTTCACTACCCAAAGGTGTCTCAGAGTGGCTTACGATCTCCTTTCCCTTCCCCTCCCCACAACAGACACCCTGTGAGGTAGGTGGGGCTGAGAGAGCTCTGACAGAAACTGCTCTTTTTCAAGAACAGCTCTTATCAGAACTACGGCTTGCCCAAGGTCATCCAGCCAGGTGCAAGTGGAGGAGTGGGCGATCAAACCCGGTTCTCCCAGATTAGAGTCCGCGCACTTAACCACTACACCAAAGGTAGGGATGGGACAAGGTATGAGTTATGACATCCAGGAAACAGTCGAGCACAGAGAATCATCTAATAATTTAAACCACTTAGATCGAGTTCTACGAGTTCTACAAAAGACATACATCATTCCATTGTTTAACAGATATTTTCTGATTATCATTATGATTTATACATTCAGAATCTATCTCTCTAGTCTCTTGTTTGGATCCACATATAAAATGGTTTCCATACCACTTCCAGCTCTTGGTCATCGTGGTCTTTTAGCCTTTCCGATAAAATGTCAATTTCAACAAGTTCTAGAATCTTCATCATCTGTTGACACCTGGTTCACTTTCCAATATTTTGCATATAGAATTCTCGCTGCTGTCACCACATGTACAATTATATGTTTTTGTTTCTTATCTAAAAGTTCTGGTAATATATTTAACAAAAACAATTCAGGTTTATATGGCACATTCAACTTCAATATTTTCTGCAACCATTATGAATCTTTTTCCAGTAGTCTTTTGCTAGTACACAAGTCCACAGCTTCAGCAAAGGTTGTTGTGTGTTGTGTAGGGATGAGCTTGAACCGAACCCCGAAGCCAAATTCGTCACAAATTTTGCCCTGCTCATGGTTTTATTTATTTATTTATTTATAATTCGATTTATATCCCGCCTTCCCCTAAGGCTCAGGGCGGCTAACAATTGAGGCAAAAGCCATAATTAAAACCATCTGCCGTCACAAACTGCCACGCTTTTAAAGCAGTTTGTGGCAGTTCATGGATAGTGCAGAAAGCATGGGTTTAAAAGGACTCTGTCTCTTTAAACCCCTGCTTTCTGTTCTCTGCGAAAGCCACGAAAACAGCTGAGCCACGAACCAACATGAACCACATTTTCCCAGTTCATGCTTATCCCTGGTCTTGTGCCATCTAACTATACCCATTGAATAGTTGAGTTTTCACAGGAAAGTGATCAGTAGTGATCAGTTTGTCTAACATCTGAAGGTGTGACTGATCTGAGAATGGATCCCTTTTATATGCATCTTTCCTGTTTTCCTGGGGGTGTCGAAGAACTGAGATCACACTTGCTAGTTGCCAAGGAGCCAGAATGACAGTGCTCAAAAATAAAAAATGCTCTTCTGCCCTTTTCTTTATAGGTGTAATGTTTGCATAGTTAAGTTGGACACATACTCCAACATGTAATTCCTGGGTTTGGGGCAACAGGAATTGCACTTAACGTATATAGGCTGTATGCAGATGTTCTCCTGATGGCACAGTCTTGCTCTCCCTGTTGTGTGCAAATTCATCAGCCACGTCCAAAAAGCTGACAACGCTGGAGATTCATTCCGAAAATTTCGCTCAGCAGATTGTTGGACTCTTCTGTGAGAATGCGGTTAGAGGATCGCACTTGTGGACCGAGAGGCATTCCCATCGTCTTGTTGGAAAGGTGGAAGAATGTCCTGAAAACATCTTTTACCCAGGCAGCCTGCCAGTTAAAAAAAAATATCAAAACCCTCCCAAACAAACAACCCCTCCACTCCATTTGATCTTTTCTCACCTGCAGGCCAAGCAGTTGTTATTCCAGTCGCTTGTAAAAAGGACGTGCCCAAACTAGCTGTAGCAGCCAGGGAGGGCCGGCAAGTAACAAGAATAAGATCAAAAACAAGTCGGGCTGGATTTCACCTGTTCCCATCAGAGCCCAGCTTTTAACACAAGGTAGCTGGAGCTTTCCGTGCGCCTCGGCGTTTAGTCACGCCGGCCATGTGACCACGGAAACGTCTTTGGACAGCGCTGGCTCTGCGGCTTGGAAACGGAGATGAGCACCGCCCCCTAGAGTCTGATTCAACTAGCTTTCGAGCAAGGGAAACCTTTACTTTTATAGCTGGAGATTATTCACAGAAGGGATGGAATGCAATGGGGCCTTTGCAGTAGCCAGTTATAATCTCTCTCTCTGCGTTAAGTCTCATCAAGTCACTTCCAATTTATGGTGACCCTATGAATTAGTGACCTCCAAAATGTTCTATTGTTAACCGCCTTGCTCAGGGCTTGCAGACTGAGGGCCCTTGTGGCTTCCTTGATGGAGTCCATCCATTTCCTGTTGGATCTTCCTATTTTCCTGCTGCCTTCCACTTTGCCTAGCATTACTGCTTTTTCTAGTGACTCTTTGTCTTCTTGTGATGCAACCGAAGTACAATAGCCTCAGTTTGGAAAATTAATTTTTGTATTGGGGATTGTTCCTGGTGGTCTTGATAGGTCACCATAAGGTAGCTTCATGTGTTCATGTGAGTTAGTACATCCCCCCTCAGTTTCCATGTTGATTTGGGAAATCCCAGCAGAAAAAGACCCAAAAAGGCACAGTATGGTGGGCGGGACCAGCTGTGAGTGGTGGCACACACTGTACACTTGCTGATGCAAGAGCACTATTATGCTCTTTGATGCTATGCAGGTCGGAACTGTGCATGTGACATTAAAGACAGTCAGTGCGATTCATTCTTGCAGACTCCATCCAGCTGTTTTTTTTTGTATTTGTGCATTTTAAAGGGATTCATTGCAAATCTAAAGAGCGATTCAGCTGGGCTAATTGGAAAAGATTTATTGTGCGACTGCTAAGGACATGGCATTGTTTCATGATAGAATGTGCGTAAAATAGTGCGGCGGGTTGCAGTGGCATTCAGTATGGGCTTTTAGTTCCCCTTCTTTCCATTTATGTGTAATATTGATTTTATTTCACTGTTCAGGGCGGTAATGGATTTATAATTAGAATACAGTCCCAGTAATCAATGATGAGATTATTAGGCATATAAATAGAACTTTTGAGACTAAGATGAGGTAATTTCCTGCTGTAGCCGAGGATCAATCATGGGGTTTCTCTGTGAATTTTTAAATAGCACTTGTAAGATTTAAGATTGAAGGGCCTCTAAAGAAGTAAATTCACGCCTGCCTCTTAGATTTTCTACTAAGTAAAAGGACTGTTTTCTGTCAGGTCAGTTTGGTGAAGCGGATTGAATGTCTACTCAACATCTGTAGACACATACACATGTTTTGCCATTTCCCCCCCAAGAACACATTTCTGGAAGCTGTCTGCAAATTGTGGTGCTTGTATAAAAGGTATTCTGGATGTGGCCGGTATTAGAAGGGTGAGGGGAGTGGTTCCTTTCATTGAACACACATGAAGCTGCCTTGTAATGAATCAGACCATGGGTCTATCAAGGTCAGTATTTTCCACCCAGACTGTCAGGGGCTCTCCGGTGTCTCAGGTATTGGTCTTTCACATCACCTGCCACCTGATAATTCTAGCTAGAGATGCCGGGGATTGGACCTGGGGCCTTCTGCATGTCAAGCAGATGCTCTACTGCTGAGCCATGGCCCCCTCCCCTTTGGTCCATCAAAGTTGGTGTTCTCTCCTCAGATTAGCAGTGGTTCTCCAGGTCATAGGTTGGAGGCCTTTCACATTACCTGCCAGCTGATCCTTTTAGCTGGGGATGCCTGAGATTGAACCTGGGACCTCCTGCATACCAAGCATATGCTCGGCTACTGAGCCACGGCCCTGGCCACCAAGCCACATTCTTCTCATCACTTCAGAATCTTCCTCATAACCCCTTTAACTTCCCACAGTGATGGTCTCTCACTCCCCTCCTTTAACTTCCCACAGTGATGGTCTCTCCCTCCCCTCCTTGTCTGCTGACGGTGAGCTACTATTGTGGAAAGGTTTATTTCAAGCAAAAACAACCTCCTAATGAAGATAAACAAGAGCTGAGTTGTGAACTCTGGCGCCTCTTAAACTGCAGTGGCCCACTTGGATGTAGTGGGTGACATCTGGCGCTCAACTCTTCCCCCAATCGCATCACCTAACCCATTCAGCGCCTTTAGTACAACTTGAAGATGGCTGGAACAATGGCATGGTGATGGCTGGAGAGACGAGAGAGAGAGAGAGAGGGGGGGGGCAGGGGAAAGAAAGATTATGGGAATTAACAAAGAAGGGAGTGAACAGTGGAGGAGGGAAGTTGAAAAGGGGTAAGGAAGGAGTGTGGAAGGGGGATCCAGAAAATGGGGCTTCTGGAAGCACATCAATGTCATCATGTTGGGCATTGGCTTGGCTTGACCTTAGATAGTCCCACAGGACAGCAGCCATTTTGGTTTGCTGATTTACTAGCCCAATTGAAGGTTACATTTGAGAGCAAGTCTTGACCTCCCTTCCGTCCTCCCCTCCCCCCCTCCTCCCTCTCTCTTCCCCCTTCCCTTCCCTTATCTGCTCTTCCTTACTTATTTATTCTGTACGATATTACTCCCCTCTGGATAAGGGGCACTATGCTGTGCTTCCTTTTTATGTGCCATTGTACTGATTGTTAGTAATATTGCTAAGAGTTGTTTTAAGTCTTAAATTGTTGTTATTATTTTAACTGTTTGTCATCATGTTACCATTGTGGTTATCCTCCCTGAGCCCTGTTGTACAAGGGAGGGCGGGTTATAAATCAAATAAATAAATACATAAAATTGATGACTGTTCCAAGTTCTGCCCCTCTGCAGAGAACTTCCAAGGGCCATGCTTTGACACTGAACCTTTCATTCCTGCCTGCGTCTTGCAGTTTCTGGGCAGGTCTGTTGGTATTACCGGCACAAAGTTATTGGGGAGTATGGAATCCCGGGTAGTCAACTCCTTAAGAGAACTCAGACCTTTCATTCTGCTGTTGGGCATTTCTAAGACTGGGGTCTGTGTCTCACAGAGGGTCTTCTTCCAGCTGGGAGCCCGCACTACCTCGTTGTCTTGAATGTGCACGTTCTTCCTGGTCCTTCTCCCTCATTAGCCCCTTTTAGAAAAATGTGAGTCAAATCTTCTTACTCAGGGGTCATTTCCTGCAGGAGCGCACAGGTGCGGAGCTCCAGCAGTAAAGAGCCCAGGGGGCGGGCACATGCAACAAGCCCCACCCCCTGCTCCCATGTGCCCTCAGTTAGAGCAAGAAGCAGCCAGGTAAGCTGCAGGGCCCCCCCCCCCAGGCCCCTGGTCCAAAACAGTCCAGTGGCACCTTTAAGACCAAGTTTTATTCAGGTACAAGCTCTCCCTCCTCTGCGAGGACAGATCTGCACGTTCCCCCCCCCCCCAACAGCTAGCAATCCAAAACAGCCCAGTGGAGCCTGAGCAGTGGGTGTTGCCTTCTGACACACTTCCGGTGTGTGGCATATGCAAATAAGTTATGCTAATGAGTTATGCTAATGAGCTCCTGCACCTCTTTTTCTACGAAATGACCCCTGTTCTTACTCCCTTTTGAATCTGGGTCTTCGCGAGGTCTTTTGGGGGAACTGCTCATGGACACTTTCAGGCACGCTTGTTGAAGATACACGTATTTCGCCCCTTGGATCTTAGCCAGTATCCACAACAACTTACATGAGCATACATGCATCTGCCTCATACTGAATCAGACCTTTGGTCCTTCAGAGTCAGTATTGTCTACTCGGACTGGCAGCAGCTCTCCAGGGACTCAGGCAGAGGTCTTTCATATCACCTCCTGCCGGATCCTTTTTTAACTGGAGATGCCTGGGATTGGACCTTCTGCATGCCAGGCAGATACTCCGCCACTGAGCCATGGCCTTTTAAACCAAGTATTGTCGTACTGTAGGGATGTGCTGATGGGAAGATCGGTAGTTCATTATGAAAAGCAAACCTACCGTTTATGCAGATGACTTTTTCTAACAGCCTTTTAAATCCTTGTTTTCCCCTCTTCCTTGCACCATCCTCTGTCAGTGGAGTAAGTCGACAAAACCGGTGGCTACGTATTTTGTTCTGACCTGGGTAAATGGTTCTTTTTGATCACAGTGGTGTTGTGAGCTCACAGTGAGCATTGGACAAAGCAGCCTGGTTTGAGCTCAACAAAGCGCTGTGCATCTTTAATGTGATGTCAGTAAATAGAGGTCAGGCAAGGTTTCGTTCCCAATTTCCCCCCTCTCTTGCCAGTGATGAATCCCTGGCAATAGAACAGATTACTTTACTCCTGCGTCATGGCTTTGTATCCTCATCACTTGCCAAGCTGTGAGGCTAAAAGGAGGCTGTTCTCAGCACAGGCCAGGGTGGTGTGGTGGATTGGCAGGCTTGGCCCTTGTAAAATTAGTGATCTGGGTAAAGCACCGTCAACTTGCGGCCGTCTTCTGGCAACCTTTCATGGGATTTTTGAGGCAAGAGATGAGCAGAGGTGGTTTGCCATTGAAGAAGAAGAGGAGAAGAAGAAGAGATTGGATTTCTATCTCTCCCTTCGTTACCCGAAAAAGTCTCAGAGTGGCTTACAATCCCTTTGCCTTTAGATGCCACCTACGGACAGGGGGTTGGATCCATCCATCTTTTTCACTCACGTAATTCTCCTCCTTGCTGCAGTCCCCATCCCCAGTATATTTGTCTTGGTAGTCAAAGGAGACGCCCTCTTCCCTTTTTCACTAGTAGAAAAGCTGGTGGGATCCAACCCAGTGTGGTTCTCTTCACTGTATCATCTTCTTAAGAAGGTCACCATGTATTAAGATGCAGGCATTTGATAAGGTGGCGACCTGTAGACTGTACCTAGAAACTTGTAGTCAAACTGGTCTGGTCCCTAGAGATCACTGAATGGATCTTCCCAGCATTAACAAAAAAGGAAAATAATGGCCATGGTGCCAAAGTGCAAATCCTTCTCTCCCACCTGGTTTTGCCGATCAAAACCAAACTCTCACTCTGGCCCTCTGTCTCCATCCATTCTTGGTTTATGTCTACTTATTATCTTTCCTTTCCCTTTAGAGGCTAATTGGCTCTTCTCCTTCTGCTCTCAAGCCCTTGGGCCAATTAGCTGCTAAAAGGAGAAAGAAGATAAGCAGAGGTAAACAATCTGCCCGGATGGCCCAGGTTAGCCCCATCTCATCAGGTCTCGGAAGCTAAGCAGGGTCGGCCCTGGTCAGTATTTGGATGGGAGACCACCATGGACATCCAGGTCCACTATGCAGAGGTGGACAATGGGCAAACCACCTCTGAGTGTCTCTTGCCTTGAGAACCCTGCTGCAGGGTCATCCGAAGTTGACGACGACTTGATAATGCTTTCCACCACCACTAAACAATGGAGGAAAGTAACCAGTGGTGGTTCAGGCTTTCCTGTTGTACCTGTGAATTGAGCTAGGCCTGCATCGCCATGCTGCACTCCTCATGTGTGGTTTGTGCCACAGGTGGCATAAAGTGTCACTTTGTGCCCCCAACAGTCACAACAATAACGGAAGTGGTTTTTTAAAAAATTAGTGACCTCTAATTTGAAGTTTGGAGGAATGACTTGAAGACATGAAACTGCCTTGAGAGCCAGTTTGGTGTAGTGGTTAGGAGCGCGGACTCTGATCTGGGAGAACCGGGTGTGATTCTCCACTCCTCCACATGTGGGAGGGCTTCTAATGTTCTAATGTCCTGGCCCCACTGGTGGACCTCCTGATGGCACTGGTATTTCTGGCCACTGTTGGACTGGATGGGCCTTTGGCCTGATCCAACATTGGCATATCTTATGTTCTTATGTGACCTTGGGTCAGTCAAAGTTCTCTCAGAGCTGTTCTCTCATGAGCAGTTCTCTCAGAGCTCTCTCAGCCCCACCTACCTCACAGGGTGTCTGTTGTGGGGAAGGGAAGTGAAAGGGATTGTAAGCCACCCTGAGACTCCGAGTGAAGGGCGGGGTATAAACCCAATCTCTTCCTCTTCTTCCTCTTCTCCTCCTACTCCTCCCTTGGTCCCTGAAAGTCATTACTGTCTACTCAGACTGGCAGCAGCTCTCCAGGGTCTTTTGCAGAGGTCTTTCCCGTCATCTGCTGCCTGATCCTTTCAACTGGAGATGCTGGGGATTGAACCTGGGACCTTCTGCATGCCAAGTAGATGCTCTACCACTGTGCCACCGTCCCCTCCTTTATCTCTGCGGGATAGTTCTGTGACTTTGATCACCCCAGGTGCATGAAAGTCTGAGAGGCTCATGTTTAGGCCCAAAGAGCAGCGATTCTGTTCTTGTTACCGGGCCGTGCTTGCAGTTACTAAAGCAACTGCAGAAGTGAATTTTAGTTATAAAGCGCCTCTTACGCTGCGTTATAACGAGCCCCGATGGAAACATTGTCAAGGAGCAGTAAAAAGTTTATGCAGAGAAGTCTTTCCCCACAGAATGGCTGTGGTGGTACACTTGCTTTACTTTTTATGACGATCTAGTTGGCCTGTCACGGAAAGACTGTTCTGCGGCCAAGTGCATATGTGCGTCTCGCCGATGCTTGCAGCGAAGGAGGTTTTTACAGCCTTTGAATTACCTGTGTAGAGCCTTGATTTACGTCACGTTTGTTCCAGTTAATGGTGGTAGGTCATGGAGTCTTGAGGTGGAAAAAAACGCTTTGAGGCTGTTTATTTATGATTTCATGCACAAACAGTTTCTTCTCTACGGATACAGATTTGTGAGATCAAGATTATCCCCACATAGATAATTACCATTCAGTTAGCCGTGACCATTGTGGAATGTGTTAGATTAATGAAAGAGAATCCTTCAAACATGCGTATCGGCATGCCAGTCGGGAGAAATGTTAGCCAGTCAAACATCAGTCTTGCCTCTGTTTGCACAATTTTCTCTTGACTTGCAGAACTGGGTTAAAGACTTGTGGTTCCAACCAGTATTTTTAAGACAGTTAACATTAGAATGTAAAAGAGGCCATGTTGGATCAGGCCAATGGCCCCTCCAGTCCAACACTCTGTGTCACACAGCGGCCACGACTCAGGTGCCATCAGGAGGTCCACCAGCAGGGCCAGAACTCCAGAAACCCTCTCAGTGTTGCCCCCCAGGCACCAAGAATACAGAGCACCAGTGCCCCAGACATAAGAACGTAAGAGAAGCCATGTTGGATCAGGCCAGTGGTACATCCAGTCCAACGCTCTGTGTCACGCAGTGGCCACGACTCAGGTGCCATCAGGAGGTCCACCAGCAGGGCCAGAACTCCAGAAGCCCTCCCACTGTTGCCCCCCAAGCACCAAGAATACAGAGCATCCCTCCCCCAGACATAGTATTCCATCCGTATTGGGACATCCTGAAGTATTGGGACCCCCCAAACTTTAATTGAGAAACAGTATAATATAAGGCCTAGAATAGGATTAAGGAGACCTGAGTTCCAATTCCTGCTCAGCTGTGAAGCCTGCTGTGTGACTTTTGCAACCTAATCTGTCTCACAGGGCTGCTGTTGTGGAGGATGGGAGACTATTGTCCCAGTCCCATGCTCCTTGGAGGAAAAGAAAGATATAACTTCAGCGGAGAAAGAGATCAATGGTCCTTCAGCAACAAGCTGAAAGACAGCTTCTCAATCAAGAGTAGGTAACTCACTGAAAATGTCGAAACAGTGTGTGAATGCGTTTAAGTGCTTGTTCGTTACTTCAATAAAGCTCAATCACTTTCCTGAAATCACTCTTGGATCTTTGTTAGCGGCGATCTAACAAAAATGCCCCTCCATAAATTGATGGTACAACCTCATTTGGAATACTGTGTAGAATTCTGGTCACCGCACCTCAGAAGGGATGTTGTAGCATTGGGAAAAGTGTGGAAAAGGGCGACTAGAATGATAAAAGGGTTGGAACACTTTCCCTATGAAGAAAGGTTAAAGCGCTTGGGGCTCTTCAGGGGCTCTTGAGGGGTGACATGATAGAGGCTTACAAGATTATGCAAGGGATAGAGCAGGTAGAGAAAGAAGTACTTTTCTCCCTTTCTCATAATACAAGAACTCGTGGGCACTCAATGAAATTGCTGTGCAGTCGGGTTAGAATGGATAAAAGGAAGTACTTCTTCACTCAAAGAGTGATTAACACATGGAATTCACTGCATGGAAGAAGTTACACTTCTTCCTGGATAAACATATGGAGCAGAGGTCCATCAGTGGCTATAGCCACAAGGTATAGATAGGAACTCTCAGTCTGGGGCAAGTGATGCTCTGTGTTCTTGGGGGGGGGGCAATAATGGGAGGGCTTCTAGTGTCCTGGCCCCACTGCTGGACCTCCTGATGGCACCTGGTATTTTTGGCCACTGTGTGACAGAGTGTTGGACTGGCTGGGCCATTGGCCTGATCCAGCATTGGCTTCTCTTATGTTCTTATTACAGTTGACCACCACTGTTTGCAGATTACTTATTTCACTTATGGGACATGTATTTCCCAGAGCATCCAGTCCCATTGAGCTAGGCAGCACTGGAAAACTGTATTTCTTGTGCTTCATGGAAAGCAGTGAATGCTGCTGAGCTGTGTGGGATGATCTCACCAGCTTCTTCAGTATCTAGGACTGAGCCGGCTTTTACAAAAGTAGCGTTATTGATTCTGTATTTGGTTGCAGGTGATTTATAAAAACGTCTGGTGAATGGAAAAGGTATAGTTCCCCTGCAGCCCTCTCTTTGAAATTTTCTCTCTGTGCAGATTAATATTAATAAAAACAAATGTATTACCGGCAGTATCCTGGAAACCCTTGAGTCACCACAAAGGATGCTTATTAAAAGTTAATTCTTTATTTCCTTTTAAATGCATTCAGTCTGGGCCAGTAATTACAGTTTCTTTTCAGTGGCTGTTAACTTGGTGGATATATTCCGCCAGGCTGTGCTTAGGGCAATTCCAGGTGGTTCGTGGAAACTGCATTAGACAGAAGAAAAGAGCTTGGGTCTGCTGGCAGTAGTTCTTTTGCATCATGGCTGCTGGTGCCTGGACTTGCCATTCTGGGTTATTAGAACTACCTGTAATTCACACAGGGATGAGAACCTTTCTCACAGGTTGAGTAACTGTCTCCGCTACATGAATACAGAATTATGCTGCTGTTCCAGATGGGGGTAGCTTGCAAGGGCCAAGATACTGGGATTTCGTATTTTATTCTTTACTGAGAATTCTCTCCCGTCTGGAAGTTGTTTCACTGTTCCATTTGAAATATCTGAAAGGCTGTCATTTGGAGGAGGGCAAGGAGCTGTTCCAGTTGGCAGCAGAGGAAAGGACCCGAAGCAACAGGTTTAAATTACATGCAGAAAGGGATCGGCTGGAGATTAGGGAAATCTTCTTTGCGGTCAGAGTGGTTCAGAGGTGGAATCAGCTGTCTTGGGAGGTGGTTCGCTCACCTTCGTTGGCAGCTTTCAAGAAGAGGCTGGACGAATATTTGTCAGAGATGCTCTAGGCTGGTCCTGCATTGGGCAGGGGTTTGGACTAGACACGCTGCATGGCCCCTTACAACTCTATGATTCTATTCTAAGAACCATTTTGGTGTAGTGGTTAAGTGTGCGGACTCTAAACTGGGAGAACCAGGTTTGATTCCCCACTCTTCCACTTGCACCTGGCTGGATGACCTTGGGCAAGCCGTAGTTCTGATAAGAACTGTTCTTGAAAAAGAGCAGTTTCTGTCAAGAGCTCTCTCAGCCCCACCTACCTCACAGGGTGTCTGTTGTGGGGAGGGGAAGGGAAAGGAGTTTGTAAGCCGCTCTGAGACACTTTTGGGTAGTGAAGGGCGGGGTATAAATCCAGTCTCTTCTTCTTCTTCTGTTTTTTTCTCCTCTTGCTTTTTGCCATTCTTCTTTGGCTCCTTCAGGTGAGCCAGCTTGTCTGTGCTCCCCGTACATCCCTGTAAGTCCAATTATTTAGGAAAGGTGAGAGTGGTGGCCGACTGGCCGTGCTTGTTCCTTTGTGTATGTGTGCATTAACAATTAAATCATTCCAAATGGTATTGGAAGAAGAAAAAGAAGAAGGGGGGGGAGGAGGAGGTTCGATTTATACCCTGCCCCCACAACAGACACCCTGTAAGGTAGGTGGGGCTGAGGCTGGGGTCACGCACACTAAATAATCCACTTTCAGTCCACTTTTCAGTGTGCTTTTCAACTGGATTTTGCCAGTCCACAGTCGGAAAATGCACGGAAAGTGGATTTAAAAATGGGTTATTTAGTGTGTGTGTGACCGCAGCCTAGGAGAGCTCTTGAGACAACTGCTCTTGAGAGAACAGCTCTGAAAGAACTTGTGACTGACCCAAGGTCCCCTAGCTGGCTGCATGTGGAGGAGTGGGGAATCAAACCCGGTTCTCCCAGATTAGAGACCGCGCCAGAGGCTGAAAAACTGTGAGCTAGCTCACACTAACTCAGCTTAGAGGGAACACTGCTGCTGTCTCTCCTCTGCTAATGGAAGTACCATTCTGGCAGGATAACTGCTGTTGAGGCATCGGAACAATGCACCCCTTTGAGTCCAGGCCTTTATCTTGCTTACCTTTATAGCAAACCTGGTAAGCCGGTTACTTTTATCCCCATATTTAGAACTAGAACATCAAAGTAGTTTGCTTAGACCACTTCATGAATTCATGTCTGCAGTGAGATCTGAACCAGGTTTCTGTGGCTCACTCTTGCTTTTCTGTGCCCTTCTTGGCTTCTCGGAGGCCTGTGTATCTGTCCTGGTTTTCCACCACGTGTAGCGCATGGTTATGTCCCAGGGAAATGGGCAAGAGGATTTTTCCAGTGTCCTGTCATTGGCAATGCACTCCTAGGAAGAATGACACCATTTGGGCTAGTTGAATTCTATTGATTGCCTCGGATTCCACACTAAATCACTGCTGGAAAGAATTCCTCAACTTCTGTTTTTTTTAAAAAGTCTTGCGTTTCTTCCTCCATCAGTACATGGCAAAACTTGTTTAACCTCTGACTTCAGGGGTGTTAATTGAGTAATTAAAGATTTAGTGGAGTGATATGGATCATCTGTAGGTGCATTATTTCGCTAATTAATTTATCTTGGCAAGCCTGACTTCATTGTGCCCCCCCCTCCCACTTCCACTCAATCAATACACGCTCTCTGAAGTTTCCCTCCCATTGATGCAGATCGCATTTGGAGAGCAAAGCATGTCTGTGTATATACTTTAAAAGCAACCCGGTACTATGGAAATGTGTCGATCCTGGCTCTTGTACATTCTTGAGTGGGTGTCCTTGGGGATGGTAATTAACTTGGAAAAAATCTCAGGCCCTCTTTTGAAGACTGGGCAGTCGGCAACCCAGAGGCTTTAGGGTGAAAACAGACATACTGGTGTTGGAAATGAGTTGACAACATATTCTCCTTCCTGAAACAAAGTGTCAGGAACTTTAGGAAGGTAATCCACATACCCAGGCTTCTTCAGAAGATAAGTGTTTATTATGGTCACGCAGAACTAAAGTACATGTAAACAGCCTGTGTTAAGAATGCCCTATAATAAAATGGCTACTAATTTATAGCATATTCAAACTACCCCCTCCCACCTGCGAAGCCAATGAAGTTTTCTCGTGCGCGTGGGCCCTGCCAGCAAGCAAGCATTTTTGCACCCAAAGCAGTTACAGTTCCCAGGCGTGGGGAATTACAGCATAGCAAAGCATCTTCAAGGCCAATGTGCAGATAGCGAGAGCATAAGGCAGAAAAGTGCTGAGAACGGGAGGGAGATAAAATCCCCCCTCACATTCCAACACCATGACAGGGCTACCTGACACAAAGCTCCTTGGGAAGGCAGCAAAGTGTGTCTGTTTTCACCCTTAGCTGCTTTTGTATTTTGCATGTGTGCATGTGTATGAGTGCATATGCACCTGGAAGTCATGGCGACCTCTGGTGATTGACAGTGTGTACACCTGGAAGTCATGGCAACCTCTGGTGATTGACCCCTACTGGGGGCCTGGAGGATATTCAGAGAGGTGTCTGAATGAAGCCTGACCCCGCCTCCGGGCTGCTGGTATTCCAAGGAGGCCTTCCATCCAAGTACTTACCAGAGTCGGCCCTTCTTAGCTTTCGAGATCTGACGAGATCGGGCTTGCCTTGGCCATCCTGGTCAGGGTTCCCTTAGCTGCTTTTGAAAATGTAAGCTTGAAGGTGATGGGGAGCAGCTGTCTGAGAACTGACGGGGAAGATGCACAAGGAGGAAAACAAATGGTTTCATAAATATGGGGCTGGTAGAAAATGCCATGAGCTCACAGCCAACTTGCAGCAACCCTGCAGGGTTTTCAAGGCGAGAGACGTTCCGAGCTGGTTTGCCATGGCCTGCCTCTGCAGTAGCGACTCTAGTCTTTCTTGATGTCCCAAGTACTACCCTGGCTTAGCTTCTGAGAGATGATGGAACTGGGCTAGCCTGGACCATCCAGGTCAGGGCTTCATAAATATAGGGATTTATAGGGAGTATCCAATTTTCATATAAATACAAGAAGAATCAGGAATGCGACCATCTTCACGTGCTGCATGAATAGGTAGGAGGTTGGCTGTTGGTGACTGCAGATAAAGATATAGAGCTGGAAAGATTTGGCCAGGGGTCATTTCGCAGAAAAAGAGGTGCAAGAGCTCATTAGCATAACTCATTAGCATAACCTATTTGCATATGCCACACCCCCTGACCTCACCGGAAGTGTGTCAGAAGGCAACACCCACTGCTCAGGCTCCACTGGACTCTTTTAGATTGCTAGCTATTGGTGTGTGTGTGGGGGGGGAACGTGCAGATCTGTCCTTGCAGAGGAGGGAGAGCTTCTACCTGAATAAATTTGGTTTTGAGGGGGTCCGGGGGGTGGTGGGGGGGGGGGGGGGGGGAGAGCTCTGACTGAGGGCTGCTGGGTGCAGGGGGTGATGCTTATTGCATGTGCCTGCCTCCTGGGCTCTTTACTGTCGGAGCTCCGCTCCTCTGCGAAATCTACCTCCAGGGTGGTTGTGAGAATAAAACGGTGAAAAAGAGAAGGAAATTGTAGGAAAAAGTGGGATATAAATAAGCAGGGCTTTTTTTGTAGAAAAAGCCCAGCAGGAACTCATTAGCATAATAGGCCACACCCAACAACAGAAGCTCATTAGCATATTAGGCCACACCCCCATGCCTTCCCTTGGCTTGCCTGGGCGCCCTGCAGCTGCAGGGAGACCGGGCAAGCCAGCCCTTGGACAGGCTGGGGAAGGCATGGGGAGGCATTTAAATGCCTCCCTGATTCTTCCAGGGGGCCCCCTGGCCCGCCCTCCTCAGAGTCACTGCTGGGGTTGCTCTCCAGGCCTTCCGTCTGTAGCCACGAACGCAGAGGTTTTGGCGATAGTGTGCGTGGCCAACTCTGAAGCCAGCCGGAACTCCGTTCCTGTGCGTTCCTGCCCAAAAATAGCCCTGTATAAGTGAAAATAACAAGATGTCTGCTGGATCCCAGGAATTGGTCTTATATATTTTGATCAGTCTTTGGCCATGATCACACAGGCAGTTTGGCCGGACACTGCCACTCCTCCCCTCCCCTCCCCTCCAGATCAAAGGGGTGCAGTCAGACAGCCACATCTGTCAGGCATTCCCCAGACATACTTATCCCGTCATAGGACGACTCGGAGCCGGGTTAAAAAGGCACCACATCACAAGTGGTGTTTTCGGTTCCCCGCACAGTCATTGCACATGGCCGGATGTCTGAACACATGGGAGCCCGCGCAGAACGGATTTGGCAGTCTGAACCTGCAGATCCATTCTGCCGCTAGGGAGGGTTTTTTTTTAATTGCCTATATGAGCATGTTGTTGGATCCCCAAGCATCGAG
>NW_015170281.1:1494631-1525863 GCF_001447785.1 Gekko japonicus | reverse complement strand
GTGGAAAACATGCTTCTATATGGGCTCTACACACTGCTCAGTTCTTGCCAACTGGAACTGACCAACCTTTACTTTAGCAATGTGAAATTAGCTAGTCACTTTGGGGTCCTCTCTATTTGGCTGTTTTTGTAACTACTAACTTTGCCTGCTTAGCATGCCTGCAAAGGCACTTCTTCAGCACTGTAGGCACTGGTGATGGTCTAGGGGAAATGTAATTCCAGAATACATTCTCTGTGTGCTTTTGTGGGCTTAAGTTAGCACATAACCACAAAGTTTGTAGTGAACATATGCCACAACGTTTGTGGTGAACATATTCATCAGGTGAATACACTGTGTTCAATAACTACAACCGCTTGTGAGCCGAACCCTGAATGTCCTCACCTCGCCACTCTCCAAGCTGAACAGTTGCTGACCAGCTTTGCAGCTGCACAGTATCTGTGGCAGGGCACGTATTTGTTATCTGTTTCTGCCCTTCTGCCTTACAAGGGCTGCAAAGGCCCTTTCATTCCTTTCTGCTTTTTAAGCACTTTTGCTGTGCAGTAGGAGAAACTGATTCTCCAATAAAGTCATGGTTGGTTGGGACATTTATTTTAATGAGGTGGATAGCACTAAATTATGAAGCACTGTTTGAATACCTGAAAAGTAACCTGTCAAACAGGCTCAAGCTCCTTACCAAAAAAAAATCAGCTCCTTGATTATGACTGACAAGCAGAACATGACCCAACATATGTTTGAGCATCACTGATTGTGATAGAGGTGAGCAATGTTCAACTAGGTCCAAAGGCCCATTTTTAAGTACATGCATACTTGACTTATGATGCATTCTATTTTAAGATAAATGGTTATGATTACTTTCCCTTAGGTTAGGCTTTCTAAGAATTAATAATTCAGTGTAGATGACCCCCAACCTTTTTAGCCTGTGGGCACCTTTGCAATTCTGACACAGGGTGGAGGCTTAACAACAAAATGGCTGCCAAAGGAGGTGGCGCAAACAACAAAATGTCAAGGACCGAAGTTGGGACCCATGGTGTAAATGATACAACAAACCCAGTGTGGGCAAGAATGGCTTTATACTCAAATAATGACAAGATGATTAAGCTGGTTTCAGTGACCCTTGAAAAAGTGCAAGCAGGTTCAATTACAGCTTGCACATGCAGCTATCTGTAATTTATGTGGTCTTCTGAAGATGCATTGTGAGCTTTGGGTGAGTAAAGCAAGCTAGCTCTTTCTTTTTTTACTGGTTACTATGTAAAGTATATTATGTTATAATGTATTTGTAATTTAGTTCCAGGAAAAAAATATGTCTGCCAGAAGAAGAATCTGTTGAAACACGCAATTTTTGCCTGGGAGGCGTGTTGCTTGCTTTGATACTTGCTGAATCCCTTTTTTGTGGAAAACATAACAGCCTGCTGCATCTCTCATCATTTATGACTGTTGCAACCTTCATCAGACTTTTATCAGGAGCAAGATAGTCTACAGCATTGGAATAGGTCTCTGTAGCTGTGGACGTTTCTATTAGTAGATATATTATGTTCTTTAGGTTTCTGTATTATAATGAATGTATAAGACACACTAGGGTCTCTATTGTATTTAAACCAATATATGAAGACACAAGTGCATATTAGTAGAGTGTGTTTTGTTCTAACATGGTGTTTCTTTGTGTTTGTCTTCTGAAGATGGGCAGTAGAATTGTTTAAGGTCAAATACATATGCTACGGCCTCAAATAAGAACCCCTGAATTTTGTGTGGCCATTCTTCATGTTGTAGTAACAATGCATGCAAGGATTAGTCATATGAAATTCAAAGAAAATTCAAAGAAAATACATTCTTTAACCATTCAATCAGAGTTACACACTAAATGGCTGTACTCTACCTTCTGGATGGCTGCAGTAGACAGTCCAATTCAAGCCCAGAAAGTTTTATGGATACTTGATGGCCTTTTTTGTGACAATGTTATCACAGACTGAGCTTCTCTGCTACTATGGCCCTTGTGGAAGATATAGGCCATTCTGTGTTTAAGCCCTCAGGCATATGGCAAACAATGGGTTCTTTCACTCTCAAATGCTTACTAGCCTGAAGATAGAAACTGTGTTTTACTCTAGTATTCCTTCCTGGCTAATACAGACAAGTCAAAATGGTCAAGAATTTTTTTCTGCTAGAGTATTCCCAGTGAAGCCAATGGGTTTCCTCTGAAGTCTGGAGTTTGAAGATTGCAACCAGAGGCAAAAGCATGAGATTGGAGGAGCACATATCCCCAGATTCCTAGCTTTAAGGATGTATTTAATGAAAGAAAAAGGAGGAAAAACGACAGTAAGAAAAGCACAAGTCCTTTTAAAAAGATAAATCAAAAGTTTCTAGCTGTGCCTCAGTAGTTTTTATCACCTTTGTTCTGTGCAAAGTATTTGCTTTAAAAGTTCTGCTGTTGAGAGCATTAAGCATGAAACAGACTTCTTCATCTTCAGCATGAACCAATGTTCTCTGCCACACTAGTAGAAATCTACCTATGTAAGGTGCAGCCAAGCATCTGTGATGGGAATTTCACTGACAGTAGCATCAAACTTTAAAAGAATGACTAAAGGAAACAAACAAAAGCACTTTCCGTTCTACGAGTAAGTGCCTTTCTGTGTTTAAGTTATTGAGAATTTTTCTAATCGATAGTCAGGACTAATGCAGGCACTGTAGGCTGTGTGTGCAAGTGCTTTGATGATTTAATCAATGTTTTAGAATTGTTGTCATTTTATTAATCCTTTGTCTCTATGGGAAAAGGAGTCATTGGCACTGACAGCAGAAAATAACTCCTTGAAGGCAGAAACTTGGCAGTCAGATTTAAGAATTCTGTAGAATCTACCTGTCCTACATAATGTTCAGTTGCATGAGTTCTGAACAGACAGCCTGAAGAGGTCTGGTCAAATCCTAGAGTGTTGCCCCGAAGCAATAACATCGATGACATCTCTTCCAGTTTTGTGCTGGAAGTGAAGTTGCACATTGGCATGATGTCACCGAGCCCCCTTCCTCTCCCCCACCAGTCTATAAGTTGGCAGTGGGGAACAGGGTGCCAGTGCCGGGAGGTCTGCCACCCCCCAAAATAGGTATGCCTTATGATTAATTATCTGGATGCAAGTGTTCCAAAGATACAGGTCATTGATTTCTTTTTTAGGATTCATTAAACAAATTGGGATTTTAATGTATGATTAAAAAAAAATGTTGTATTGGCTCTTCCTGCGAAGAAATATACACTGTAAAACACAGATGTAAAAGAATAACAGAACTCTGCCTGCAGGCTAACAATCTAAATAAACAAACATGAGGAAAGTCAACCTACAGGAAAAAGGGAAGACAATAGGGGAAGAAAGAGAAGAACATTACAATGAAATGTTTCATTGATATGTCATAAGACATTCCTCAAAAAGAGTGTGAGAAACAAGATCATAGGCCTATCTGGGGGACATTATTTTATTTATATTATTTATTTTATTTAAAATATTTGCATCCCACCTTCTTACCCAATAAAAGACCTCAATACAGTGAACATACATTAAAAGTCAACTTTATAACAATACAACAAATACATTCAGGTGGTGATGGAGGGTGGCTGTCAATGATGGCTTGGCATTGCATCTGGGTAAAACTATGGAATTTTTGGTGATTCCTAGAGATGACTGACATCACTTCTGTTTTTTTCACAAGTGATGACATGCTGTTGCTGACAGCTTCCCCACCCCCCGTGTTCTCTTCCCCATGTCCTCTCTTGGAACCACTGAAAAATATATGGCTCTGGTGAATCCGAGAGAGGTGTGACATCACTTTGGAGTTCCCCCCGGAAGTTCCACCATCAGCCCAGCAGCCATTAAAAAAAAAATCACTTGCCACTCTCCAAGCAGTGCTGGGAAGTGAGAGGCAGGGGTAAGAGATCCCCAGCCCCCACCATGGGAGTGGCAAACCTAGGTAGAGAAGAATGTGTTTGAACATAGATTGAGTTAGATCAGAGAGAAGAACATCTGGCAGGCAATTCAAATTATATAATAGGACAGAACAAAGATATCATAGGACAAATCAAGCATTAAAATCTGCAGCAATATCTTCAGAAAGCTAGTTGCACCAGTGTAGAATATGCAAATCTAATCTGCTGGATAAAAGTAAAATTGACACCTTTTTACACTACTGTTGAATATGTCTTGGCAGGGTAGAAATGATAATCACACTTGAGGGAGCCAATTGTCTCACATAACCTGAGCTGTAGAGTCTAGACATGAAGATACCAAGTAGTCTATAGAGAGCTGTTTGTATGAATTGTCCAAGCAAATGAAGGTGCAGTTCTGGAATGCCAGTTGGGAAGATCAGTCTCCAGGTGCAGATTTTACCAGCTGAGAACCATATTGTGTAAAGAATAGATAGTAAGCCAACTGGTGATTTTCTGGGCCAGGAATTTCCTAAGAAGTGCTGCTCATGTACAAGAGACAGTTCTCAGAGTACCAGACATTAGATCAGTCTCATCATGATTTTGTTAAAAAAAAAGAAAAAAAGAGCAGATCCTGTTAAGATATCACATGAGAAGGGAAAAAATAATAAGCTGAAACAATCACATTTTCCCCTTACCTAACTCTTTTGGGTGGAAATAAATGAGGTAGATTCAGCACATTTTTGTTTATGACAGTGGTAACTTTTCCCTAGCCTGAGCACGCTTGGTAATAATAATAAACGGTACTGTTATTTTGACAGAGCCCCTGTGGCATTTTCCTGCCTGACAGGAACCGTTCCTAGCTTCACACGCTTGGATAGGCCTCATCATTATTGTTTAGTTCTTAATGAATACTGATAAAATATTCATTGCCATTTGAAACTGCATTTTATTTTATTTTCTCAAGGTATTTGGGGAGAAATTCCTGTGTGGGCAACTAGAGATATCCTGCAATAAAGATCCATAAAAATGGGTCAACAAAATGAAAGCATCTATAAAAACAGGTTATGATGACTTCCAGTGTGTGTTTTATGCTGACGGTGCCCTCTGTTTCTTCCTGAAATATTAATTGCTGATTTTCTAGTTTATCCTTGAGTACTAACAGGTGCACATGTACAGATTCTTACACACTCCTTCCTCTTTTCCTAAAAAAAAAAGTTTGGTTCTGTGAAGAAGTTGCCCTTCTCAAAGTAGATCCCACTTGTACTTGATTAATTGAAATCAACAGACACCACTGAAGTAGTCTTCAACTAGATGTTTTGCTTAAAATGTCAGCTTACTACAAAATCAAATGAGGAGACATGTTTAACAAATACTCTGAAGTACAACTGGGGAAAGTAGAGGAATACAGTTATATGGTAGTGTTATTCATCTCCAGTTTCTTTGATGGAGTAAATCTTTTCTAGCCTGAATACACATTAAGGACTTGTTTTACAATATTATATCTAATTATGTGATCACATTAGCCCTCTTCAGATGTTCACCCAACTGTTACCAGAATATGTCTGGAGGAGAGCAAGGGTGCATCTGCTAGCCCCATTCTCTGACCTCTGTGCATTCAACTGACTGTTGGTACAAAGCTCATCCATGTGAACATATGAAGCTACCTTATACTATTGGTCCTTTAAGGTCAGTAATGTCTGCTCAGACTGGCAGTGGCTCTCCAGGATTTCCAGCTGAGATCTTTCACATCACCTCCTATCTGATCCTTTTAACTTGAGATGCCAGGGATCAAACCTGGGACCTTCAGCATGTCATGCAGCTGCTCTATGACTGAGCCATGGCCCCTTCCCAGCTGGGAATGGTGCAGAAGGCAGCATCCTCATTGTGTGGAGGTGGCTATTAGGGGTGTGCATTCAGATCTACCTGATCTGAAAATATACACGAAAAAAACTTTATTGGTATTTTTTTGGTATATCTTGGCATCCCAGATTTATCTGGGTTTTCTTAGGAGAACAAGAAAAAAACAACCCTGGATACAATTGTTTAAAGGGATTGCAGAAGACAGCCCATGGATCAGCTGTGTCAGCGGGGAGCAGACTGTTTAAACCAGGCTGCAGGAGAAGTCAACTCAGGATCGGCTATGCCACTGGCAACTGAGAACTCCCCACCTGCACAGCTTTTTGCTGGCTTCTCCTGCAGCCTGCTTTAAACCAGATTGCAGGAGAAGTTAGCCCAGGATTGGCCATGCTGTGGGGAGCACAGCTTTGCGCTGGCATTTTTTTTTTAACTAGTATTTTTCTTCTCAGGTCTATTGGACCCGGGGGAGGGGGAATGGAATTTCCAATAAATTCCAGATCCAAATATCGTACTACTGTTGGGATCCAAGTTTTTTTTTCAGGTATCCCAAAATTTTTTCAGGTCCAATAGATGCGAACTGGAAAATACAAGTTAAAAAAACCCTGCACACTCCTAGTGCCTATGTACGTACACATGTAGGGGCTCACTGCAGATGTTCAGTTGAATGTATGCACTTCAGAGGTATGGCAGAAGACATGATCTTGTTCTTAATTGACATATGGATGAACATTTGAGGAGTACTAATGCAAAAATTAAAACCAAATTGAAAATTTGGAACAAAACTGAAACAAAGAATAATACATATTAAGTGATGCAGGAATTACATTATAGGATAATTTTCCCTGGATATCATCCTGGGTCTGGTGGAGAGGCATGTCCTGAAACTCTGTTCATCCTGGGCATGTGCAGGCCCAGTTTGGTTTGGGACTATGGTGCACAGAGAGCAGGGATTTAGTCATTTCCCTGGCCCATTTTCCTGACCTGAAACATTCCCACGAGCTGCTGTTTGTCCTATGTGTACTGTGAGCTACATGTTATTTCCCCACAATGCTGCAAATAGCACCACTCCCTGGATCCATTTCAAGTCAAGAAAATGGCACTGGGGGGGGGGCTCTAAACTCTCTCTCTCTGTGTCCATGATCCCAATCTGAACTGGGCTTGCAGATGCTTTGGAAGTGCAGAAGTTCAGAACATGCCTCTCAACCTGACAATGAGTTGTTCCTGGGGAAAATGTATATGTAGTTATACCGGAAGTCAGTCTGTTAATTCTGTACTCTGTCTATAAGGGTGCAATCCTGTGAAGTGTTACTCGAGTCTAGCCTAAGACCTTTGAAACTGATCAGACTGAAGTAATTCTGTGCAACATTAGTGTGCCAGTCTGCTAGGATCCTTCTTGCATATTAATATGGTTGATTTGTAGTGTGCACAAATATCCCTTTTGTGTACATTGTCCAATATACAATATTAGGGTTGCCAGCTCTGGGTGGGAAAATACCTGGAGATTTTTGGAAGTGGAGCCTGAGGACAGCAGGGTTTGGAAAGAGGAGGGCCTCAGTAGGGTATAATGCCATAAAGTCCACCTTCCAAAGCAGCCATTTTCTCTAGGGTTCTTTTTCTGTCATCAAGTATAATAGCAGGGATCTCCAGTCCCCACCTGGAGCAACAGTCCATTTTTGTATGAATGTCACTCATTCCAGTCTACACACATAAACTGATTTCCACCAAATACTATTATTCAGTGTTTCTGAAAAGTACGCAGACGGAGAGTGATTTCAGCAAAGCGTACTTTATTCAATCAGGAATAAGACGACTTTGGCCGGCTCGCAGGCCAGCTTATATTCCCTCAGAACCCACCACCCAAAACACACCCCCACTTCCCGATAGGTTATTTACAGTGGCCGAGAGTCCCATTGGCTTCTCGGCCAGGAACCTAGCCCTCTGATTGGGGCAGGCTAGGATCCACCTAGTCCATTGTCTCTAGGAGCGAAGCTTGAGGTTTGTCTCTGGACAAGTCTGGACATGTCCAGACTTACCAGGACTTGATACACTACAGTTTCATACTAGGCAACTACACTTACTATCTGAACAAATGTGAACATCCGTGCCCCTTCCACCTCACTATCTGTTTTTCTTATGGTGCCAAATTCAAGCTCTGTGCCATTGTGCCCTGCTGCCTATCATTTTGGGGTTGCCAAATATACAGCTCTACCCTTTCTACATGCAGCTGCTGCCTGCCTTTCTTAGGTCACCCAAACATCAGCTAGTCCTTCTCTGTTTGTAACTCCTATCTACTTGCCCTGGGGTGTCAAACGCAAACCTCTCTGTTCACTGTGACTCTTTTCCGTGCCCCTTCCACCTCACTATCTGTTTTTCTTATGGTGCCAAATTCAAGCTCTGTGCCCATTGTGCCCTGCTGCCTATCATTTTGGGGTTGCCAAATATACAGCTCTACCCTTTCTACATGCAGCTGCTGCCTGCCTTTCTTAGGTCACCCAAACATCAGCTAGTCCTTCTCTGTTTGTCATTCCTATCTACCTGCCCTGGGGTGTCAAACGCAAACCTCTCTGTTAACTGTGACTCTTTCTGCCTGCTCTAGTATGCAATAAATTCCAGGGATACCAAATATCCCTCTGTATTTTCAGCAAGTAAGGTTTTAAATTGCCTATGAGTTAATACAGGATGTGGAATGGTGTACTATAGCCCAAACTTGTCAGATCTTGGAAGCTAAGCAGGGTTGGTATTTGGATGGGAGACCACAAAGGAAGACTTTGCAGAGGAAAACAATAACTGTCTATGGGTTTTCAAGTCATAAGTCAGCTACAACTTAACAGCAGTTCACACACACACTCACATACACATGTTAATGCATTGTTCTTACAACTATTCTTCAAATAGTTGTTCTTACAACTATTCTTCAAATAGTTGTTCTTACAACTATTATACTAACCCCCTGTGCTCAATAGGGTATTTTAAAATACCCTGTTGTTTAGGGTATTCAGGGTATTTTAAAATGCTTTATTTTAAAAAGGGGGCTGTACTTTCCTAACACAAGATTATTGTTGCTCACCCACCCTCCTTCCCATTGTACAACATGGGGTTAATTAGTGGCCTTCTGGGGCTGAGCAGGGAGGGGGTCATTTTTTTTGTCTACTTCATGGTGTTACTAGTCAGCTGTGGTACAAATAGACTTGGTCTTTGGCTTCATTAGGCCATAACCAGAGATACCATGAAAAGAATGTGTTGCTAAGAAGATTTGGCTAACTGGTTAGCACTCTGGGGCATCTGATGATGAAGGGTTATTCCCAAAACAGCCTATCATTTTCTTGAGTGTTGTTTTGAGAGAGAATGAGGGTTCACAATATTACCTTGACAAATGCCAGTAGATTTGGTGGGGGAGGGACCAGGGGAGGGTAGAGTTTAGGGAGGATGTTGTCACTTCTGGGTGATACTTTTGAAATTTCTAGAATATGCCTATGTGGGGGGCATTTTTTGCCACTACTACTTAATTCCTCAGGGGTGAAACCTGGGACTTGGGGCTGGGAATTACCCAGCATCAACCAAACCCTCAGCTGCTTGGGTGGGACACTGAGGAAGGGTGTTGAGGTGTGACACATTTAGGACTTTTCACAAGTGAATTCAGTGAAAATGTTGTCACTCTATACAGAGAGTTAGTAAATTTCCATTGAAAAAAGAAACATTATATACTGAAATAATGCTATTGCATGGAGGATACCAGTAGTGTTTTTTGTTTGTCTGGTTTTAAACAAGGTCTGGGATTCAAGCATGTTGGAAAGCACAGTTTACTAAAATGAAACCCCCCCCCCCCCATATTCTCAGATATCAAATTACTAATTTTGTGTTTACTGTTTGGCGGCCAGAAAGAATTTGTCAAATTCATTGTGATCAGCATGCAGTTTTTGGCCTCTCAGAACATGCTACCATGTTGGCACTAGCAGAAGAATCTTTGGATGTTACAGTATCTGTTGTTTACACTTGTTGTGCAGAGTCTAAAACAGGAATTTGTACATCTCTCCATATGAGTGTAATGGTACAATGGGAACTAGGGACATTTCCCTGTAAAGTGCACCTGTGAGACTGTGCTTATTTTTAATAGGAAAATTTTGAGGCAGGGCCTGCAGCACCTCTAAAGCACACTCTCAGAGAGTTCATCTTGGGACTCCTGTAATCCAGGGCCAACTGCTTTACAATTTTCTCTGGTGAGCGAAATGTAAAACTTTTCTCACTTGCAAGTGTGCTAAGCCTCTCTCAGCTGGAAGCTGCTCTTTCAAATGAGTCCTAACAGCCACATAGCTTTTTTTCTGCAAGGAACAAGTTGAAGTAAGCATGTACCAAGAGGGCCATGGCTGCCCACGACTTTCAACAAGCTGATTAAGGCAATGTTCCTTGCTTTTAGGAACATATAAGGGCATGCGAAAATGATGTCTTCCTGTATTCCCCCCCAAATATAGATTATATTCTCCATAATTCAATGCAATCCTTCTGTATTTTAATGCCTTCTGTGACCTGAGCAGATCTCAGAGGAAAACAGTATCAGAGAATTCAGGTGCCCGGTGGTAAACAACTTTAAATAGGTTTAAGTACCTAGTATAAGTATCAAGTGTCTGCTGAAAATTATGTTACATAAAGCCTTGACCACATAAGGTAAAAATCTCAAGAATCACCTTGTGCTACTGCAGTGCAGTCCCATGCCAAAAAACAAAACAAAACCCCCATGGTTCTATTGATTCTAGAAGCAGGGATGCCACGACCTTTGCATTCCTAAGGGCAGTGTGGGGAACCAAGTGAAGAAGGAAACAGGAATTACAATGAATTAAACATAATGAAAAAAGATTGGAGCAAAAACAGGCCACAGCTTTATTGATTACTGTCAGCCAATGAACCACATCCCAGCCCATGTGCTGGGGAACCAGAAGTGACAAGCAGGTGGTCCCACAAAGACACAAGCCCCTGCAAGAAACCCTTGCCACCTGGGAGTGGAGCCAGACAACACCCCCAAGCTGGGCAGGTCACTAAATGGTCCAACCTCCAAGTTCCCATAAGGGGTCCCCCCACCCAGGGAGGTGGGCGTCCCGGTGCAGCCTCCCCACAAATGGATCCAGCCCAATGACTAAAACTGCCACAAGAGATGAGTGGGCACTGCCCTGCTCCCACCAAAGCTCCTACCGCTGTAACCAAGAAAGAAGGGTGTCCTGTACACCACGAGGCCATAAGTCCTGGCCCCAGCAGGACAGATGCACCCCAGTGACCCTATACAAAGTGGACAGCCTAAAAGAAATGTTTGGATGGCAGGTGACCAAACCACCAGCTGATGCCACAAAGCAAGCTGCTGAGCTTGAGCCTGCAAGACATGGAATCCCCAGCCCCACCAGCTGATGCCACAAAGCAAGCTGCAACCTTGCACATTTTTTTCTTTGCAGATTCAGCCTTCTCAGGGGCAATGACACCCCTCCAAGTCCTTCTTTCCAGCAGCTCAGACCAGAATTACAAAACTTGAGGAAGCCGAGAATACAGGGACTGCAAGTCTACTGATATTGACAAGGTGAGGTCAACACCTTTGGGACCAGGTAGATCAGTGTCCTCCAGATGGATCACAAGAGCGTCTGGAAGGCTATGGGTGGCAACGGTGCACTGTCGGTAGGAAGGCATCCAAATGCATATCCCTCTGTCCCATCCACACAATCCAAAGGTGGTCCTCCAGCCCCAATGAGATCCCCCAACCTGGAGTGGAAGTGTAGCGACCTGCCTAGTCCTGACAAGGCTTGAAAAAAAATAAAATAAAAGATAGACAAATGAGCGAAAAACCTACATAAGGGTGAATGCAGATTGAATAAGACAAGGATCTCCAGCAGCCTACTGAGTGAATATTATCCGGGTACAACCCACATTCAGCGGCCAAAGGGGCAGTGCCGATCTGAAAGAAGTGTGTGTCAAAATCCCCAAGGGAAAAGTCCGATGGAAGCGATCCCTGCCCTTAGGACACTGGCAAATTGAAAGAGGGTGACAAAAGAACCATTGACATGCAGGAAGAGAGAACCAGGCCCAGAAGAGCACATGGCCAGGTATTCCCCAGTGAGGTGAACAGGGCAAGGTAACTGGACCCTGCTGATCTAAGGAAAAGGCGGTCCCCTGCCTGTTCTGATCCATCTTGGATTCCTGAAGGTGCACACACATAGTGGACTCTTGAATGTGCACATTGCCTACCACCAATGCCCAGCCACAGCAGTCATGCTTGGGAGCAGTGGTTAGCTCACGACAATGGAATGCTCCAAAGAAAGGCAGTATAAAGGAGGCCCAAAACAGGCTAATCTCAAAATCAGACCAATAGACTGTTGGAAGCTGCAACAAAAGTGCAGCCAGGATGCTAAAGGTTATTGGTAGCCATGCATCTGGTTCATGAGGGGTGAGCTTCCTCCAACTCTCAATTGCCCAGTGGGCCACAAAAGAGTGGAGGGGGGTCTGGATAGCCCTGAACCTTTCTGAATGAAAGATAAGGTGAATGGCCATAGTCCTGGGCACAAGTCCCTCTCCTTCATGGAAGCAAGACATTGGAGGACCAAAACAAGCCAAGAGCTCCTCCACAATGAAAGAGGAGAAAGCCAAAAAGGCAACCACTGTCCAAGTGTATGAACACTGAGTGGAAGGAGCAATGAAATTAAATACTCCCTGCATGATCAGTCTGGGCCAAGGTCCCACAGATCCTCTAGGAAGGGGTCTAGGTGGTTTGTCTCTGGGACCAAGGTCCAAAACCTATCATCCTGAAAGTGAGACAAGGCATCTGTGATGTCATTATCTGTACCTGCAATATACTGTGCTGAAAAAGAGATGTATGTGACAAACACAGGAGGCCAAATCTACACATAAGACGCATAGCCTGCCCAAAGCACGAGGTTTGGCAATTGATGACCCAGACAACAGCCTGGTTATTGCACCAAAAGCAAACCTTAATGCTTCACCACAGATGGTGACAACCACCAGTATTTGGAAGAATTCCAGAAAGATAAGATCCCTCAGAATGCCTGACCCTTCCCAACTGTTATGCCACTGCTTGGCACACCAGCGGTCAGCAAAAAATATGCTGAACCCAACACTACCTGAGGCATCAGAATGAATCTGTGTGGAAGGGCCCAAGTCAAGAGGGGTTTATCAGATGGAAACACCATTAAAAGATGCAAGCAGAATTAAAGTATGCCCTTGAGTGTGCAGTTTTGCCAGGCTATGACTAGAGTGACAAGGGCCTGAAGGGCAGCCAATCTATTATCAGGAAGCTGGGAGGAACCTTGAACAGAGTCAAGCAAGATCCCCATGTAAACCAGGCTTTTGCAAGGGCCCTCCATCTTATCCTTCCCAAGAGGAGCTCCCAATTCATCAGCCAAAGTCTGAAAAGAGGCCATGTGCATGGCACAGGTAGGGCTAGCTGATGGCCCCACAAACAAGGTAGGGCTAGTTGATGGCCCCACAAACAAGGTCATCCAGGTAGTGAATGACAAAGGGGGAATGGGTGCAGTCTTTAACTGTCCTTTCCAGAAAAGTGCTGAAATCCTCCAAAGCTGCACAAGCAACTGAACATCTCATGGTCATTGCCTTGCAATGTACCAGAAACTGTTAAGCTTAAACCCCAACAAGCAGTGGTCACTAGGATGGACTGGTAAAAACCAAACGGCAAACTATACATCACACTTAGCCATAAGGGCACTAGGGCCA
Source organism: Gekko japonicus (assembly GCF_001447785.1). Lineage (NCBI taxonomy): Eukaryota > Metazoa > Chordata > Lepidosauria > Squamata > Gekkonidae > Gekko > Gekko japonicus. The sequence continues at coordinate 1,512,383 of NW_015170281.1, read as the reverse complement.
TGTGCCAGGATTATGTTAACATACAGAGCAGCATTCCTGAGGGATGGCCTCATTAACAGATGAGCCTTTCAGGTAGGAGAGGTGGTGGATCAAGCAATACTCATCTGGGGCCTTCTTAGGGACCACTCCCAGGGGATACAATCTCAAATTTGGTATGGGAGGGGAGGTGAATGGGCCAGCAACCCAACCAACAGCACACGCTTTGGCCGTGTTAGCATCTGGAGATTCATGGGCTGATTTTAGATTACCTGATTCAACAGGAATGCAGGGTCCCATAAAGGGAATGTGGAAACCCTACATGAAATCCTCCCAAAGGAAAGATGCTGCAGCTCAGTTGGGATAATGCTCAAGCAACAAGCAGAGAGGACCTGGGAAAATGGGAGTGTATGCTAAACCCAACCCTGAGTCAGTTAAATGGGAATTATTTACTGGAGTTAGAGCTGGAGGCAGCAGCTGCCCTCCTTCCTGCCACTGCTGGAGGTCTGGCTGCCATGAAAGGGCTGAAGATCACCACTGCCACATGGGCAAGCCAGCCAGGCATGGGGCCCAAAAGCAGCTGTTCCAATTGTGGCTGAATTTCCAGCAGGTTGTGCTGACACTTCTCTTCATTATATTCCTAGCACGCCCTGTGACTGGAATCCCATCTGTAACCCACTTTGGTGACCTGGGAGGGGGCGGTCTTGCCCTTCAAGTGCAGGCTGACCTTTGTGAGCCACAGTTTATTGCTGATTAAATCCCACCTGGCTGGATCATTGTGCAAAGCCCACTTACAAAAAGCATAGACATAGCTGATGGCAGCAGAACCCCCAGCCAGAGCCTGAGCCTGCAAGACACGGCCAAGGTTGTTGGACAGATACCAGCCATGTTCCAGATATGCAGACAAGACCACTCCAGTGAAGACATTAAACCTCACAATCCAATTTAAAAAGGGGTGATCTACTACACTGTTTTTGTCTCATTTTTTTCAAGGGTGCAGGCCAAGCAAGCCAACATCAGCCTCAGGCTTGAGCAGGGTAAATGTCAACATAATACCCATCCAATATCTGCTCTCTTACCTTGCATGGCAAATGGATACCAGGTGAGTCCTCCATGTTGTTAAAAGTGGACCACCTTGGCAAAGCCCCTGAGGCCTGGGGAGACCCCACACAGCAGCCGGGACATTGGCCTCCCTTTCCCTCCTCCTAATGGCCTAAGATGGCAAGCCTGGAATTCAGGCGCCCATGACCCAATAATCCCCAGAAGATCCCTCATTAGAGGAAGACTCACCAGAAGACTGTTTGCTCCCAGAAGATTCAGGGACTTTAGCTGAGCAGTACACCTTATGTCCCTTTTGGTGACGCTTCTTGTGTGATTTACGGCCTTTTGGTGCCTCATCTTCAGATGAGCTGGGAGTCAAAGATTCACTCAGTTACTGAGCTCACCTATGCCCCTCTGGATGGCTGTGGGGGCTTTGTTGAAATAGGCCATAAACTAGAGGGCCTAACTGGTTCAGTCGCAGGTTGGGTCAGAGAAGGTGCAGGCTGAGCTCCAAGCTGGTTAAAACTCTTATTGAGGCGGACCAGTGCTTGGGAAATGCCCTTGAGAACTGGGTCGCTGTGGACCACCAATGACACCAGGACAATTGAAGGCTCAGAGAGTTGGTCCAAGGTCTGGTGCTGCCTGGGAACAGGAGCAGCCCATGAGGCTGCTTCTCAAAGAGGAGGCTGCAGGCCTGGTGGTTTTACCATTATGGCATACACATATTAAAATATATTCGGGTTTAAAAAAATTTCAAGTATCAGACTAATAAAAGCATATCAAATATTAATACACATGATGGGTCAACACTTTCCAACTGAAGACCAAACGCGTTTCAGCCTCAAAGGGCCTCCCTCAGTGGTCACTATACAACATAGTATAGACATAGTATAGACACACATGCAAACAAATGTATACAGGTTCTTTAGTACACTTATTTAAAGACCAGATGTTGTATCCTGAAATTATAAAAACAGAGGTGGGGAAAAGAGGGGAAAAGAAACTCAAATTATTATTACAAATGTATACCAAATCCTTATTACTTTTAACAATTGATTTTTTTTCAAACTAGAATTACCTTATATGTTTGCAATTGTGTTGCTGGTATTAATGATGGGCCATAGGTATGGCCATATTCATTTCAATTATTCTAAATAAAAACCATGAAATGAAATAGTGAAATTATTATATTAGTAGTTCCAATTATTATAGAACTGGGTTTCTTTGGAAGTCCACCAAACACAAAGGTGAGGGGCGTAAGTGGGGTCCCCCATTAGGGCAAAGTCTGTGCAGTGTGTCCATCAAAATGATGGATGCTGCCGACCCCAAGCCCACTTCCATAGGGCAGGGGGACCCCTCGATCCAGACCATTACTTGGATCTTTGGGGTAGCAGATATGGGGAGGCGTAGTACCTATAGGGATAGCTGGTTGGTGAGGAGGTAGAGTACAGAAGTTTCCACTGCAGTCTCATAGGTGGCAGTGGCCTGGCATCGGGGCTGGGCTGGAGGTTGCTGGGACCGGTTTCCCTTGGACCGGCAGACGCGGGTGAGGTGACCCTGTTTCCGGCATGTGTGGCAAGTCACGTCCCAGAACCTGCATGACTTGCGCCCATGCAGCTCCCCACAGCTGGTGCATGAGGAACGGCTGGTGACCTTTGCGGGGTATCCTGGAGCTATGGGTCCTGGTGGCTTCCGGCGAGTGGGTTGGTGGATGAGACGGACATCCTCCTTGTTGGAGTTCTCAGGCGCCGAGTCGGGAAGCACCAGATGAGAAGCTGAGGAGGATTGGTCACGGTGTCGTGTGCAATGGCAAGTTGTAAGGCCTCGTCAGTCTTGATGTCGGTGGTGCCAATCATTTTCCTGCGCAGCTTTATGTCGCTGATGCCCCAGGCGAACTGTGTCAGGAGGTTTTCCTCCACCTTGGTAAAGGCACAGTCCATGGAAAGCTGGCGCAGGGTGGCCATATATGCAGCTGCTGACTCACCCGGTTTTTTGATGCGGCCCTGGAATTTGATCGGTCTGGCGAGCGTTGTTGGCCAGGGCATGAGATATCTGGTCAGGGCGTCGATGATTTCCTCGTAGGTGCATTCGAGGATCGCCATAGGTGCCAGGAGACTCTTCGCGAGTCAAATGGTGTTCACGCAGCAGGAACTGAGGAGAAGGGCCCGTTGTTTGCCCGGATCGGTTACCTCATTATAGGTGAGGTGGCAGGTCAGTTGGTCCGTCCATGAGTCCCAGAGTTCATGATGGGCTGGATCGAAGATCTCCAGGTTTCCTCAAGCGGAGGCCATGACTTTGGCGCAGAGCGGGGAGTGGTTTTCTGGACGCGGTGCGTGGTGTGGTGCTGCTCGGGAGTGATGTGGGGCGCAGTGGTGTCGGCTGGATCGATGCTCGGAGCTGTGCTGGGATATGAGCCAAGCATGGCTCAGCAGGATCCCACCTTCGTCACCACTGAAAAGTACTGGGTTTGCCACATGGAGGACTCGGACAATGACATGCGTTTGCACATGTTTATTGTACTTCACACTGGAACTAACAAACGGCCCTGCAAGGCCAGCTATATATTTTTGGGGAAGCAGGGTACACACCCACTCAACACCCACCCAGTCCCATTGGAGGGTTCGAATTTCCCACCAAAGTGGCTATTGGTGAATGCTGGGGGAACTAGGATTCTAGGCTTCTATTGTCTAGAGGAGCCAAGCTCCTTACTGTAGCCACGGACCCCTGGTGGCGGCCCATGTACATAACACCCAGCCCAATCCAGGGGGAGGAGCCAGCAAACGACCAGTGTTTGGCTTTGATTGATTGATTTGCTCACTTTTTATTTATGTGATTGGCTGCTGAGTAGTGTTCCCTCTAAGCTGAGTTAGTGTGAGCTAGCTCACAGTTTTTAGCCTCCGGCTCACACATTTTTGTCTTCGCTCAGGAAGGATGGCTCCAGAGCAAACTAATATATGTGGCAGCCGAATTGCTCACTCACAAATTTAATGCCAGTAGCTCACAAAGTAGAATTTTTACTCACATGACTCCTCAGCTTAGAGGGAACATTGCCACTGAGAAGCAAGCAGTAAGGACAAGTCTGTGGGGAAGGAAGAAACTAGGACTCCCATCGGGGTTGTAGGAACATGCATGCATGAAATACTGTCAATTGCTTTGGAATGTATTGCTTGAATATGCAAAAATTAGCTTGAGACACGGGCTTGAACAGCTCCTGGACAGTTGAAAAATCAGCACCTAGCTTGCACTCAAAGAACAGAACATAAGCCAATGCAATAAGTGTTTGAGCATCCCTATCTAGAAATGGCTCTACAACCTTGTCTCATTCAGAAAGTTTGTGATTTTGAACTCCATAAGAAGAATGTTTTTTACACAGGGATGAAAATATTTCTGTTTCATTCTTTTATAGTTTGAAAATTTACTCTGTCTTTGTTGCAGTCTTCCTTGCTTCTGGTTTAGCTAATAGAATTTCCAAAATGAATTTGATCACAATTCAGGAATTTGATCACGTACAATTTACCATGACTTTCAGTACCTATTGATACTAGTACATTTTTATCCTGCCTTTTTTCCAAGGAACTCTGTGTGGTATACACGGGTCTCCTTTCCCCATTTTATATTCACAACAACCCTATGTGTAGGGTAGGCTGAGAAAGAGTAACAGGTCCAAGGTTATGCTGTGAGTTTCACATTGATTTTTAAAAAGCTACCCAAAATCCCATCGGCTGTTCCGTGATTGCACGAAGATTCTTGCATGTTTCAATGCTCCTGCATTTTTATAGAACACCATACATCAAGGATCTTAACGATATACACAACTACAAGATTGCTTTATCTGCAATGTTTTATCAATGGACATGTGCACTGAGTAATTTGGGAGGCAGTGGGGAGATACTGTGTATGTTTCCGTTGAAAGTGTTTGTTGGCTTATCTGGGTACAGAGTTAGTGGAAGAGAACACTGGAAGGGAATAACTTTCCTTGTGAAATAGTCATGTCTTGTTCAGCAGCTATGTAGACATTGAGGCTTTTCCATATAGGTAACTCAGCAGAACTGTCCTCCTTAGCATTCCTAAAGGTAAATGTAAAGGTTCCCTTGCTTGAAAGCCAGTCGAGTCCGACTCTAGGGTTGTGGTGCTCATCTCCGTTTCAAAGCCGAAGAGCCAGCGCTGTCCGAAGACGTTTCCGTGGTCATGTGGCCGGCATGACTAAACACCAAGGCGCACGGAACGCTGTTACCTTCCCACCGAAGTGGTACCTATTTATCTACTTGCAATTTCTTGCTTTCGAACTGCTAGGTTGGCAGGAGCTGGAACTAGAGATGGGAGCTCACTCCATCATGCGGCACCCGGGTCTCGAACTGCTGAACTATTGACCTTCCACAGCCTGCAGTTCTTTTCATTAAAAGGAAGACTTTCAGTGGCATGTTAACTCAGATCATGCTGTGAGCTTGATATTCTGGAGTTATACAAACTATTTCTCTTGTTGTTTGTTCTCAAGGCATTGGCCCTTGCTTTAATTCTGATTTGTGCTTTTGCTCCAAGTGCTGCTTTTTAGAGTACTGCCTGATTTTGCATAGGTTGGCATTTGGGGACTTACTTGGGCCTGGAAATCTTTCTCACCACAGCAATTCCTGCCAAAAGTGAAATTGATGTAGAGATGAGAGGGATTTTGCCCTTATAGTAAGAAATTTCATCTGGCACAATGAATAAAAAAATTGCCTCTTGTCCCTTTTGTTTTGCTGCCACTACTTTTTCCACACAATAATTCATATATATCACCATTTGTTAAACATATAGTACTGGGTAATGGTTACTGGAAATAACCACATGCTGTTTGGCCAGGGGTTCTGGAGGTTCTTTGTCATCATCTGGGCGTGGAACAGTGGTCATTGAGGGTGTGGAGGGGGAGGTATTTGTGAATTTCCTGCAGGGGAATAAACTAGATGACCCTGTAGGTCCCTTCCAGCTCTATGATTCTATGACCCTAGCTTTGATGGTTTTGAATGGGAATTAGATAAATTCATGGAGGATAGGTTCATAAAGACTATTAGTCATGATGAATTAATGGATCTTCCATGTTTGTAGGCGATATATCAGTGGTTCAGGGCAATGACATAAGGAGGTGTTTGGCGTTTGGACCTTCTCAGACATCTGGATGGCCATTATGGGAAACAGGATGCTAACTAGAAAGACTTTCTATCTGATGCAGACTGGCTTCTCTTATTTTCTTAAATATTCATTTCTTTTGCCTTGCTACCCATAGCCAGATATAACAGAGTGAACTAAAAATATATTCCACTGACAGGCCAGCTTTAATGAACAGACAGAAATGCTAAGGAAACCTACACTGCTGAGTGTCATATATAGAAGTGCCTCGATACCTATCTGCTGAACAGAACCTGAAATTATTCCCCCTGAGGCAGCCATGGACTCCTACAGAAGTCTACTGAATTTATTTAATCTTCAGTTGAGAAATGGTAGGAGCCTAAGGGCTTAACTATAAGTGTTATTTAAAGCAAGAATTTCAAAGGATCTATATGTTACAACCTAATATACTTTCCTTTCTCCAAGGCAACTGGGAGAAAAGTTTGGATGGAAAGAGACGAGGCTACATTTCAGGAGCAGAAGACTGTACATTTTTGCACTTTTTGTGTGTGTGGTTTTTTTTAGTTAAGAGAAATTGGGTTTATTATGCATACACATTTTTATTTGGGATTTATATGAGTTCTGAGTTATTGCGCATTGACATAAAAATTAATATGTGTAATGAACTGTAATTCTCCTAACTGAAATAATGACTTACTCTGAAGGACATGAGTTACTGACAATTTTTTAAAAAGCTCCTATGCTGGCATTCAGTGGATTCAAATAATGGGGCTCCAATACACCTATGGATCTCTGTGCTACCAGTATTTGCTCTGTTCATTTTCATGCTGTGGGTACACAGTTCTACACTGGTAAGTATTTTTTTTTAATTTGTAGACCGCCCTTCCCTATATGCCGAGCTCAGGGTGGTGAACAACATTTCAAAAGGCCCTGGCTCTGGTTGAGGACAGCCAGATATCTTTCAGGACAGGGATCACCAGAGGGTTCTTCTCCCCAGAGTGCAGTGCTCTTCTGGGGGTATACCAGGAGAGGTGGTCCTGTAGACACATTGATCCCAGATAGTTTAGGGCCTTAAAGGTTAATACCAGAACCTTGAAGCTGATTCAGCATTCAACCTGGAGCCAGTGCAGTTGGTGAAGCACTGGTTGAATATGTGCTGTCAGTGGGGTTCCAGTAAGAACCCAGGCAGCTGCATTCTGTATCAGTTGTAGTTTCCAGGTCAGTCTCAAGGGTAGCCCTGCATAAAAAGAATTACAGTTGTCTAACCTGCCCCCGCGATCCCCACCAAAATGACCTCTGACCCTGTATAGAAAGAATTACAGTTGTCTAACGTGCAGGTGACCATTGCATGGATTACTGTGGCTAGGTCAGGGTGAGACAGGAAGGGGCTAGTTGCCTGATCTGGCACAGCTGTAGAAACACCAGTCCAGCAACAGTTGTGATATGGGCCTCCATTGATAAGGAGGCATCTAGAAGTATGCCCAGACTCTTGGTGGTCAGCACTGGCATTAGGGGAGCACCGTCAAAAGCTGGGAGTTGGTACCCCAACCCAGCCACAGAACCTCCATCTTTGATTAATTCAGCCTTAGCTGGCTCTGTTTCAATCATCCAACCACAGCCTCCAACTTTTTTTGCCAAAACTATTGGGGTGTCATGGTGTCCATCCTTCCATCAACAGATATAGCTGAGTGTTATCTGACAACCCAGCTGAAACTCTGCACCAGCTGGGCATGGGGGTGCATGTAGATGTTGAACAACATTGGAGAGAGGATTGCCCCTTGAGGGACCCCACACACCAAGGGGTGTTGAGATACCCTCTCTCCTAGCACTACCCTCTGTCCCCAATCCTGGAGAAATAAGGTAAGCCACTTCAAGGTCATCTCACACACTCCTACATTGGCAAGGCAGTGAGTCAACCATGTTAAATACTGCTGTCAGATCTAACAATAACAGCAGTACCAACCTGCCTCGATCAAGCTACCTGCGAAGATTGTCTGTGAGGGCAACCAGCACCGTCTCTGTCCCATGGCCAGGGCAGAAGCCAGACTGGAATGGCTCTAGGGCCAATGTGTCCTCCAGGAAACTCTGGAGCTGTTCCATCAACACTCTCACAATTACCTTGCCCAGAAATGAAAGATTCAAGACTGGGCAGTAGTTGGCAGGATCCATAGGGCCCAAAGGTGGTTTCTTTAAGAGCAGTGTTACCACAGCCACTTTTAAACCCCCTAGATAGACCCCTGAACTAAGGGACAGATTGATAATGTCCAATGGGGGGCGTATTCTGTCACCACTGGCTTTCACCAGCTATGACAGACACAGGTCTAAGAGGCAAGTGGTCAGCTCAACAGCACCCGGTATCCTGTCTACGTCAGCCAGGAGAGTTGGCTGAAGTTGTCAAGTACTGAATCTAAAGACAGCCAAGGGACCTCCAGTTCACATACTGTATCATTGTTGGCAGGTAGGTCAAGGCGGAGTGACAAGACTTTATCCGCAAAAATCTCATGAAAGCCTCACAGCTAATAGCCAGATTACTGACATTTTGAGTTCTCTCCATAAGAGAAGTTAAAGACCTAATTATCCTAAATAAAGTAAATGGGCTAGCACCTCTTGTATAGAGTTCTGTGTACATTGCAGGCCTTTAGGGCTTGCTAACTTGAACATACATGCCTCTTTACAGAGAAGTAAATGGATCATGAATCACTTGCTCATTGTAAGTGCTATATTTATGAACCCTGTTAAAATTTACAAATTTTATTTTACAGTGCCTAATTCAAGAATTGCACACAGACCTGGATATCTTTTAGGGAAGAACAGTGGCTATAACTTGCTTCTTTAAAGTGTATTTCTACAGACAGAATGAAGTCAAGATACCATGAAGGATATATATTATATGGTTCTATGAGCAAGAATTATTTGGAGTGCTAGTGGTTAGCTTAAATGGGGAATGACTGGGCGTTTCTTGAAATCTGATGGCCTATGAAAACTGCAAGAGAGAACATTCCATACACAGTAGAATCTCTTAATTATATACAAGTGAATTGGCTATTAAAATGCAAGGGATAGATCAAAACATTTAGGTGAGATGTGATTTTAGCACCCAAAGACAACCAATCCAATAAAAACCTGTTATGACCTTCAAATAGTTCATCAAGACACATTAGAATTCAAAATACCTGAAGGGGAGGAGGAGTGAATCATGACAAATGCTGCAATAATAAAAATCAAATGGTTAGCCTCTTCTAGAATGTCACCTACAAGAAATCTACTGACTTGTAATACAGATATCTCATGTACTACAATTCATATTCTGTAAAGTTACTGATTCTGTCTGAAGGAATGCCATTTCTTTTTGTCCATGTGGGGACAAAAACACAGACAAAAAGACTCCCCAGACATGACTGGGGAGATCTGTGATTAGATTTTGCTACATCTTAATTAGAACTTAAAAGCAGCTGCAGGATGTGTGTGCATGAGTCCCAACTTGGTTTGGGATAGAAGAACTAGCAGACAGTTGTCTTAACCCTTGCTCCTTGGACCATTGGGCATACCAATTTATATGCAACTAACACCTCTGCCCCAACCCAATAACTAACTTGGGACAAGAATTGCAAGTTTTAAGTGCCATAACCACTGCTGGAAGGCTCAAAGGAACAATTTTTGTGTGTCAAAAACACCCTCAACATTGCACAGTAATGGAGCCTCACTGGGGATTTATGCTTCAAGCACCGCAGTAAGACACATCAGCATTAGGGTGCCAAGTTCTGCCTTTCAGTTTCCCAACCTGGTAGACATGGACTAGTAACTCACTCCAATGTTTAAAAACACAGTTTTAGGAATTTCTTACAAAAATAGACAAACATAAAAACATACAAATAGGGGAATAGAGTGTACAATGGGAAAAGACAAAGCAACAAACCTATCTAACTAACCTCTAGACACTGACCCAAAGCAGCTTACAACCCCAAAGCAGACATCTTGAGTAGCAGTCCTTCTAGCAGCAAATAATGCAGGAGAGTGGAAGTTCTGAAGAAAGTGAAGGCCCTTCTTCCAGCTTCACATCCTCTTCACCAGTCTGCATTCATCAGTATGATATTAGCTTCTATCTGTGTCACATGATTCTGCGTCCTCTGGCAACCAATCAGCATGATCAATTACTTAATCTAGATGATCTAAAATGAGATCTAGACTACTAGCTGTCAAACTGACATTTGAGCTGTAATGCTGTGTAGATGACCAACTGTCAAACAATTACTTTGACAGTTCCCAGCTCCTCGCAATCCCACTGTAAGGTAACTTCATACAGGTGCTGCTATGTAAAACACTTCAATGTCTAAAGTAACAATCCAGAAAATACTTATACATGGGTTTCTGGTTTTCACACAATAACAAATTGAGAATAAATACAAACACATACACTGGGGAATCACTTTCGTGACATGAGTCTATTGTACTTTGGTGACATTATGAGAAGACAAGAGTCACTGGATAAGGCAATAATATTAGCAAAAGTTGAAGGCAGCAGGAAAAGAGGAAGCCATGGCCCTCAGTTTTCAAGACATGAGCAAGGCTGTTAATGATAGGATATTTTGGAGGTCATTAATTTACAGGGTTGCCATAAGTTGGAAGCAACTTGATGGCACTTCATACACATGCATGCACGTGCGCATGCACACACACAACTGCCATGTATTTTTCCTGCATGCAGCCCTTTAAAGGAGCTATGTGCTAGACTACAGTTTGTTTTTAAACCAAGGTCATGTTTGTCTGTACCAGTAGAAAAGAGCAAGAGCTCCTTCAAAAGGAGCCACAATTTCTTTTTTCATTAAAGATGCTAGCACACCCACTGCTTCAGTTCATGTCCAGCTTGTGTGTTATGAGCAGGGAACCAGTCATTCAGCAGGTAACCCAGCTTGATCTTGTGGACTTGTATGTGCTGGATTGCTTTTTGTGCATGCAAACAGTTGTATACAGTGCACATAACTAGGATCTGGGAGACCCAGGTTAGAATCCCCACTGTACTATGGAAGCTCTCTGGCAGAACCTGGGCCAGTTACTCTCTCTCAGCCTAACCTTACCGACAGCATGGTTGGTGTAAGGATGAAAAGGAGATGGGATATGGTTGTAAGCTATTTTGAGTCCCAATTGGGGGAGAAAAGCAGAGTGTACTTGGCATCTAAATAAATGCACAGGCATCCTCAAAACACAAAAGTAGGGGCAAAATAGGCAAAAAAATGACTAAGGGTATAAGCCAGAAAATAAGGGTTCCTTTGGTAAACAGGGACAATTGGCAATTATGAAGTAAAGCAGTTAACACAGACCTTTTCCGTACCTCAGTGTTGTCACTGCTTCCCAGCGAGTTGAATTCCCAGCTGATGCTCTGACTTTGCAGCACCTCTTCTGCAAAAGGGCATTTTTGGGGGGGGATTTTTTTCTTGAATTCAGATCTGACCCTCCCCATGTGTTCCAAACTTCCTTTGAAAAGGGGTTGTGCAGCCGTGTTGTCATGCACTTCATTAGCGATGGAACCTCCTTTTTTTTTTTGCATATGTAGTAATGTCATAACATTATAACATTGTTTTACAAAGGATGGATGTATCATGGGGAACAGCATGGTTGCTGCCATTTCAAAGGTCCCCTGCCATTTCAAAGGTCACAAACTAAGGATATGACTGGTGAAGATTCCCACAAAATCCTAATGAGAAATATTCAATAGTCGAATTGAATATACCAATTTATAATAGTGTTATTCAATCATTACGAAGCATGCTAAATGTGTTGTCATGTACTTTGTCAGCAATGGAACCTCCATTTTTGTGCATATGCAGTAGTATTATAACATCATAGCATTGTTTTTAAAAAGGCTGGATGTATCGTGGGGAACAGCATGGTTTCAATTTTATTATATTATGGTCCACGACCAGATCCACTTGACAAAAACAAACACAACAACATGGTTGCCACCATTACAAAGGTCCCCTGCTACTCCTTAGTCACCAACTAAGAAAATGGCTGGTTATTGTTTGAACTGGATATACCAATTCATAACACTATTATTAAATTATTATGAAGCATGCTCAGTGTGTCCTCATGTACTTTGTATGCATTGGAACCTCCTTTTTTGTGCATATGCAGTAGTATTAAAACATCATAACATTGTAAAATAAAAGGCTGAATGTATCATTGGGGACAACATGGTTGCTACCATTTCATAGGTCCCCTGCTCCTTCTTAGTCGTCAACTAAGAAAATGATTGGTGATCATTGAACTGGATACACCAGTTCGTAACAGTGTTATTCAGGGGTCTTTTGGGGCCGGAGCGCACTGGAGCGCCACTTCAGGAGCCCAGGAGCTGGCAAAATGGTGGTGGCAGCAAGCCCTGCCCCCAGCTCTTCCCGCTACGGCCTGTCGCTGGCCTCCCGGGGCCCGTGCTGCAGCACTGCAGCCCCAGGGAGGCCCAAGGAGGCCCGTCACTGCCTTCTCAGGGTCCACACCGGAGTGCTGCAGCTGGAGGAGGCCGGAAGAGCCCCACCACCACCTCCCCTGGCCAGCATCGGAGTGCTGCGGCCCAGAGGAGGCCAGAAGAGCCCCCCACCTCCCCGGGCCAGTGCCAGAGTGCTGTGGCTCAGAGGAGGCCAAAAGAGGCCCACCGCTGCCTCCCCGGGCCAGCGCCGGAGCATTACGGCCCGGAGGAGGACAGAAGAGGCCCCCTGCCAACTTCCAGGGTAAGTGAGGGATCCTTGGGGGGTTGGGGAAGCTTGAATGGGGGACTGGGGGGTGGGAGAGCCTCCCCCCATCTCTTTGCCCTCTTTCTTTCCCTCCTTTTCTTCCTCTTTCCTTTTCTTTCCCTCCTTTCTCTCTCTCCCTTCTCTTCCTTCCTTCCTTCCTCTCTTTTCCTTCTTCTTCCCTTCTCGCTCTTTCTTTCCCTCCTTTCATTCTTTCCTTTTCTTCTTTCCCTCCTTCTTCCCTTCTCTCTTTCTTTCTCTCCTTCTTTCCTTCTCTTTCCTTCTTTCCTTCTCTTTCCTTCCTTCTTTAAAGGGGAGGCTTTTGAAGATGACTTCCCCCCCCCCTTTTGCTTCCTCTTCTGACATTACTTCCGGTGATGTCAAGGGGCTTTGCATATGCTAATGAGCTATTATGCTAATAGTCTAGTAGCTCATTAGCATACCATATGCTAATGAGCTCCTGCAGCTCTTTTTCTATGAAAAGACCCCTGGTGTTATTCAATAATTTTGAAGCACCCTAAATGTGTCCTCATGTAGTCAGTGATGGAACCTCCTGTTTTTGCATATGCAGTAATGTTATAACATCATAACATTGTAAAAAAAAGAAAGAAAGAAACACCAGGAGCTATAGGGGAAAAGAAGGGGGGGGCGGAGAATGAAGAAACAATGGTGTGGTGTCAAATCCTACCCACCCTCCCCAAAAAAGGAAAGGAAAAGAACTTCATGGACAGGTAATTACACGGAGAAGGCTTAATGAAACTTCACTGCCTGTTTTGTCCCAATGCTATAACATTGCTATATTATAATAGGGGGAAATTGTGTTGTAACACAATCAAAATGACACTTTAAAACATTAGTGGATTGCTCAGGGGACAACCTGAGGGGGGTCAGGAGGGCAGGAGGGGGTGTGAACATGTGACACTGATGACACAAAAGGGCAGTGGAAACAAAATTTGAAATTGGGAATACCTCACTGGAAAACTGGTAGTTCAGATCCAAAGGGTAAAAACTGTGGGAAAAGTAGATTCAGAAAATGCAGGGTAACAGGACACTAAATTCAAACCTGCTCCTGGGGAAGCAAAAAATCGTGCAGAAATTTTACAAATTTTGATTATTTAAGAATGCCAATGCAGAGGTTTGCACTTGTGTGGAAATGGTCACAGATTTTTCCGTGGCTGTAAAACAAGACAGAGTTACTCCCCAGCAAAAGCAAGAATGGATACCATTTTAATTGCTTATAATACTATGTAGGAAACTTTTAAAATGAGTGAACATTTTTATTAGGCAGAGAACAAAAGCCAGGCACAACAGTATAAGAAAGATTCAAACAATGCAGCAATTGAACCACAGCTTAATTGGAGCCAGGATTCTGACCTGGAATATGCAAAGTAGTAATAGAGAACAAAGTATTGCTGAGCATTTACAGAATGCTTCTGTTTCTGCTGCATTTCTTCAATGGCCAGCCATTCTGCAAAAGAGCGAGTGGGAACAAGGCTTCTCCCACCATCCTGCCTGGCTAATGGCTACCGGCTCCCTCTCCTCGCAGATTAAACCACTGACTGTGAGAGAGGGAAGGAAAGGAAGACAGCACATCTCTTTCCTTTGGGCTACTTTTACTAACATTAGTTGCTTTGAATTTGCCCTTTGAAAGGTAATAAATATCTGAACCCTCTGGTAACAGCTTCCATGTATGATTTCCTGTCAGTTTTGAAAAGAATGAGCTATCTTCATTTAGAAATTAAGGACTCAATCTAGCTCTGAAGGTAGGGCTCTACTTCCCTGTTGACAGATCTGTAATCCTTCAGGTGTAACATGGTGGCCCAGACTTCCTTGACCTAAGTGTTTTTTAATTCTTGCAACAAGGAAAATGCTGTGTCCTTCTGTGCACCATATATTCTGAAGAATCCAATGCTCTAAGTACAAGGTTAGGCTCATCCTTCACAGAAACATTTATGTGAGCGGCAAATCAGAAAGTGGTCAATCACAAAGGCAGCTATAGAGATGTTTTTCATCTCTAGTAACAGCAGGATGCTAATGGTAGAGTTAAGAAGACAAAAAAAATTCCATTGATTTGTTGACAGAGGCCTAGCAGCTGTCACAGTAAAACACGGTTCTCTTGCACTTAATCAATGTCAGCCTCCAACCAAATCGTTTTGTAGCCCAGATGAAAAGCAATCAAGAGGAACACCTTCATAAGCATGAAGCCTGCTAGATGGAGTTCAATGAAGTGTGTCGTTAAGCTTAGACACTTCAAGTGTGATACATGACCCGCAAGCTAATTGGAATCCTTTAACCCTTTCAAAGGTTGCAACAATTGCTGGCCTCTTTTTCTTAAAAAGCTGAGATTAGATGCCTATCTCAGTCCATGATTTTTAAAAGATATCACATGTCAGCTTTGATATGAAACCTTTACCCTCTCTGGAGTAGCTAAACGATCATCATTAATTATGTCTATCCAGAAACTGAAGATGTATGTTAAATGTATCTCCCCCCCAAAAAAAATCAGCCTTTCATGGTGACTCTGAGAATACTTACAGTACTATAAGATGCCTTCATTAGCAGTTCTTAAAGCATCTTGGAGACAAGGGAATGTGCTGGAGACAGGAGATCCCTTCCTCTATTGTTTCCAAAGGTAAGTTAAAATAATGACATTATAGTCTAACAATTTAATTAACATTTTTACAAGCAGTTGGCTTAATTTCACATCCTCCAGGTGTGTATCGACCCAAGCAGAGGCTGCAGAAAGGTTAGAATAATTTAGAGGGGAAGATAAATGGATAGAAGTTTTTATTTCGGTTATTTTCAACATACTGGGGGACTGTATCAAGCTCTATGCCATACATCATGCCTCATCATGTCTACAAACTAATACAATAAACAGTAGTTTTTAGACTTTTTGAAGTTCCTAACCAAACATCAGTGATTTGTCCAGCGGGATAGTTGGGCAACACCAACTTTGAAATTTATTAATGCAGATCTGTCCAGAACAACATTCATTTGTAAATTGGAAATGTTCAATGACTAATACTGGGCCGTATCAGTGTGAGACATTTTATGCACCTCTCCCTCAGCCGCTGCTGCCCTTGCAGTGGAGGGACTGCAAGGCCTCAGAGCTGAGAAGGGAGTGGCCCCATCTTATTTCTACCACTCTCTGTAAACACTGCCTCATTCTCGACTAGGGCTGCCAAGCTGCGGCGGGGGATCCGTGCGTCATCACAGGATCCCTGCCATGGGGGGACAGCGATACGCGCTGCACCGGCGTCGCCAGGATGTGACTCTACGCGTCGCTCTGGCAACGGGGCTGTTTGGAGTCCCATTGTCAGAGCGACGCGTAGCATCACATCCTGGCGACGCCGGTGCAGCGCGTATCGCTGTCCCCCCGCAGCAGGGATCCTGTGACGACGCACAGATTTCCCGCCACGGCTTGGCAGCCCTATTCTCGACTGAGCCAGGCCATTTCCTCCCTCTTCAGCCTGCCTCTGGGCCCTCCTTATATGAGCCACTTGAAGCCACACCCACAGGCCCCCACACCCCTCCTGGGATCCCCAGAACATCCAGGGGAAGACCAGGCTCCAAACTCCTATTGGACATGTCCCACTCTCAATTCCTGATGGTCACATCCTACTTCGGGGCTTTTCTCCAACCAGCACCTCTGCCACTGGCTGAGGGGCTGGCCTTCTAATAGGCCACCATTTCCTGCTAACTTCCCTGGTCTTCCCAGCCCAGCCTTGCCCCTCTAGGGCCCTCCCTGTCATCACTCCTGTGAAGAATTGTAAGAGAATTGGATTTGCTTCTGGAAGTTCTATGGGTTGAAATAGGGGGGCCAAAAGGAAACTTAACACTGGGAGTTTGTTATCGCCCACCAGATCAAAAGATAGAGGAGTATCGAATCTTCACCATCCGCAGCTCTTAAATTATCAAAAAACATGGCACAAGGACTTGTCATCTGAGTTAAACTCTGATCAGTGGGATCAGATCTGGAGCTCTTCGGCATTCTCCTCCCCATGTTTAAATATTCAACTTCAATCTTATAAACTTATGGCAAGGTGGTACAAAACCCCACTACAACTAACGCACATTAACAAGTCAATTTCTCCCCATTGCTGGAAGGGCTGTGGCCAAGTTGGGACTTACTTCCACCTATGGTGGTCCTGCCCAGTTATTACACACTTCTGGAGCATAATCCTTAAAGAAATCACCACCATCACGGCAGTACAGCTTCCTCCTGCACCTACCGCTATTCTACTAAATTTATGGGACTCCTCACAAATCCCTAAACATACACATAGCCTTATAGTTACATTGTTAGCCGCTGCCAAGATACTTATAGCCTCTAAATGGAAATCTAATGCAATACCCAAGCTTTCTGATTGGTACAACAAATCCTGGGACTATTTCGTGTTCGATAAAATAACGGTAGAATTGGAACATCCGGAAATTGACCGCCATAAATCAGTTTTTGTTAAAAAATGGTCACCATTTGTTCTTAAAATTTTGGGTCATGTGGATTTCTCTAAAATCAATATTGTGAATACATCTGATGTTTCTTTAATCGTTTCTGGGTAAATTTGTTAAGCCTTTGTCTTTGCCTGTACATGTTTGAAATCATATGTTTAATATGCCTAAGACAGTATTCATTTACACTTAATTTCGCATTAGTTATAGTTGCTATAGCTTTGTATTTCATGTTTATTGTGTGATCTATTGTATGCGCTTGTTATTCCACATGTTAATCTTGTAATTTTATTGCAAAATTTTCAATAAAATTTGTTAAAAAAAAAAAAAAGATAGAGGAGGATTATAAAATGATGAATGAATTAAAGATAGCAGCTAGACAAAAACACTGTGTCATAATAGGTGATTTTAACTACCCACACATTGATTGGGTAAATACGTGTTCTAGTCGAGAA
>NW_015170281.1:1473390-1494099 GCF_001447785.1 Gekko japonicus | reverse complement strand
ACATATAGCAAAAAACGTAAAAACCAACAATAAAACTTTCTTCAAATACATTAGAAGCAGGAAATCAGCCAGGGAGGCAGTGGGGCTCTTGGATGACCAAGGGGTAAAAGGAGTACTGAAGGATGATAGAGAAACGGCTGAGAAGCTAAATGCATTTTTTGCCTCCGTCTTCTCTGTGGAAGATGAGCAGTGCTTGCCCACTCCAGAACTGCTGATTTCGGGAGGGGTGTTGAAAGACCTGAGTCAGATTGAGGTGACGAGAGAGGAGGTCCTACAACTGATAGACAACTTAAAAACTGATAAATCACCAGGCCCAGATGGCATACATCCGAGAGTTCTGAAAGAACTCAAATGTGAACTTGTGGATCTCCTGACAAAAATACGTAATCTTTCCTTAAAATCTGCCTCCATTCCTGAGGACTGGAAGGTAGCTAATGTCACTCCCATCTTTAAAAAGGGTTCCAGATGAGATCCGGGAAATTACAGGCCAGTCAGTCTGACGTCGATACCGGGTAAATTGGTGGAAACCATTATTAAGAAAAGAATTAGTAGGCACATAGATGAACAAAACCTATTGAGGCAGACTCAGCATGGGTTCTGTAAGGGAAGATCTTGTCTCACTAACCTGTTAATGTTCTTTGAGGGGGTGAACAAACATATGGACAAGGGGGATCCAATAGATATTGTTTACCTTGACTTCCAGAAAGTTTTTGATAAAGTTCCTCATCAAAGGCTCCTAAGTAAGCTCAAAAATCATGGGATAAAAGGATCAAAAACCCAAAAGAGTGATTAAAGAGTGATTAACACATGGAATTCACTGCCACAGGAAGTGGCGGCGGCTACAAGCATGGATGGTTTCAAAAGGGAATTAGATAAGCATATGGAGCAGAGGTCCATCAGTGGCTATTAGCCACAAGGTATAGATAGGGATTCTGGGGCAAATTTTCTGCTATCTGGGGCAGAATACCTGTTAGGAAGGGTGGGGAAATGGGAAGGAATTTACCTGTACCAGCAAACAAGCTGGGTACATGGGTAGGTCACACAAACCATCTTACAAAAGAAAGAGAAATTACCTTGGGCACTTATGCACACACATCTTACTGCAGATTTTCAGAGCAGTAAATCTCGACTTTGGCTCCTGTGCCCGCTTTACCATTCTTTTCCCTCCAGTGTATTTATTCTGCAGTTACAATTTAAAAAAAACTCCACTTTTCTAAATCGGGTGGAACATCACTTGTGACATGTGAGGGATAGCATCCAAAGTTTTTTTAAAAAAAATAATTATGCAATTGTTCTATTGCAGCTGTGCAGTAGCATCCAGCAAGCACCGTCCATTTAAATCCTCGTGTTTCAAGTTTTGTGCATGCATTTTACTGTTAGTTTGTTGAATGAAAGGAATGCAGGCAAAGGGGGGGGGGACATCATTGAAATTAACAAGACTTTTTGAAACTGACGAGCTGCGAAGCTCTGTTTTCCATAATGCCAAGCACTAGGGGATTCTCTGCTGTGTTTTTGACCACTGTGAAAAATGGGAGTCACATGGTCTCATAAAATGGGGAAACATCTTGAGTGTACAGACTGCAAAGTAGAAACCACTGACACTGGCATTGCAAGCTCTGATGGTTGACAATGTGTGTGTATGCACACCTGTGCAAAGTCAGCTGCAACTCCACCATACTTTGCATAGGGCTGCAATTTATATGGGGGGAGGAGTCCTCTGGCAGAAGCTCTGGAGAGCTTTTTTAGTCTTGTGCCACTAAATTGAAAAATTGGGGGGGGGGGTTTGAAAATGCCCTAGCACAGCTGCATAGTAACACTAATTTCCTGCCCTTTCATGCAAATTTGCATGGTTTTCTATTTGTGACTCTCTCATTTGATCCTGCACACTGGTTGTGATCTTGGCAGTTGTTTAAAGCTTGTCCTGTGTGGATTGCACTCTGTCCTCCAAATGGATTGATTCAAGAAATTCTTAAGTTTGTCAGTTTGCAAAAGGTTCATGTGGTTCAGCTGCCATTTCAATGTTAGGCTTCTGGAGACTGCCAAAATGATTTCCACCCTCCAAAAAAGGTTGTGCATTAAAGTATTAAAGGAGGAATTGTTTCCAAAGCTTTAGGCTTCCCATCCCAATGTCTTTGCCTTTCTTCACATCTTATGTCAATTTCATTCCATGCTGACAGTCCCCCCCCCTTTATTTTGTTTGCATGAAGCACTGAAGTCCTTTTTTTAACACTGGGGATGCTGCCGCTTGCCTCATCTCTGATCCCCCTCCTAAGTAAGCTCAAAAATTCTGGGATAAAAGGACAAGTCCTTTTATGGATCAAAAACTGGCTAATTAATAGAAAACAGAGAGTGAGTATAAATGGACAATTTTCTCAGTGGAGGGTGGTAAGCAGTGGGGTACCGCGGGGATCAGTACTTGGTCCACTGCTTTTTAACTTGTTCATCAATGATTTGGAGTTGGGAGTAACCAGTGAAGTAGCTAAATTTGCGGATGATACAAAGTTGTTCAGGGTGGTGAAAACCAGTGAGGATTGTGAGGCACTCCAAAGGGATCTGTCAAGGATGGGCAAGTGGGCGTCAACATGGCAAATGAGGTTCAATGTGGCCAAGTGCAAGGTGATGCACATTGGAGCCAAAAATCCTAAATATAAATACACATTGATGGGGTCTGAACTGGCAGAGACTGATCAAGAGAGAGATCTTGGAGTTGTAGTAGATAACTCACTGAAAATGTCGAGACAGTGTGTGACTGCAATAAAGAAGGCCAATGCTATGCTGGGGACTATTAGGAAGGGTATTGAAAACAGATCAGCCAATATCATAATGCCCCTATATAAATCAATAGTGGGACCTCATGTGAAATACTGTGTGCAGTTCTGGTCACCACACCTTAAAAAGGATATTATAGCTTTGGAAAAAGTGCAGAAAAGGGCAACTCGAATGATAAAAGGGTTGGAACACTTTCCCTATGAGGAAAGGTTAAAGCGCTTAGGGCTCTTTAGCTTGGAGAAACAATGACTGAGGGGAGATATGATTGAGGTTTATAAGATTATGCATGGGATAGAGCAGGTAGAGAAAGAGGTACTTTTCTCCCTTTCTCACAATACAAGAACTCATGGACACTCCATGAAATTGCTGAGTGGTCAGGTTAGAACGGATAAATGGAAGTACTTCTTCACCCAATGAGTGATTAACACATGGAATTCACTGCCACAGGAAGTGGTGGCGGCTACAAGCATGGACAGCTTCAAAAGGGAATTAGATAAGCATATGGAGCAGAGGTCCATCAGTGGCTATTAGCCACAAGGTATAGATAGGGGCTCTGGGGCAAGAGATGCTCAGTCTTCTTGGTGCTTGGGAGTGTCAACAGTGGGATGGCTTCTAATGTCCTGGCCCCACTGGTGGACCTCCTGATGGCACTGGTATTTCTGGCCACTGTGTGACACAGAGTGTTGGACTGGATGGGCCTTTGGTCTGATCCAACATTGGCGTCTCTTATGTTCTTAAGTCAATACCAGCAGGGAATTAAACCTTGCACAGCTCCTTTTAAACTTTCCCTCATCTCATATCACTAGACTCATGCCACTTGTAAAAATAAAATTAAAAACAAGGGGCAAATAGTACTTGTACACCGATGAAGAGGGGACGGTGGCAGAAGGTGCAGAGTAGGCAGAACGACCTTGATGTGGGTGGGGGAGTGACCTTCAAGGGGCAGCAAAAGGGTGCAGGCAAATCCAAGGGAATCTATGCTTTTGAATTACCTTTGGCTTGGAAGCAAAACAAGGGAAAAATTGGCACAAAAAAACTCTCAGAAAACCCAGGGGAAAAGTGACCAGAAAGTGAACTGAACGCTTAAAGGAGGAAAATCAATGCAGAACGACAAAGAAAACTTGACAGACAAGCATGGTGAGAGGGAAGGAAAACACCCATGCATAATAGGCTTTAGTTTGTACGTGCTGGCAGATAGCCAGGGCAGGTAGTACTCAGTTAGAGGCAAAAAGTTAGAGACAGCTGATGCTGCCAACTGTCATAGGTGACAAGTCAAAGGACTTGTCCCTTGTGACAAATAGGCAGCTTTAGTCAGCCTTCATGTTGTGCAAAGAACAGAGGGATATACATTGTTGATATCTGCTGGTTGGCAGGCAGACATGGCTGCAAAGATGAGGAGAACGGAATCAGAGACACAAACTTTGCCATCAGCACTGGCAATAGGCAGCCCATGTTCCCTACCATAAAACTATGTCAGACATTTTGATTGATGTATATATACACCATTGTTCCAGTGATATATCTCTTCAGCTGAATTCCTGAAGTGGAGATTAAAGCTTCACATTTCAATATTAACACACATACACCAAACCATGGAATATATGAAAAGTCATTGAGGAGGAATGATCAGATCATCATCCTATGTGATAGAAAACTGCTTATTTATGATATGGGATTTCTGTGTACCTGTAATTATATGTAAAAGAACTAAGCCACCACACCTTTCCCTAAGCCCAATTGCTCCCAGCTACTGGTAGAAGAAAAAAGACAGGCAGCCTTTCCCATTCACACATTCACACATAAAGACAGAGAGGGTTGGAAGGGTCAGAGTGTACAAATAAACAACCATAAATCCTGCCCTATTCTGTATCCTTTTTTCTGCTGCCTGAAGCATAATTCTCCCTGTGAGGCTCTGTTATTGTATGTGGCTAGATGCACATAAGGAGCTGCGGTGGCTCAAGTGGTTAAGACGCTGAACTGCAGGCGGTGGAAGGTCAGTAGTTCAGCAGTTCGAGACCTGGGTGCCGCATGATGGAGTGAGCTCCCATCTCTAGTTCCAGCTCCTGCCAACCTAGCAGTTCGAAAGCAAGAAATTGCAAGTAGATAAATAGGTACCACTTCAGTGGGAAGGTAACAGCATTCTGTGCGCTTTGGTGTTTAGTCATGCCGGCCACAAGACCACGGAAACGTCTTTGGGTAGCGCTGGCTCTTCGGCTTTGAAACGGAGATGAGCACCGCAACCCTAGAATCGGATTCGACTGGCTTTCAAGCAAGGTAACCTTTACCTTTACCTTTAGAGGCACATATACTACAGATACATGTCTCTGTGAGTATGGTGCTTTTGTTTCATCAGAGGTCACATTCACAAAATGCCTTCAGGATCCCATTGTGGGAAAACTACATCTCTTTTGCAGCCTCTCCTCCATACAGGTGCCAGCATGGATTTAACACTGGCTGAAGCATATGTATTCAAGGGTGCAATACCCTGATGTGCTTCCCCATACAAGGGTGAAAAACAATTGCAGCTATGACCCACACATCAGCCAAAAGAGTATTTCTTACTTGGTAACAAAGCACCAGTTTTTGTGTGTGTGCGCGCGTGTGTGCATGCGCAATGATATTCATTGGTGCTGAGTACTGGCATCTTGGAGAAGGGAAGGCTGTCCCAAGTCCTTATCCTCATGCACTGGTCTGCCCCACTCAGCCAGAAAAAGAGCAAATAGATCCTCCAGAACAGCTTAGTGGGAATCTGCAGAGGGAGGGAGAAACTGAGGAGCATCTGCACAAATTTATATACAAACACTGCAAAGCACTACCACAAGTTTAGAAATGATACAGGAATAAAAGAGATTGTCTAAGTACGATAAAAATGAGGACAAATTTTATTAAAGCTGAATCATCCAATGTATCAAAGCAGAGAAATAGCTATTCAGATATAGGTATTTCCAAGCACAATGGTTTGACCTAGATCGCATCCCTGATGAATATACAGTAGAGGTGAAGAATAGATTCAAGGGTCTAGATTTGATAGAGTGCCTGAAGAACTATGGACGGAGGTTCGTGACATTGTACAGGAGGCAGCAATCACCACCATCCCAAAGAAAAAGAAATGCAAGAAAGCAAAGTGGCTGTCTGATGAGGCTTTACAAATAGCAGAGGAAAGAAGGAAAGTGAAAGGCAAAGGCGAAAAGGAAAGATTTACCCAGCTGAATGCAGATTTCCAGAGAACAGCAAGGAGAGATAAGGAGGCCTTCCTGAATGAGCA
Organism: Gekko japonicus; assembly: GCF_001447785.1. NCBI lineage: Eukaryota > Metazoa > Chordata > Lepidosauria > Squamata > Gekkonidae > Gekko > Gekko japonicus. Next base: position 1,488,065 of record NW_015170281.1, on the reverse strand, counting down.
GTGCAAAGTAATAGAGGAAAACAATAAAATGGGAACGACTAGAGATCTCTTCAAGAAAATTGGAGAAATCAAGGGAACGTTCCATGCAAAGCTGTCCATGATAAAGGACAAAAACGGTAGGGACCTAGCAGAAGCAGAAGAGATTAGGAAAAGATGGCAAGAATAACAGAAGCAGAAGAGATTAGGAAAAGATGGCAAGAATAACAGAAGCAGAAGAGATTAGGAAAAGATGGCAAGAATAACAGAAGCAGAAGAGATTAGGAAAAGATGGCAAGAATAACAGAAGCAGAAGAGATTAGGAAAAGATGGCAAGAATAACAGAAGCAGAAGAGATTAGGAAAAGATGGCAAGAATAACAGAAGCAGAAGAGATTAGGAAAAGATGGCAAGAATAACAGAAGCAGAAGAGATTAGGAAAAGATGGCAAGAATAACAGAAGCAGAAGAGATTAGGAAAAGATGGCAAGAATAACAGAAGCAGAAGAGATTAGGAAAAGATGGCAAGAATAACAGAAGCAGAAGAGATTAGGAAAAGATGGCAAGAATAACAGAAGCAGAAGAGATTAGGAAAAGATGGCAAGAATAACAGAAGCAGAAGAGATTAGGAAAAGATGGCAAGAATAACAGAAGCAGAAGAGATTAGGAAAAGATGGCAAGAATACACAGAAGAACTATACAAGAAAGACCTCGATGTCCTTGACAACCACGACGGTATAATCACTGACCTCGAGCCAGACATCCTGGAATGTGAAGTTAAATGGGCCTTAGAAAGCATTGCTAACAACAAAGCTAGTGGAGGTGATGGTATTCCAGCTGAGCTATTCAAAGTCTTAGAAGATGATGCTGTTAAAGTGCTGCACTCCATTTGCCAGCAAATTTGGAAAACGCAACAGTGGCCACAGGATTGGAAAAGGTCAGTATACATTCCAATCCCAAAGAAGGGCAATGCCAAGGAATGTTCAAACTATCGCACAATTGCACTCATATCACACGCTAGCAAGGTCATGCTCAAGATCCTACAAGCTAGGCTTCAACAGTACGTGGATAGAGAACTACCAGAAGTACAAGCTGGGTTTCGAAGAGGTAGAGGAACTAGAGATCAAATTGCCAACATTCGCTGGATTATGGAGAAAGCAAGAGAGTACCAGAAAAATATCTACTTCTGCTTCATTGACTATGCTAAAGCTTTTGACTGTGTGGATCACAACAAACTATGGCAGGGCCTTAAAGAGATGGGAGTACCAGACCACCTCACATGTCTCTTGAGAAACCTGTATAAGGGCCAAGAAGCGACAGTTAGAACCGGATATGGAACAACTGATTGGTTCAGCATAGGAAAAGGAGTACGACAAGGATGTATATTGTCACCTTGCTTATTTAATATATATGCAGAGTACATCATGCGAAATGCTGGCCTGGATGAATCACAAGCGGGAATTAAGATTGCTGGGGAAAAGATCAACAACCTCAGATATGCAGACGATACCACTCTGATGGCAGAAAGTGAAGAGGACCTCAAGAGCCTCTTGCTCAGGGTAAAAGAGGAGAGCGCAAAAGTGGGCTTGAAGCTCAACATCAAAAAAACTAAGATCATGGCATCCGGCCCCATCACTCCTTGGCAAATAGAAGGGGAAGTCGTGGAAGTAGTGACAGACTTCACGTTCCTGGGATCCCAGATCACCGCAGACTGTGACTGCAGCCATGAAATTAAAAGACGCCTGCTCCTTGGGAGGAAAGCGATGGCGAACCTAAACAGCATGATAAAAAGTAGAGACATCACCCTGCCAACAAAAATACGCATGGTCCAAGCAATGGTATTCCCAGTAGTCATGTATGGCTGCGAGAGTTGGACTATAAGGAAGGCCGAGCACCGAAGAATAGATGCTTTCGAATTATGGTGCAGGCGATGACTCTTGAGAGTTCCTTGGACTGCAAGGAGATCAAATCAGTCAATCCTAAAAGAAATCAACCCTGACTGTTCCCTGGAAGGCCAGATAATGAAACTGAAGCTCAAATACTTTGGCCACCAAATGAGAAGGGAGCACTCACTGGAGAAGACCCTGATGCTGGGAAAGATTGAAGGTCAAAGAAGACGGGGACGGCAAAGGATGAGATGATTGGACAGTGTCATCGAGGCAACGAACATGAAACTGAGCAAACTTCAGAGGACAGCGGAAGACAGGAGGGCCTGGCGGGATCTAGTCCATGGGGTCGCGAAGAGTCGGACTCGACTGTGCGACTGAACAACAACAACAAAGCACAATGGAGTCTTAACAGGGCCAAGAAGAAGGGGGAGGGAAGGTAGAAAGAGAGAGAGACTAAGAGGAAGACACTTATACCTTCCAATCCTGATGTCTAATGGAGAGTCCAAGACTGACACAGGGGTGCTGGGCAGCAAGTAAATACAAAAGCAAGTAAATACAAAAGCTAAAAAAGTAGAATAGGCATCAGACAGAGTCCCAGGCACCTCACTAGATAAGGATAGACAAATTTCTCATGGGGGAAAGATCCCCAGTTGTATGCACATTTTTGTTCTTGGGTAACCAATGCAAACTACACTTTTTAAAAACTTACTCTTTTATATGCAAATTCTAAACATCCCAAAGAAGTGGTCCTTAGGGAACAGGAAAGGCACAACCTGGATACTGAGAAACTGAACTACATTAAAGGTCCCAGTTTAACTGGTTATTTAGCTACACAACATGTAATCCAGTTTTGCTATATGTTATTATAAATAACTTTCTGGATTTTTTAAAAAAAGTTTGTTTATTTATTTATTTAATTTGTATCCCACCCTCCCTGCCAGGGCACACTCCACAATGGTCAGATTCCCCCCCCCCCAGGAAAGGCTGCAGCTGGTTAACCAGTTTAAGCTCTGGTAAAAGGCATTCTTAGCCATAGCTAAAGTTATGTGGAATGCACTCCAGAAAGTGCATGAGAGTTCAAACATAAAGAGCAAGTTATATCTGCTGCACAAACTATAAAATGAGACTTGGCAGAAAGCAAGATATGCATGAACATGTAAATGCCATGCTAGAAATTGTGGAACAGCTGTCTGGACTTGGAGAAGAAATGAAGGACAGATAGTGGCACTATTACTGTACAGTACAGTCTATTACTGTACTACAAGCAAGTGAAGATACTGAAAAAAACAGAACAGTTCTCAAGGTAAATAAGGCAATAAACTACACAACAGAAACCAGGGTGTGTGACTGCTGCAAAAAGGCCAAACATCTGGGGGGGAAAATGTTCAATTTGGAGAACTAAACAGAGAAAACAAATCACAGACTCACCCAAAGAAAAGGCTAAGAAAGCTGCAAGTGATTTTGTAGGTGAAAAATGGGATGGATGTCTAAAGGCTACACCAGAGGTGTCAAACTCATTTGTTATGATTGTTAGATCTGACATAAATGCCACTTTTTTAGGCTGGGCCACATGTGCCATAAAATGTAACATGAGATACCAGAGATATAAACTTTATAAAAGTGATTTCAGATGATGAATGGCAATATCAGGCTTGATTGGATTAGGTGTGATATGCAGAGGGGTAGTAGGCATGGAGATATCGGCATTGGTAATGAGAAAGGAAAGCTAGGTCTCGGTTTGATCCAGGGGGATTCTGTCCAGGAGAATGCAAAGAATAAATGGAAATAAGTCTAAAGAAGTGAGCAGTGACTCATCAAGGCTCATACCCTACCAAAAATTTGGACTGTTTCTACTGCTATTAGAAACCCAACTTTCAAAAACTGGGGGGGGGGGCTTCTTAACCTTCCAGGACCTTCAGTTGCTGACCTAAGAGTAGCAGTTCTCATACAAAGGAATTTCAAATGGAGATTAGAAAAAGAGATTGCTGAATTGCAAGTGATAATGAAGCTCAAGACAATGCATCCTCCTGGAGTGAATTGAAACCTAGGTTTCTTCTCTCATTACCAATGCCTGCTATTGTCATTTGGCATCTGAAATCACTTTACTCTTCAAGATATAAGGACAGATGAACTCACATTCTAGCTGTATCAGAAGAAGTGAGTCGTGACTCATGAAAGCTCATGTCCTGCCACAAATTTTGTTACTTGTTAAAATGTTACTGAACTCTTCTGCCCTTCCACTAATAAAGACGGCAAACTGTGCTGTAGGTTTATTCTCCCCACCATCTGTTAGAACTGGAAAGGGGGATCTCTCCAAGTGAAATAATGTGTTGATTTTAGACTGGGGAAAATTCACTCAGTGCTAGTGATGATAATGAGAAAGTTAAAAAAAAGCAAAAGGGGGGTAATGTAAACCCAAGCAGCCAGTAAGGTGGGAGGGGGAGGAGGGGGAAGAGCCCTCAGCCAATCAAGGGAAGAGAAGCTTTGCTTTCTTTCTCCCCCCCTGCAAAGCACAAAGCAGGAGAAAGCGGGCGTTTGACACCCCTGGGCTACACAAAGCAACACATCAAGTGGATGGTACATTGATCCAGGTACCACAAGCCACATTACAAGCAACCAGGAATTCTTCTCAGATCTTGATTTCAGCAGAAAGGAGAAGATCTTCCTTGCAGATGGGAAAAAGCATCAATGCAGAAGGAATTGGTTTGGATTCTTTTTTGGGGGGGCTATTTGTGTGTGTGTGTGTGCATGCGCACTTTCATGCCTGGGAGTCATGGTGACTTCTGGTGACCAGGGCCAGTGCCAGGTTTTTTTGCACACTAGGCGAGGCTACCTTCTGGGGCCCCCCCCCCCCGGTGGGCCCACCAATTTTCAAACATAAATGCATTTTAGGAAGAATGAAAAACACAAAATTTGAAATTGCTAATTACTTTTTTTTAATTGTGAGAACAAGTAATACAATCTCTGGTTTTCTCTCTCAAACAGAAAATCACAAAGCATTTTGAAAAATCCTGTTAATTGTGATGTTGAAATTTAAGTCTCTTTAATGTTTCCATTTCAGGCACATCAGAATCTCATTTTGTGTGCCTTTTCTTTAACAAATTTTGTCACCAATTCCTTCAGGTCAAGTGCTTCTAAACCCTGTGTATATAACAAGATTCCTGTACTTGTATGATCTTACTTCTGTGATTAAAATACTTACTTCCTTTCTACTCTACTATCATTACTCTAGCATGGGGGTCATACTATGGCTTGTAAGCCACATTTGGCTCTTCTACTAATGAAGTATTACTTGCAGGCCCATGCACTTTATATCTACTATAACCTGCTGCTTTTAGCTCACTATCATTGAAATCTTTTGAAGACTGTCTTAAGAGCTACCAAGGCAAACTAGGAAAGGGGGAAAGCAGGCTTGCTCGCAAATGCCTTTGGATGGCATTAGTTACCAGACATTTCAACATCCTGCTGGCGCATTTGACAGTCCCACTTTGCCCTCTTGGAATGCAAATCTGGAAGCCCTTCTCTTGTCTCTAAGAACCAGCCCAAACAAAAAAGAAGGCAGCCTTTGCTCTTCCACAAGGAGTCACACACAGTCATGGCAAGTCATGGCAAAGCATAACAGGAAACTTAATTCAAATGGCCAGCAGGAACAGGAGGGATGGATAGACTGGGATCCAGCTCTGAGAGCGTGTTTTATTACAAGCATTCAAAAGAAAATAGAGCCGTATCTGTGTCCCCTTCCCTCCTGCTTTGCCCTCAGCCCCTATCAGTACTCACCCCCACCCCTGTGGTCTGAGACTTTGCCAGCTCAGTCAGTCCCCCTCCAAATAGCCCAGGATGGAGCAAAGTGCATTTTGGCGCTAGCACGCCTCAGCTCACTCAGCCACACGAGTTCAGCAGTTCCAACTCCAGCCAGCGGTGGCAACAGTGAGTAATTCCATTAAGAAGGAGGGGAGGGAAGAGCCAGGAAAAGTGAGAGGATGGCTCAACCCCTCGGTTAGGAGACCATGATGCCTCCTGCTGAGGAGCCAGTGGCAACAAGCAGGAACAGGGCTTTAGGGCTGGCAGGGGAGGGGAAGGAGGGTTCATTGGCAGCCTCCATATCATTTACCTGCCATTTCCTGCACATCAAGCTACAGTTGAAGCCATGCAAGTTCTTTCTCTCCCCCCCACCCCCACAGCCAGTTAGAAACCCCAGCTCAATCTGTGCTTCCCCTTCGCCCAACACTGGCCCCGGTCACACGGGCTGGAAAATGTGTGGGGGGGAGGCGTGGCTATTTGCAGCGCTGCAATTAGACGCGTGACAAGGCAATTAGACGCGTCAGCGGCAACCCACGATTCTGGCCCTCGGCATGTGCGCTTTAATGAAGATGGCCAGAGGGAAAAGCCGTGCCAGCGTGATCACACCAAAGGAGTCTGGAGGCAGCCCGCGGCAAACTGTTTGCTAGTACCTTCGAGGAGGTATTTTTTATCGCGCATTTTCGGTGGAATGCCACGGCTTGGCCATGGGTTCGCTCCACTTGCCAGATGTTGTGGTGTGATCACACCCGGAAAATCTGCCATTCCATCATGGCTATCCCACGGCAAATTCACCGTGTAAATGGGGCTGCAAAGTCTTTTGGGGTGGCAATGGAGTGCTCAGATAGGATTGCTGCTTATTCTAAGGGTGAGTGGAGCTGAGCAGGGCTTTTGGCAAGGGGCAGGGAGGGGGAGGGGTAACAGGCCAGCACAGCACTTTTCTAAGGTGGTCGCACCCTAGGCAGTTGCCTAACCTTGCCTTATGGAAGAGCCAGCCCTGCTGGTGATGTTTTCCAGAGAGGTGGCTTGTAATGATTTCATGTTTTGGTGTGTGTGTTTCTTTAAATGTTTAGTGTGACTGCAGTAATTTAAGGAGAGTGATAGAGGGTGACAAGTGTGATGTGATTGGCTGATGACTGAGAGTGTGGGAGGAGTGATGTCTCTGAGGTTGTTCAGTGTTCTTGTAGAGGCAATTGTGGAGAGTTGTGGAAAAAGTTTAGCCTGTGTAGCTATATGAGCAAGAAAGATCAGCCTGTGTGGCTATGAACAAGAGAGCTTAGCCTATGTGGTTATGAGAAAGAGAGTTTAGACTGAGTGTCTAAGCCTGTCAGAGTTAAGTTTTGGTGTTTGAGAGACTGTGTGTGACTCCAAGCTTTGTCAGTTATATTTTCCTTCTTTGACATCAGTTCAAAAATACCCAGAAACTTATTTTGTTCTTTTATAAATAAATCAATATTTGTTTAAACTTATCTTAGCAATTGGTACAGTCCTTCCTCAGGGCCACATAATCTGAAGTGCCCAGACACTAGGTCATTCTACAAAAATAGAGAGATTTGGAATTTTAATTCTTGGTGGCAGCAGAAATCTACCAAGTTCATATACACAGAGTGTGGTTTAAAGGAGAAACAGTCTCCCCAATAAGCGAGGGTGCCATATGGCTTAATAGTCTTCCTCTGCACCCCAAGCTCTGGTATTCCTTGGAGGTCTCCCTTTCAATTATTTGTCAGGGTTGGCCCTTCTTAGCTTCTGAGATCTGACAAGATCGGGCTTGCCTGAGCTATCTAGGTCAGGGCTGAATTGGGTATGGATTCTTAAAGTGCTGTGGGTCATCTAAAGAAAAATGTAAACTCCTTGAGAAAAATGCCGGAACTGGAGGGAAACCTCCCGTCTGTGAAGCACCTCACCAGTAATGGTATCACAGTGAAATTTCAAAGAAACCAATGTGAGATTAAGAAGGGGAAAGAGGTTATACTAAGAGGAATTTTGAAGGAGCACCTGTATAAGCTTATCCTACCAAATATGGAGGCTAGAATCGCTACACAAGTTTGTCACAGCAACTGCATACACCTGTGGCACAGACATCTAGGACACAGACACCCACAATCCATAAAAGAGCTTGAAGACCCAGGTTTAACCAAGGACATGATGTCATGTCAAACATATATGAAGTGTACATGCCATATAAAGACAAAAGCTACACATGCCTCACTTCCTAAAGGCAGTGGAAGCAAGTCTATACATCCCCTACAGATAGTGCATAGTGTCATTTGTAGATCCATGTGAACATTTACACCAGGAGGAAACAAATACCTGATGGCTCTCATTGATGATTATTCCAGGTACACTGTCATGTATCTCCTGAAACAAAAGGATGAAGTGCTTGGGGAACTCCAAGTGTTTGTAGCAGCAGCCAGCAATAAGTTCCAAAGGAAGCCACAAACATTCTGCACAGACAATGTTGGGGGGAGTATATAAAGAAATGGAGCAGTAGCTAAAGAAACAGGGCATAGAGCACCAGAACAAAATGGAACAGCTGAAAGGAAGCCAGATGCATGCTTCTGGATGCTGGATTGTATTGGGGTGAAGCAAGATATCTGCAAAACAGATTACCATCGAAAGTAATTGATAGTGAACCATAAAAATTATGGCATGGATCAAAGCCAAGTGTCAAGCACATCAGAGTGTTCAGATGCAAAGCATATGCCTTCATTCCCAGTGAAATACACTCAAAGCTGGACAATAGAGCCACAGAAGGAATACTAGTGGTTTATAGTGATCGCAGTAAAGGGTACAGAATTCTATTTCCGAAGACAGACAAGGTTGCTGTATGTGGTAGAGTATACTTTGATGATACACCAGGACTAAATCTGATGCAATCCACAGAAGTTAAAGAAAACTCATTAACAACTGAACAGGAGACAGCACGACCAAGTGAAGTTGAGGTGGAATTCAGCACAGACTTGTCAGGGTTTCAAGAGGAAACAGGAGCAAGCAAAGTTACAACCTTCAGATGCTCAACCCAAGCAACTAAAGATATACCACCTCACAGATTATCCCTTAAAACCAAAACTGAGAAAATACCCCACCCCTTGTCTTGGGAAGATATCTCTAAGTTGCCTGAAAGTGAAGCAGCATCAGAAGAGATACAATCACTTCAAAAGAATAAAACTTGGACACTCACCATATTGCCACCTGGGCACAAAACTGCAGATGCTCTCAGGAAACCATTGCCTGCAGACCACCATTGGACCCTTCTGGCAAAATTAAATATGGCAGAATAGTACACATGTTGTTGAGAAGGAGTGTTGAAGAAGTGACAGCCTGCTAAGAGTTTAATTACTATAAATATGGCTGAAAGAGTAGTTTAGTCCACTTGTACCCTAGGTGGAGCTGTGGAGCATTCTCTAGTGTTTAGGGTTTGTTGAATGTTTTCTCTTGCAGTTCAGCCTACCTCTTGCTATTTTTTCTTTCTGCTGTGTGTTAGTATGTTTTAGTGCTTGTGCTCTGAAGGCCTCTCTGTTGCATTAATGGCCTGCTGTCAGTTATTGTCTATTGTATTAATGGCCTACTGTCAGTTAATATCTATTGTATTTTTGCAAAATCCTGTTGCTGTAAATTCATTGAAAGCAAACTCCACAGTATGGATTGGATTATTTCCTGAACTCTGCCAATAAACCTTGCATTGTGATTCCTGGTTCTTCAGCCTTCGTTCTGCACCTGACTACAGTTCTTGGACTCACCTCGTATCCCGACTCCTTGTGCTTCAGCCCTCAACCTGGAACCTGATTACACCTGTTGGAATTTACCCCTCCATCAGACTCTACTGTTGGTACCTCACCCTCCTGCTTTGGAACAGACTATTGTTGGGACTGTCCACTGAACCCAGACATTAGGGGCCTTTTCTGTGACTTGCTGACACTGGGCTTTCAGCCTCAGTTACAATACATGACAACACCTTAAATTTCAGCATTCCCCCAGCAGCAGTCCCCCAACACCACCTTCTGAAACCTACCTTCCAAGTAGACCCATAACCACCACTCCCAATCCCAGGCCAGATAGGCAGTCCAGAAGGATACTATGATTGATGGTATCAGATACCAGTGAGAGGTCATGGAGGGTCAACAGAGTCACACTCCCTCTGTTTGTCTCCTGGTGCCAGTCATTAACTAGGGCAACCAATGCTGTTCCAGTCCCATAACCAGGACAAAAAACAGACTGGAAATGATCTGAACGATTTGCCTTATCCAGGAAAGCTTGGAATTGTCCAGCCACTATCATCTTGACCGGGATGGAACATTTGAGTCTGGTCAATAATTCTTGAGCTCTCCTAGGTCAAGGGTAGACTTCTTTAGAAATGGATACAGCACAAACTGTTCCAAGGCTCTCCACCTCTTGAACCCAGTTAGCCACCCCCAGCAGATTTAAGTAACTGAGGCCCTGTTCATACGCCCATTTGGGCCGGGAGCGGGACGGAACGGGGTGGAGCAAACCGGCGCGATCCCACCTCAACATCTGGGGAGTGTGCCGGATCTGTCCCGGATCCGTCCCTTCCAGCGTTGCTCCGCGCCAAAAAAGAACCACCTCCCGAGGTGGTTCTTTCTGAAAGGCCGCAGCAACGCTGGCCGTGGGATCGCCGGCGCGTCCTTGCGCCGGCACATCCCCGGCTCCTGGCCGAACTGCGCATGTGTGAGCATGCGCAGTTCGCCAGGCTCCCCTTCCCACCGTCGCTTTCTCCCCGGCATCTGATCGTGCCGGGGAGCATTGCGACACGGCTCGGGGAATCTGTGAGATCCCGCCACGCCGTCCCAACTTTGCTGCGGATTACATTAGCCGCAGTACAAGCGTCTTATTCCCTGCCGTGTGGCAGGGACCTAAGAAGGGCAAAGCTCATACAAGAAGGTGGTAGGCCTCTAACTTCCAAGGATCCTATCCATATCCTCAGACCGAATAAACTGAAAAGTATCCTGGACAAATTGTCACCATGACAGCATCTAACCCTGTCACTGCTGATATACAGTCTAAGTTGGAATGGAGAGGAGAGATTTTATCTACAAAGTACTGGGCAAAATGGCTACAACAGGCCACCGAGCAGTCCATGTCCTCACGTAGATTAGATCCCAATAAGCCCCTGACCACCCCTAACAGCTTTTCTGGCCTATACTGTGCTGATGCAATGATGATGGGAAATCGTTGTTTCTTTGCTGCCATCACTGACATAGAATATGCTTAAAATAGACTTTTGCCCGAGTCTTCCTCAACTGTCTCTCTAGCCAGCTCCCTTATCTTTTCATTGCCTGCTGCCCCCCAGTAAACCAAGGCTCAAGCAGGGCTCTAACAGTCAAGAGAGGGCACCTGGGAGTAATTGTGTCAACTGCCTGGATCATTTCCTCATTCCAGAGGTCAACCAGGACATCAAGAGGAGCAGGAACCATATCAAGAGCCTTCAGAAAGCCATTCATCACATGGATGCCTAATAAAGAGACACAAGTTAGAGGAATCATGGGAGTGAGGAACTGTTCGGTAATACTACCCCACCTACAAATCTCTCTTTCTCTAGAATTCTGGGAGAATAATATCCAAGATAATTTTATTATCTCTTTTTGTTTTCCCCTTTTAAGTGATTCTCATCTGTGTTCAACCTTCTGTGCTCTTGGAGCATATTCAGTCCTCACCAGGCCATTTTGGGAGTTTTGTCTTTCCTCCCCCTTTTGAATAATTGTGCCAGATTTCTGCATACCTGGGGAGTTTTCTGAATATAAAAATACACCTATCTTGTTGGTGCCTAGCTTGGTTTCACTGTGATTGGCCGCAGCAGCCACTTTGCATTGGCATATACAGTGATCAACATTCATTATCGCCTTCTATCTGGTTTGTGTTTACCATTTAAGTATATTCTGTGTTGCCTGTCTAGTGTTCATGCCTTGCAGTCATACATTAAACTAGTCAATAAGTGTAAGCCAGTATATTGTCATCTCTTTTTTGTTATGCTTCTCTCCCTCCCTCCCTCCCTCCCTCACACTCCTTTACTTCTGTCTCTTTTCAAATCCCCTTGCTCCTGGTTTACTTTAATCCTGATTGCCTTTCTCCCACCACGAGGCACCACGCACATCTCTCCCTAAATATATGGTTCAACTGTCGCAGCCAATGGAAATTGACATTTCCTACTTCTCAGGTTGGCGTATAGCTAATCAAAGCATCACACTACACTATTATCCTCTGTATTTTCATGGATTTCATGCTATTATGTAATCATGCTGTTTCAAATATGAATAAATATTTAAGCTTAAATGTCAGGCTTTCGAATGTGAAACTCCAGTAACAAGTCATGAGAGGCTCACTGTTTATTTTGTGGTTAACAAAAGCAATAACAAAAAGTCATCTATGTGCTGTATGCTTTAGAATACCCTGGATATCATTAAATGAAACCATGGAGGTAGCACAGGGATGTTCCTATATAGTGGGGAGATATTCTTCTAGAGCTGCTATTATGTGGAGATCCAACATAACTCTCAGGATATTACTGTATCTCTCTGGTTTGGCACACATAGGCTCATAGTGCTATAAAAAAACACTTGGTGGTGGAAAGTACAATCAAGTCGCAGCCAATTTATGGCAAGCCCATAGGGTTTTCAAGGCAAGAGACAAACAGTGGTTGTTTTCCACTGCCTGCCTCTGCATACCACCTCTGGACTTCCATGAATTAACCAGGGATGACCCTGCTTAGCTTCCGAGATCTGACTAGATCGGGCTAGCCTGGGCCGTCCAGGTCAGGACAAAGGGACATTTAACCTAGTCCCAGAGGACTGATCCATTCACATTATGCACTAGCAGAGATGAAATGCAGGGGGAAAGGTGGTTGTAGAAAAAATACAGGGCACCTGAGGTTCCCTTCAACGACATCCTCATACCCACAATCTCTGATTTTGGCAACTTCTCCTTGTAGCGACACCTTTACCTGGAAACTGAAATGAACGTCTCCAAAGTTTTGCTTCTCCAAAGACAAAAGCCAGCCCCAGCTTTCCTTCACATCCTTAGTGCATAAGGTACTTCAGAAAAGTTGAGGGGCATTGCCTTTGTGTTTTCAGGGAGTGCCACTTTGGAACTGGCCACCTCCAAAAGCAGCTCAACAAGAGGTACCCTAGAACCACCGCCACCCCACTGCTGCCCCCCCCATTTCTTGGGACAAGGAAAGGGTGGCTTTTATCCCATGAAGAAGAGGAGGAGGAGATTGGATGTATACCCCACCCTTCACTTGGAGTCTCAGAGTGGCTTACAAACTCCCTTCCCTTCCCCTCCCCACAACAAACACCCTGTGAGGTAGGTGGGGCTGAGAGAGCTCTGACAGAAGCTGCTCTTCTCAAGAACACCTCTGACAGAACTGTGGCTTGCCCAAGGTCATCCAGCGAGGTGCAAGTGGAGGAGTAGAGAATCAAACCCGGTCCTCTCAGATTAGAGTCCACTCACTTAACCACTACACCAAACTGGCTCTCATGCCAAGCTGGGCAGATGCCACTACTGCTCCTAGAAGCCAGCTGCTCAAGCCTCAGATGGACAAGTTGCAAGAGGCAGCACTAATCTGTTCTTACCTCCCCCCTTGGGAGCATGGGAACTCGGGGTCCCCAAAAATATGGGGTCTGGGGCAAGTGCCCCTATTGCCCATTGGCTAGATTGCCTCTGGATTTAAAATTAAGTGCCAGTTCACATGGTATATTTTTGTCCTGGAGTATGGACTTGAATATCCTTATGATTCACACAGATTCTGTGGTCTTAACAGCATCCTTTCACTTTCTCCAATCCTGGAAATTTGTTGGCACTATGGAAATGATCTGGCTAAAGACAACATCTTATCTTATTGATTCCAAGAGAGTTAAGCCTTATCTCAGTTTAAATCCTCTGCTGAAATCAATCTGATTAAAATATGCTTACCTTTGAGTGGCCCAGATCTGGATAGCCTAGGCTAGCCCAATCTTGTCAGATCTCAGAAGCTAAGCAGGGTCAGCTCTGGTTAGTATTTGGATGGGAAGCAACCAAGGAATTCTATGGCCAAGATGCAGAGGGAGACAATGGTAAAACACCACTGAAAGTCTCTTGCCTTGAAAATCACATGGGGTCACCATAAGTCAGCTCTGACTTGACAGCAAAATAAAAAATAAAAAATTGATGTGTAGTTAATGTGAACCAGGACCAAGTCAAAGGCAGCAAGAATACTAATTTCTAGCTGTCATGTAACTGGCAGAGAGGAGCATATCTGCAGGGAGGTATGCTGGAAATAAACCTGTGTGATATTGAATCGACCACTAGCGGGAACAAAACACATGCAGAACAGAAAAACAACAAAGAAACAGGAGCTTTGTTGTGTCCACTGACCGCCACCGGAGGTCAGCGCACATACCTGAGCTTCAGTCCTGGAAGACAATGGGGACTAGGATTCTAGTCCCTCCACAGGGGAACCAATGGGAGCCATGGCGGGGGATTCAAACCCACCAATGGTGACCAGGGGGCGTCCCCAGGTGTGTATATAGTTGGCCTGCCGGCCGTTTGTCCACATGTCTTGTTGTGTGCCTAATAAAGCGTGCTATGCACTACGTCGTTGTCTGTCGTCCATCCATGCGGCTACCCACTACATAACAGTGGCGACGAAGGTGGGATTCAGCCGCATCTGAGCCGGCCATTGCGAGGGACCAGGAGAACGCGAAGCAGCCGATCCGATGAGCAATCCATCCAGCAGCAAGACCGCTTCTCCCGCAACCCCTCCGACGCGCCTGATGGCGACTGCTCCGGGGCTAGGGCTGCTTCCGCCCTTTGACACAGCCCGCCTGCAAGACTGGGCCTCCTGGGTCCAAGGCGCCAAGTCCGCGCTAGATTTTTTCGACGTCACCGACGAAGGCAAGAAGCGGGGATTCCTCCTGGCCTCCTGCGGCACCGCCGTGGTGTCCCTGGCCAGACGGCTGCTCTCCCCCACAGAACTTGGCGATTGCACGTTCGAGCAGATCGTCAAGGCGGTGCAGGACCAC
>NW_015170281.1:1461166-1470027 GCF_001447785.1 Gekko japonicus | reverse complement strand
AGCCGGATCCTCCGGCGGCACATCGACCAGCTCAGGCGGCGATTGCTCCCCGATCACGAGACGACGGAAGTACCGAGGCAGCGGGCAGAGTTAGAAGGGGACCCCAGCGAGGCCCTAGACGTAACCACGCCCGTGCCAGAGGACCCACCGCGGAGCAGCCAGACCCCGACAGCGGAGGTGGGGTCCCCAGAACCCGAACAGGAGACGGGTGAAGCCCCAGCTCCACCGCATGATTCCGCATCTGAGGTCAGAACCCAGGGGGCTCCAGCACAAGGCCCCAGACGATCAGCAAGGGTGCGACAGCCCCGAGCGTACCTGAAAGACTATGTCACCTAGGGGGGGTTCCGGACTATGGGGGGAGGGGTGTTGTGTCCACTGACCGCCACCGGAGGTCAGCGCACATACCTGAGCTTCAGTCCTGGAAGACAATGGGGACTAGGATTCTAGTCCCTCCACAGGGGAACCAATGGGAGCCATGGCGGGGGATTCAAACCCACCAATGGTGACCAGGGGGCGTCCCCAGGTGTGTATATAGTTGGCCTGCCGGCCGTTTGTCCGCATGTCTTGTTGTGTGCTTAATAAAGTGTGCTATGCACTACGTCGTTGTCTGTCGTCCATCCATGCGGCTACCCACTACATAACAAGCTTAACAGTGAGTAAAATGAGAAAGTGGAAAAACCCTTTGTCTCCATGCCCTTTCTGCCTATTGTAATGCCATCATTACCTCATTTTGCTGGCAGATGTAACATATTTGTGCTGACTTCATTAATTAGGGATTATTTTAGAGGATGTTCATATGGTCCTGTGTTACTGGAAATGTGCTTGCATTGCATCTATTGCCATAATATTTTCAATACTTATTCAAGCGATAATTGAAATATTTTGTTGTTGCTCAGTCGCACAGTCGAGTCCGACTCTTCGCGACGCCTCTACTAAAATAAGCAGAACTCATTTGCTGCTAAACTGGAGTTGGTTGACTGTCATAAGAGCTTTGGGACAGCAGTATGATGAATGAGACCTTTGGGTGCATTTACCGAATAAAATGTAGTTTCCTGACATTTCTGCAATAAATATCACTTCTGGATATATAAATAAAATGTATTTATTAAGGGTCACCTGCTGTTACTTATCAATGAATCTAGACAACAGTGTTCATCCATATTGTGTTATGTTATTGACTAGCCTGATACCCATGCTTCACTATGGTATTTAAGTTCCGTAAATCCAGTTATAATACTGATGATGTGAAGTTTGAAATCATGAAATGTAACATTTATTGTAGGAATTCTAATGGAGAAGATTGTAGTGTAAAAAATGAAGTCAGACATACGTACTGTGTTTTTCCCCCTCTACTGAAGGACCTCTCTGTAGATGACACTGGTGGTTCTGCCCTCAGGTGCTAGGATCACCAGGTTGCTTGGTAAGCTCACTCTGGAGCAGGCAACATAGAACTGTCCATTTAAGAAGCAGTTGTCTGTTAAGTCAACTCCTGCCACCTTCCACAAAAGTGATGGCCTCTCTACTCATGTTCCTGGATTGTTTTGCTCATATGGAGATGGTGTTGTTCTGAGCACTTCAGGGTGGTCTTGCTGGAACGATGAAGATAGGATTTATAGGAAGACCATGTGTATTTCAACCATAACAAGGTGTTTAACTGTGTTAAAATACCCCTTTTGAATTCTTTTTTTTCCTCCTCATAAAATTTGGAAAGCGTCCGGAGTGAGAAAGGAGAATGAAGTCTGTGTGAGTGATTTATGGGGGTAAGAAGATAACTTTACTCATTTAAACTGTACTTAAAATCGCTGTCTGCAGTATATTTGAACTGTTGCCAAGGCTTTCTTCATCATAATTGTCCGGAGTTACAGTGGCTAATTTAAAAGAAGTAAGAAAAATGAGTAAGAAAATAAATGGCGAGGATATGGAGGAAGGACAGGACTTAGAAAATTTGGAAATTGGCCAACTTTCTGTGGAGCAATTTAAAAGCTATTGATAGATCAATTTTGAAGCGTGTGTAAGGAGGCCTGTAAGAGTTTATTGGAGAAACCACAGAACTTACTTGTGGATTGTGATGGAGAAAAAAAAGGGGAATCAACCACAACCCCAGCAGTATACTGTGGAGGATGAGACCAGAAGGCAAAGTACCACTGTGCAGGAAACATTGGCTTCAAGCAAGATAGGATTTGAGAAACTTAGTGCACAAATGCCACACTTAGAAGAACCCTTAGATGAATATCGAAGCACATTTGTGAGAGTTCTCTGGAGAAACATCAGTACTCACTTTTGATATGTGATGGGGATAAAGGGGGGAATTACCCACAGCCAGGGCTCTTTTTGTAGAAAAAGCCCAGCAGGAACTTATTAGCATAATAGGCCACACCCAACAGCAGAAACTCATTAGCATATTAGGCCACACCCCTGACAGCACAGCTCATTAGCGTAGTAGGCCACCCCCCCCGTGTTACCTGAAGTGTGGTCATCTAGCCACACCCACCTTTTGCTTCTTATTCTGTTTACCTTGTTTGTTGTCAAAACCCAGGGCTTTTTTGGAGCAGGAACCCCTTTGCATGTTAGGCCGCACACCCCTAATGTAGCCAATCCTAATGAGTTCCTGCTGTTGGGTGTGGCCTATTATGCTAATAAATTCTGCTGGGTATGGCCAACTTGGGAGCCAGCCGGAACTCCGTTCCTGTGCGTTCATGCCCAAAAATAGCCCTGCCCACAGCACCAGCAGTGTATTGTGGAAAATCAGACCAGAAGGCAAGGTAATACTGTGCAGGAAACGAAGACTTCATGCAAGATGGGACTTGAGAAAGTTAGTGTCCAAAAGCCATACTCAGAAGAACTTCTGGCAAACTTTGCAATGTTGGAGGCGAAGAAAAAAAACGTTTGGGAACATTTACCCAACAAAACGACTAAACTTGTTAAAGCAAAATTAAAGCCTAGTATAAGGAAACTTGAGAAGCATGGAAGAAATAATAAAAGTTCAAAGAATACTGGACAGAACTCTTTTTTCCTGCCTGAAATGTAGAAGGAAACTAATGGAAAGGGGAACTCATGTATTTAAAGAGAGAAGGCATTTATGTATGGTTGTAAAAAAAAAAAGGATGCAGAAAATCAAGAAAAGATTAGCATATTCAAAGTGGTTTAGTATAAGTTGTGGGTTAAAAGAAAGATGAAAGATGGATATGATTTAGATAGGAATTGTGATACTCTGTACATATGATGGCTTTACTGTATGATGTGTTATGTCCAAAATGTGCAATTAAGGTAACTAATAATTTATTTGTAAAGTAGCTAATACATTTGTAAGTTCAGTGAGTTAAAATAGCTATTTCTTAATACCGTTGGAGAAAATGGGTGTAGTATAATGGTAATTTATAATAATATGAAGAGAATTTATTAAGAGGCATTAATATTTTAGTTATTATTTAGTTAATATTACAGTTTAGGATTTTGATGTCCCAGCTTATTTGATTTTTTTTCCTGTCTTTAAGAGATGAGATATGAATATTATAGCTAAAAATTTTGTGGGGTTTTTTTCGGTTTGCTGAAAGCTGGTGAAATAAGCTATTAAGAAATAGGGTAGATAAGTAGGTAATGGTTATAAAATACTATATACTAGGTAAAGGCTATGGTTATGAGATGTTATATACTGGATGAAAGCCATAAAAGTACAAATAAGAAATTATACAGTATCTTAGTGAGGTAACATAATTTTTGTTAGAATAGATATAGAAAAGGGAAAAGCGCAATGGTCTGCAGGTTTAGAGATGGATTGAAAGCAGAATACAATGCAATGCCAAAGAGTGTGAAGCTGGCTTAAGAAGTAGGAAAGAAAGGTAAAGTTAGAGGTAAAATGAGTATTCTATGGTTTATAAAAAGAATGTTGGAAATGTGATAAGGGTTAATTGAGAAAAGATGAGAAATTAGGAGAATTTAATTATTATTATTGTTTTGTTTTGCTGAAATCTTGTTATGAATTATAGACAGATAAAAAAATCATTTGAATTTAATCTCCTATAGAGTTTGATTGTTGGATTAATTGTGACTAGGATTAATGTAAAGAGAGATTTAAGATGTGATTAGAAATACACTTAGAAATGTGATCTGAGATGATGATGGGGAAGGTGGAAGTATTTAGCCATGTTAGTCATGTTGGAATTTTGTGTTAAGATACGATATGGTGGTCTTTCTTTTTGTGCATTTGTTGATGTTTATGTATTGTTATTGTTTGTCTCTTTTTGTGTTGCAAAATTAATAAAAATATTGGTAAAAGAGGGGGGGGGCTGGGCCAGCAGCATTACTGCACCTCACAGGTGGTTGTTGGCCATTCCTGATTTCCCCAACTGTCATTAGTTCTCTGCAATCTCCTGTAACTATTGTGGGGTTTTTTTTACCTCAGAACACTGAGCTCTGCATCCGACCAATGAGAGAGTGAGGGGTGCAAGGAGGCAGCAGCCTGGCATTCACAATTGGGGGAGCCCATTGTACCCCTTTTGACCCACTTATGGGTCAAATTTCTAAAAATTCCTTCTTAGTGAGCATCTACACCATGGTAGGAGCGCTCTCCCCAAATTTGGTGTTTCTAGGTCCAGCAGTTCAGCCTGGGCGTTAATTTTACGGTGAGGGGACTTTCTTATATAGATATAGATATAGAAGAGTGAGTTTCCCATTTGCACAATCCAAGACATTTTGGGCAGGTTTACAAAGAAAAACAGTACTGTATAGTCTTCACATTATAAACTAATCTAGAATATTGTGGGGGCGGGGGAAGTTAGTTCTATAATCTATCAAGAAGAAAATTGTACTGCCCTGACGTGGATAGCCCAGGGAATGCCTGATCTCATCAGATCTCAAAAACTAAGTTGGGCCTACCCTGACAGAGAATACCAGGACCAGGAGGCCAGAGGCAGACTAACCAGCCACTTCTCTGAATGTCCTCCATGCCCCAATAGGAGTCACCAGAGGTCACCATGACTTCTCGGCATGGGTGCGCAAGCGCACACATATGCACACATACTCAAATGCAGAAATACCAAAAAAGCATGAAGAAAATTATACTTCCTTTTATACTAGGACAGCATTCAACTTGTTCCTATCCATTCTGTCTTCAATCATTTTGCTTTTATGCAAAAGTGCAAAATTTAGGATACAAGTGTGCATTTGGGTTTTGTCAGCCAAGTTCCAGAATGACAGTGATTGGCCACAGTCAATGAGTTATTGTGCACATTTAGATCTTTTGAGAGATTAGCAGTACTATCATAAATAGAGTTCCACCCTTCTAAGTGAATTGACTTCAATATAAAGGTATAACTCTGTTTAGGATGACAGTATAGCATATCTTAAAAACTTGCATTATGCCAGGGGATATATGGCAGTGCTTTTTTAAGGAGTGTCATCTTAAACGCCCATTTCAGCAGTCTCAGCCAGTATTCAAACTTGTAGAGCAGTGAAGTATTTCAATAAAACTATTTTGACATGTTCATAATTTATCAAGAATCAAACTTGGTATCAGATGTAAAAAATCTATTCCTTGCCTTGATTCAGGGGACTTTTGTACATATGAAACTTGTGGCACCTAAAATGCAGACATAGGACTCTTTAACATACAGTGACTTCCCCATTTGGTCATGATAGGCCCCGGTCACATAAGCGGGAAAATCCATCGGGGAGGGGAGGCATATTAGATGCGGAGCTAAAAGAAGCACAGGAGCGCGATCTTATGCTCCCCCGCAGCTCCGTTCTCCCTCTGTCGGCACCCGATCACACTGTGGAGGCAATGCCGTAGTCCCAGCAAGGCAACACAGCAGTCCCGCATTAGTGTACATGCATGGGTCGCGGACAGCTGCAGGATGCTACGGGCTGCTGGCGCATCCGCAATCCCACGCCCACCATTGCTGCAGATCTTCCGGTAGGTACTCCATTTTCCCTAGTACCTTTTCGATCCACATTTTCGGCCGGATGCAACGGGTTAGGAGCGGGTGTGTGATGCTTGCCAGATGTTGGCATCTGATCGTACCGGTTTGATTTGCCCTTAATCCATCCCCTCCATGTACCTAATTCTCTGTGTGACCGGGGCCATAGAATTCTATTGGGAGGGGTTGTTCTTAAGGATTCCCCAATTCAGCAGAGGAGTGCCATGCATTCATTGTTGCAGATGGGCATTTGGAGCAGATCTGGCCTCCAATGAACTTAATGGGTGGATCTGGAGATGCAAATTCCCATCTAGGACCATTAATCACATACAACAAAATGTGAATATAGTGAGATTTAGACTTATATGGCCATTTAAAAACTATACTGTACACTAAAACAAAAGACAGTCAGTGACTAAAGCTGCCAGTGAAACAGGAACCAAAATTAGTAAATAACTGTGTGTGAAACTGGGTAGAAAACATGAACAGGGAGCCTATTTCAAAGTATTTCTTAGGTTCTCTCAAGTCTTTGTATAGAGCCATTTCTCCTCATTGCAGAATAATTTGAAAGCTTGGAGGACCTGGTCCCACAAGGAGCAAATTGCTGTTAAATTTCAACAGGGCCTCAGAATGAGGTTTAGCTATCAGTATCTGTGTGGTGTTTCTAGGTGTGAAATATGGTATACTTCTGTTGACTGAAGATCCTGATTAGGTCTGTGTGCTTACACAGAGCCAAACAGCTATTCTGCCACACTAATATGATATGGTTGCACCATTACTAATTCTGACAGCAAGCTTATAAGCATTGTTCAAAGATCTTGCTATAAATATATTCATTAATTTACATTCCACCTCCCTATTTTATGCTTTGCATTTTAAAAAATAAGATGTTAAACTCTAAAACGAATGGATTATTGAAGGAAAAAGAAATGCTTTCACTGCTGAAGTCAAGTCTATTTAGCTTTCCATTTTTAAGAAGGCAAATACATTTCCTCATTATAAAGGCCAATAGGGTTGCCTTCAAAACCCATGTGTATTTTGATCATGCTCAGTCCAAGGGGAGATTAAAACCTGTCACAGAAACCTGGAAGGCTTTTTATTTTAAAATACGCTCTTACATTTAAGAATTATTTATTATAACAAATGTATCCAGGTATTTAAAATCTTGCTTCTGCAAATCCATGCCTTGTCCCACTTCTCTCCTGTGCCCATAAACATCCAGTGCTCAATAAAATCCTTACTTGGTTGCATAGTATTTAAATTTTAACTCCAAAAATCCATCTTTCAGTAAATTCTTCTTGCCTTTCTGTCTTCAGTATCTGAATAGTGGTGTGTGTGGGTGCATTATCTTTTTTTTTTTTGTCCATCAAGTCACAGTTAACTCATGGCAATCCCGTAGGGTTTTGTTGGGATTCTTTTTGAGTAAGTCAGCAGAGTAAGTAGTAAGAGACTGAGTCCATGGTGTGTATTAAAATATAAAAGTTTACTATAAACCTAACATGGGAAAAGGTACACAGGATATAAAATAACAAAGAGCTAATATGCCTACATCCTTACAGTTAAAAGGTAAAATGGGAATGACCGGCATCTTCTTCCTCAGTCAGAAACAACGAGAGGAAGGAGAAGCCAATATGCTAAATACTTGACACATTGGTTTCCAATCAGACTAGCAAGTTAGCTCCAAAGTTCCCAGGCATTCTATTGTCTAAACAGAATGGTTACAAACAAACATGTGACTTCCTGTTGATCATAACAAACATCATTAACCCTGTAAATACTGACGTGTTTTGACTTGTAACACCCAACATCCCTTCTCAAGTTACAACACTGAAGTCATGCAAGTTCAGTCTTTCACATAGAGTCTCAAAAGTCTTCTTCTCGAGTGGCTTGGTGAATATGTCTGCGATCATCTCCTCAGTAGGACAGTATTGGAGTTCAATCAGTCCTTGGTCTTGCAGGTCTTTCACATAGTTACATTTGAGAGCGATGGTCTTATTCTTGGATTTGGTGCTTTCACCTTTGCAGATAGCGATGCAAGCTTGATTGTCTTCAAACAGTATTATTGATTTTGGTTCATCTATTCCAAAGTCTTTCAGTAGATGAATAATCCAGTAAGGCTCATAGCTGGCACTTTGCGCTGATACACATTAAGCTTCCATGGTAGAAATAGCTACAACAGATTGCTTTTGACTAGTCCATTCAATCAAACTGTCTCCATAGTAGAACAAGTATCCACTTGTAGATTTGCCATCAGGTGTGTCTTTGCCCCAGTTGGCATCCATAAATCCAGTCAGTCTTGGGTCATCACAGGCTGAGATTTTAAGTTTGTAGTCCAAAGTTCCTATTAGATATCTTGCCAGTCTCTTTATAGCTTTCCAGTCATGGATAGTTGGTGAGCTGGTCTTTCTGCATAAGAGTCCAACAGCTGAAGTTATATCTGGTCTGCAGATTGTGCTCAAGTATAATAATTTTCCAATTGCAGATCTGTACTCATGGTTATCTTTAAGTAGTGGTCCATCTGTATTCTTGAGATACTCCTTTTCAAGAGGAGTGCTCACTAGTTTGGAATGTTTCATTCCCACAGATTCAATAAATTCTATGATCTTTTGCTTTTGGCTCAAAAGAAAATTTCCATCCTCAGTTCTTTCAATTTGTATTCCAAGGTAGTACTTTATGGGACCTAATTGTTTCACTTCAATTTCTTTGTTCAGTTCATCTGCTATTTCTTGTACATCTCCTTGGTCTTGACAACAAATAACCAAGTCGTCAACATACATGAGTATGTATTGATATTGTCCATTTTTAAGTCTTGAGAACAAGCAAGGTTCTGCTATTCCTTGTTGAAAATTCTCTTTTTGTAACAGCGTAGTCAGTTTGTCATTCCATGCTTTCGCTGCTTGTTTTAATCCATAAACACTTTTGTGGAGTTTGCACACTAGGCCTTCT
>NW_015170281.1:1448247-1460892 GCF_001447785.1 Gekko japonicus | reverse complement strand
GATGCAGGTAGTTGATTGACTTCCTTCCAGGTATAAGGTTCCTTCACTGGTTGTACATTTGCACAAATTCCATATCTTGGTGGTGGTACTCCTTTGTTTCTTCTTGCTGATTGTCTCACAGTGGTTGGTTCCCCTTCTCTTAGTGTAGCCTCTCCTGGTTCCCCTTCTGAGCTGGAACTCTCTTGTGGAGATGGACCTGCCTGTTCACAGGTGGTCTCTGCAGATTGCCAAGCAAACAAGTTGTTGAAGGAGACTTCTGCAGGTTCCGGAGTAGTAGGTCACATTGTGGACTCAGCTGGCTTAGGAGTAGGTTGCACTGTGGACTCAGCTGGCTTAGAAGTTCGTAGGATGTTGCTTTCATCCACATGTACCACATTACATTCCTTAACTATGCACGTTTTAGGGTCTAGGATTCTGTAGCCTCTTCCTCCAAGAGCGTACCCCACTAGGATACCAGGCTCTGCTCTTGCGTCAAGTTTGCCCCTTCTCTCCTTTGGTACGTGGGCATAGACTTTAGAGCCAAAGGCTTTTATGTGTTTAAGTCCAGGCACCCTATTATGCCATAATTCAAAAGGACTTTTATTTGTAGTTTTTGATGGAACTCTATTATGAAGGTAAATGGCTGTATTGACTACTTCAGCTCAAATATTTTCTGAAAGTCCAGATTGCGTTAACATAGAACGCGCCATTTCTTGAATGGTTCTGTTTAAGCGTTCTGCATTTCCATTTTGTTGTGGCGAATAATGAATTGTTGTCTTATGTTGAATTCCTTCTTGTTGCATGAATCTTTGGAACTCCCCGCCACGGTACTCTGTGCCGTTATCTGTAAACAGTACCTCTGGCGCTTTCCCAAACTTGTTTTTAACAGCTGCAACATAGCATTTAAACTTTTCAAACACTTGATATTTGCTTTTAAGTAGGTATGTATAGACATATCTGGGTTTTGCTCCCATAAAACTGGCAAAATACTTGCTGCTTCCAGCAGACTCCTTTATTGGACCAACAAGATCTGAGTACACAATCTCTAGAAACTTTGTTTTTTTCCAGGAGATTTGCTCTTGTAGCTAGGAGCTGTGCCTTTTGATTTAAAGCAGGTTTCACAACCATTTTTCATAGTATCACAATCAGCAGCATTGATATTACAGTCCTTCAACAGCTTTTGTACACTTTGCACATTCCTATGAGCAAACTTTACATGCCATGCATGGAAACACTCCTTGTGATCACATGCAGATCACTGGCCCATTAGTGTCCATTTCATCATCACTAGCAACAGCAATGTCTCTTAGATAATGAAAATTTTCATGTTCTTCAAATTTTTTGTAACAAAATTTTTATTCAGGATATAATCAATCAAAGTCAACATTTAGTTTTACATTTAAACCCATTACATCCTACCCACCTCCCTTCCCCCCCCTACATGGCTTCCCACAGTGCTACGACCTCCTGTATATTGCTTAACCTTTTCTCCTCCATCCGTTTCCTCATTACAAGTTCACTAGGTAACTATTATTCTACTATTACAATTATATTCAATAGTTATTAAAACAAAATAAATTGTCTCTTACATCCCAATATTTTTCCAGATAATCTTTTAAATCTCTTCAGTCTTTATAGAAATCTTCTGCTTCCATGTTATTAAGTTTTCGAGTCATCTTGTCCATTTCAACCGAAAACAATAACTTTTTGATCCAATCCTCAACTCTTGGGACTTCATCTTGTTTCCCACATTGAGCATAGGTCATTCTGGCTGTTGTTATCATATACCACATCAATGTCCTTTTTGCCACATTGACCTCTTCCATTTTTAGTCCCAAAAGTAATATTTCTGGTTCTTTCTTGAGTTTACATTTCACAATTTTTTCCATCTCTGCATGAATCTCACTCCAATTTTTTTTTTGCTTTTTCACAAGTCCACCACATATGATAAAACGAGCCCTCAACCTTTTTGCACTTCCAACATTTGTTTGACATATTAGTATTCATGTTGGCAATCTCAAACCATACAATCTCAATATCATTATTCTTTTTTCTAAAACCAAAGGGTTTTTTTATTATTTTTAAACAGTTCATTTATTTGTCTGTATTCAAACCAACCATATTTAAACACTAATTCTTCTTCCATTTTCAATTCAAACGAATTCCCCACTGGTTTTAACATGTCTTTATACTGTACCCAATCTTCTCCTTTATATCTCGAAAAAGGCTTTACTGCCTCTGCCGGTACAATCCACAGTGGTCTCTCATCCAAGAAGTACCTTTTATATTTAGTCCATGTGTCAAAAAGTACCCTTCTGATAAAATGATGTTTAAAAAAACCATCCATTTTTGCCTTTTCATACCATAAATAAGCATAAATATTTATTTATGTTCTTCAAATTTATGCCAAATTTTGCCTTGGCCCTGATCAAGATTAATTTTAAAACCAGTTACTAGGATCCTCATAGTGGATATGAGGCAGATAGTGGCCTCAGGAACAAAAATGAAATCTTTGAGTATAACTTCCTCAATTTCACCACACGTATTCAAAATGTTCAGCACAACAGTTCCAGTTCCTTCCACAGCTAATTCTTGACCATTACCTTGTTGTAAATTAGGCTTTTTCTCTCTATCCAAATCAACAAACCATTCAACTGAGTTTGCAATATGCACATAGCTCCCCGAATCCAGAAGCCATAGAGCTTTAGCATCAGATTCTCTTCCATTAACAGACAATGAATGCACATTCCCACTCTGGTTTACATCTGCAGCATTTGGCTGTGTTTTATTAAGAAAGAATATAGGCTTTTTCCCAGTCTCTTTGCTGGTAGCATTTGGCCTTCCGCTGCCACGCCCCCTAGAGGCTCCTATTTCAGTGGGAGTCCACATGGTGTGGTCTCTTTCATCTTGCGCAAGTTTAAACTGGCATTGTTTGGCGAGAAGACCAGTTTTTGCACATATAAAACATTTATCATCTTTCTTAACATTTCCTCTTTGATAAGTAGGCTTCACTCTAAGAACTGACATGCTATCAGTGAGCTGGGACATTTCTCTTCTATTCCCCTCAGCTTCCAAATAAGAAATTGCATAATCAATGGTTAATTTCTCTACTCCCTTCAAAAACGTAACCTCATGAGCATAGTCTTTTGTTAATGAGCCCAAAATTACAGCAATAACAGTATCATCAGTTGGTGGGTTTCCTATGGCCTTTAGGTCATTGAAAGTATCCATAATGTTGTTCAAATGTGCAGTTAGTGAGTCTCCATCTCTCATCTTTGCATTAATCAAAGGTTGAAAGAGAAAGAGATTGTTAGCTCTAATTTTTCAATTGTATTTTTCATCTAGTTGTTTTATCCTTTCTTTTGCAGTTTTGCACGTTAAAAGCTTTTGATTGTCACTTGCAATAACATGTCCTAGAATTAAGGATTTTGCAAATCCATCCTTTACTTCAAATTTTTGCTTTTCTGCCTGTTGTTCAGGGCAATTTTCAGTAAGTACATAGAGGGCAGATTGAGATTCTAGAGCACACTCAATTGATCCCTTCCACCAGTTGTAATTTGTTTTAGATAAAGGTGGATTATTGAAGGAAGAAAGATTCTTTGAAGAAGCCATTTTACATTATCAATCCTTCCAACAGAGGCGAAGCGGTAACAGGCGGTCTGGTCAGCGCGGAGTTAAACGAACTTTCTTTGATCTCCAGTGGCGCAATTCAGCCCCAGGGATCCTTTGCATAGAGTGGCAGAAAACACGAACTTTCTTCCTTTCTGTCTTGTCAGCAACAAGGCTAGACAAGCTCTAAAAAGAGGAAAAAACTTTTCATACACACATGGGCAGCTCTGTGCGCAGAAAGGACCGGATCTGGGCACCCATAACCTTTGTTGGGATTCTTTTTGAGTAAGTCATCAGAGTACGTAGTAAAAGACTGAGTCCATGGTGTGTATTAAAATATAAAATTTACTATAAACCTAACATGGGAAAAGGTACACAGGATATAAAATAACAAAGAGCTAATATGCCTACATCCTTACAGTTAAAAGGTAAAACGGGAATGACCGGCGTCTTCTTCCTTAGTCAGAAACAAAGAGAGGAAGGAGAAGCTAATATGCTAAATACTTGACACATTGGTTTGCAATCAGACTAGCAAGTTAGCTCCACATTTCCCGGGCATTCTATTGTCTAAACAGATTGGTTACAAACAAACATGTGACTTCCTGTTGATCATAACAAACATCATTAACCCTGTAAATACAGAAGTGTTTTGACTTCTAACACCCAACAGTTTTTCAAGGCAAGAGACATTCAGAGGTAGTTTGCCACTGCCTGCCTCTGCATCTCAACCCTAGAATCCCTTGGTGGTCAGCAGGGTCAACCCTGCTTAGCTTCCAAGATCTGACAAGATTGGGCTAGCCTGGGCTATCCAGGTCAGAGGGTGTCTGTCTGTCTGTCTGTCTGTCTGTCTGTCTGTCTGTCTATCTATCTATCTATCTATCTATCTATCAACAGAGAGGGGGGAAATAAACTCCTTGCAACTGTTTGTTTTCTGACCAATAGGTGAGGCCAGGCTGGTCTTTCCTTTGCCATAGTGTTCTCTCTAAGAAGTAGAGAGCACACTAGTGATGGTGTTCAAAATAAAGATTTGGTAATATGGCTTATGCTGAAATTGCTTAGCTATTCAATAATTACTACTTGATTTAATTACAAAAAATACAGATTTGAATTAGCTAATGCACACTGTAAAATAAGCCAGCATTCTTGACAAACTAGGTTCAAGACCTTTTAGATGCATAAATCATTACGTCTTCTAAATTGAAAGTTTCCTTTCACATCAGTCCAAATAAGATTAGTATTATCAATTAGAAATAGCTAAGATTACCATACTTTGTAATCTTTCTAGTTCCTATTTACAAAACAATTTGATCTTTAAATACTGAAAATGGACAGCCCAGAAACAATCAGTGCTCAAGTACTCTAAAAAATTACCACAATGAATTGGAATTTGCACATGTCGAGCTCTTTGTATTAATGTCTCTACATTTTGTCTTTAATGTGATTATGATGAAGGATTTCCCCTACAAGGACTACACTGTTGGCAGTTTAGATTTCATTTTTGATAATAAAAGCTGTGTTCCTTGATGTGAACTTGAGTAATGTGTATGCTGTCAAAGATGACTCAATGGGCTTAGAAGTTGTAACTATTCTTGGGATTGCACCGTAAAAATCTTCAACAAATTACCTTTTTGGAATTCTTTCACCTAGCTACTTCTTGTCATTCTTATGCTGTTGATTGTTCCAAATGCAAGGCCTCTGGGTACTTCTTTCCTTTCTTAATGCAGAAGAGTTCTGTGGAATATTTCCACGTCTTGAAGGCTCTGTATCAAGACGTTTTGTTTTGCCAAGAATATAGCTTTCAGTATGCCTTTCTATCATTCTATGGAAGGAAAAGGTGATTGTGTTATGCTAAATTATTCTGGTCATGAGGCTAATGAAAACAAGTTCTATTAGGAAGGAGACTTGTTTATAAAACTACATGTCCAAGATTTTGGCCATAAAGCATAAAAACATTTGTGTTTGATGGTAATAGGGCACCCTATAAATTTTCACTATTAATCTTGCAGTCCTAAACATACATACTAGAAAGTCCCATTGAACTCAGTGGGACATTTTTTCAACTGCAAGTCTGCGGTTAATAATGAATGGTCATTGCTGTGCTGATGTGGTCCTCAAAAGAATCCTTCCCCAATGCATTGCTCTTGAAAACTTTGACATCTTATGTCCTCTGTCTCCCTCATCCCTCTGCTCCTAGTTTAAATTATGTGTCATACAATGCAATCTGGATCAAAAGCCTGGCACATCTAAGAAAAACTCCACCAAACCAATGTCTCAGTTTAGGAATTTGGATCTAAATCAAAACGTTTCTGTTCTTTGGCCATTAGTACACCCCACTAACTGCTGGGAAAGACTGATGCTCAAAAGATAGAGGAAAAGAGCACCTGCTTTCTCACGCTGATTTATGTTTGCCATCTTGATAAAAATGCAAGGCAGCATATGCAGAAACTGTGCAGAAACACCATTCACATGGTAATTCTTTTGTATCTGCATAATTTCTTTTCAGGTGCCTGAATGAATACCAGGCTAGTGGGAGGATTTTGAACATCCCATTCCTTAAGTTTGTTCATGGTTATGTTTAGCATCAAGTTGATGTTGAAGATCAAACACCGCCTCTTTGTCTGGATACTCACAAATAAAAGGTGGGCTCATTGGTTCCAATCCGATCCAAGCAGGCCCAAATAATGCCTGTTAGATAACATGACCTCAAATTAAATTAATCAAAACCTGGATTTTACGTGATCACAGGAAATTGTGTTGTAGAAAAAAATTCACATTATTTCCAGTCGTGACTAATAACAAAACCAGAGCACTGGGAATTGAGCTTGCTGACCCGGACAAAAATAACAACTCTGTACCACAAGCCAACAAAAGCAACCGACCAAATTCCAGGCTGAGGTAGTTGCTCATGCTGTGGTGAATAAAACTGACCACAACGTTTGCACTATAGGTTGAGGGTGGCATGTGGCTTTGGCTTTGGGTGGCCCTAATATTATTAGGTGGTTTGTGGAAGCTTTTCTGTAGATTTTAACACAGTCTTATCCTTTCCTCAAAGAAAAGTAGCCCAGTTTTTTTTCCATCCAGAAGTGCTGGGCACCCACAATTTGCTTTGATCTAAACAGAACTTTGACTTACAGACAGCTGGAATGAATCTGACCGTTAAAAAAACCTGTATTTAGATATGAGATGCATCTGTGCTTATATGAAGAATTGCTCACTATAGCTTGATCCAGAAATACTGATAAGATTTTTTTAAAGGAAAAAAAGCTATTCCCTGTGGAGGAATGAATTCAGTTTATGTCCTATGCTAGAAAGGAAATACAGATCCTATGAGTGTGATCTGTTTTTAATATCTCTGTATCTGCTGAAATACTGTGTGGGGGGGTTTCCACTGATGGGAAAAATACTCCTTAACAGCGGCAGTCTGTACTGTATGCAATGCAACCTGATATAATGTACTATCTGTACATTCCATAGCAAAAAAAGTAAAATCAATCAAAATCAGCCACAACTAAATACTAAGTTCCATTGAGTGCAGTAAGACCAAAAGTGCTTTTTATTTTTATTTATCAATGTATTTATTTTTGCATTTCATATACTTTGGGCATTATGGTTTTGATTCCCACTTCCCTTAAATCCTTAAACTGCTATAACTTCTTCCATACCATGGGTTATGCAGCCTTACTTATTTGATGGCTGGGATGGTGGGAATAGCTTGAATAATCAGCAGTTTGAAAACATAGGAATACAGTTTAATCTCCATGAAAACAGCAAGGAATTCAGATTAATGAGATCATATGTTGTCATGCTTCAGGAAGAGTGGATGCTCAATAATGGGGGATGGTTCAGACACAATGTAAAACCATATTTTATTTTATCTGTGCTTTGGGAAACCAGGAATTGGCTTGTAGACGATCGTGGAATCCTGGTTTGTCTGTCCAGTCCCTGCTGTTGCTCTGTCACCCACTGCCCCAATGAGGACCTGGCTGTTATCTCAGCTTGCTTTTTAGCACCAGATGCAGGACACAGCCATACCATTAACTTCCTTGCCATTGGCTGGCAGAAATGTGAGGACAGGAAAGCTTCTTTATGCAGTCTTCCTTCACTGTTGGCATTGAGCCATACAACCTTATCAAAGACTAGTGACATAAATTGTCAACCTTGCAGATTATGATGATGATTAATTCAATTTATTGATCGCCCTATCCTAGCTATGCCAGTCTCTGGGCAATGTACAAGAGAGGCATAATGCCATAAAACAAAATAGAAATTTTAAAAATCCAATACAGTTAATGAGAATAAAACCAGAATGCTTCCTTCCCCAAAACTGAGAAAAACTTCCTGCTACTGCCAATTTCCCTCCACACAAAACCAGCCAAGACTCACGTATCCCAGCTCTTCTCAGGGCCATACAAGACCCTTGCAGCAGATGCTCCTAGGGTTGCCAGATCCAGACTGGGAAACTTGCTAGAGATTAGGAATGGAGTCTGGGGCAGACAGGGACCTCAGTGGGGTACAATTCCATAGGGTCCAGACTCCAAAAGTATTGATTTTCTCCAGGGGAACTGATTTCTATAGTCTGGGGATGAGCTGTAATTCTGGAAGATCCCCAAGTCCCAACTGGTGGCTGACATTGCTGGAATCCCCATGGATTCCCAACATCTCACATTTTACTCATTTACCCTGGCAAGGTATTTGCTCCCCCCAAATACCACCCACCACAAACATACTTCCAGCATTCACAAACCAACCAAAACTTAGCTATCTGCTCTATGTACATCCATCAAAATGAGAGCATTTGCCACTTATGATGCCCCCATCCACTGCCCTCTGTCAGAGGCAAGATTTCCCCTCGATTTGTCTTTCCCTTTGTGACTGAGCTGCCCTAGTTATTTGTTTTCTTCTTCCTGAAGAACTCTGGCCATCCCCCCCTGCCACAGTATGATATTTTGACTGTTGACTCAGCCCAGGAACCTGAGGGAAGGAATGGGAGCCCTCTTTAACTTATATGATTTAAATGGTACTTGAGAAGTTTTTATATTCAAAAATAACAAATATTTTATTCAACACAGAGGGGAAAGTTCAGGTGAAATCAGGGGTTGAAATTTCTGAGGGTGAAGAATTCCTCCCTTTCTATGGAGGCCCAGGGTGCCACTGTTGCTAGATCAGCCTTCTATCATCTTTAGCTGGTCAAACAACTGGCTCCCTATCTCACTTCCAAGGATCTAGCTACAGTGATTTATGCAATGGGCACTTCCAGGCTTGATTATTGTAACTCACTCTACATGAAGTTGCCCTTGAACTTGACCCAGAAACTGCAGCTGGTGCAGAATGCAGTGGCATGCATGCTGACAGCAATGCCTGTGCAGGCACACATTCAGCTGGTGCTCCTCCAATCTGCACTGGCTGCCTATAGAGTACCAGATCCAGTTCAAGGTTCTAGTGCTGACTTTTAAAGCCCTATGCAGCCAGTGACCTGCATATCTCAAGGATAATCAGTCCCTGTATGTGCCCCACAGAGCCTTACACTCAACTGATCAACATCTTTTGGTTGTCCATGGCCCAAAGGACATCCGGCTAGCCTTGTCCTGGCCCCAGCCTGATGGAACAAGCTTCCATCTGAGATCAGGGCCCTGAGGGATCAGTTATAATTCCACAGAGCCTACAAAATGGAGCTGTTCTGCAGGGCCTTCGGTGGAGGCAGCAGGTGTCCAAATACCATTCTTAGCCTCCCCGCTGACAGCCCTAGCCTAGTAGTTAGTAGTTCAATACCTCACAATGCCACTCAGACGGTTTCCATCTGAACATCGCTACCAAGGCTACTTTTTTGTATGAAAGGTTGAAATCTTTGCATTTATATTTTAAATTTAACATTTAATTGTTTAATTTTATATATTGTTTCTCTGTCACAGTATCTTATGTGGCCTTGCAAGCCACCCTGAGCCTGCTTGCGGGGAGGGCAGGATATAAATTGAATGAACGAACGAACGAATGAATGAATGAAATAAGGCGGAAATTAGACTGACTTCGCAGTCAAGGCAGAAATCTGACTGACTCTCTTCTTGGCATGCAGCTCTCAAGTCTTTCTCTGCTCAGCTGATGCTAACCAATCAGATCTCTTGGAACAGCCTGTCACTCAAGGCTCTCTGTTTCTGTGAAGAATTAACCCTTCACAGTCCTTTATCAGTTTACACAGCATTTCTAAGCTTTTAAAAGTGCAGCCCGTCATAGGGCCAAAGAAGCTTACATTATTCTCCTCATTTTTATCTGCACAACAACCCAGTGGGGTAGGTTAGTGAAGTATGTGACTGCTCCAAAATCACCCAATTACCTTCCACAGCAAGATGGGGATTCAAATCTGGGTCTCTGAGACTCTGTTCTGAAGCTCTTACTGCTACACTGGTTTTCATAGGGTGACAGCTGCTGAATAGTAGCAAGTCACCAGGCAAGTTGGGTGGTATCCAGTCACCCAGATGTTGCTTCCATGTTTAGAGTTGACAATCTCCAAGTGGGTGACATCCCAGAATCACAACTGAAATCTAGACAACAGAGATCTGTACCCCAGGAGAAAATGACTGCTTTGGAGGGTGGACTCTGGCATTATATTCAGCTGAGGCCTCTCCCCTCCCCAAACAGTGCCCTCCTCAGACTTCATCACAAAAATCTCCAGGAATTTCCCAACCTGGAGGTGGCAATCCTAGCCAGGCCTGGCCCCAAGGTGCCCTCCCTCAAAGGCTAAAATAGGTCCTGCCCCCTCCCCCTGTATTTTTACTGACAGAACCAAGCCTTGGAATGCTGCAATTTCCTAGTAACAGCCACTGAGGGAATCCATTGCTTAAAGCTACAGGTGCTCCTTTTATCATTTCCAGCTTTTTAAAAGCTGCTCAGTGTATTTTTTTTTAGATTTCACATTTTCCTGCAAATCTGGGGTCCTTTTCAGGGTTTCACAGCTCCAGTAACCTGATTTATGTATCCAAAGATATCCGGACTTTGTTATTAAAATATAAGATCTGTCTATAGATAGATAGATAGACAGACAGACAGACAGACGACATCCTGACTTCGTTATTAGAATATATATGAATGAGGGGTTTTTTGTGTGTGTGTGGATAGATTTCAGATTTTTCTGCAAACCTGGGGCTTTTCTCAGTTTTATAGAAAGACCTGTTGTGAAAGACTGTCAAGGGTTAATGCCTCACAGAGTCTGACAACCTTTGAATGACAGGGTGTTCAAACAAAATTCTTTGGAGAGCATCAGTTTAGAAAGGACAGTTGGGAACTGACAGTTGAAGAAGAGTCAATTTAGCACTGACTGAAGACTGGGAAGAAGGCAAAGAGGAGTGAGAAGTTCATGGAAGATTCCCATTCAAGCCAAAATGGGACAGAGATTCTAGTGAAGAGAAGTAATCCCTGCCCAATGAAAAGGGAAATAACTCTTAAAAGAGGAGTGATCCCTCTTCTGTATATATAGAAGGATTTGGGGAACATGGTTTGTACATTCCTGCCTTCTAAACTGGAATTGTCAGTGAAACCCAGAAACCTATGATTGCAAGTTAAAGCAGAAACTGAAACGAAAGCCTCCCTCCTCAAAGTTTCAAAGACCTTGTTGAAAAGCAAAAAGACTTACTTGTTGGCAGCATATTAACTGGGTTTATTGTGATTACAAGGTTACCTCAGTTTTATTTCAGTTCACCTCATCCTACCTGATACTACCTGACCTTTTCCCCTTCAAGTCAAATAAAATATTTTGTTTATTTTGAATTGTCAAAAGCCTCTCATGTGCCATTACAGAAGTAGAATAGAAGCCGGTGGTTTTGTCTCTTCCCTCAAGTCTCTGGGCTGGGCCAGCTTCAAAATATATGATAACATGACAGGGTGGGACAGCCAGAGATCAACTAAATGAACAATATAGATACAGGGGCCACTCAGCAAGAAATAAAGAAGAAGGGAAAGGGAAAATCCTGTGTGTGAGGGAGAGAAGAGGACAAGATCGACATACCTGTCTTGTCTGACCAGTGTGTTTTTAAAATATAGCTCTTTGTTGTTTATGGGCATCTGTGTTTTCAGCTTGTGAAACATGCCTAAGTGGTAGGATAATCATGTTTCATCCCATGCAATTGGTTCTAGCTCATTTTAAGATCCCTATGGATGCCATGTTTATTTATTTATTTATTTATTTATTTATTTATTTATTTATTCGAGTATTTCTACCCCGCCCTACCCCGCGAACGGGCTCAGGGCGGCTTACAAGGGGCATAAGCCCATACATAAAATTCAATAAAATCCAATAACATCATAAAATACAATCGATACATACTGTTAATAATAATGATAATAAAGTGCTTTAAGTTATAAAGTTCCAAGATGGTCTACAGTTGTCTCTTACAGGAAGTGACCCCTGCCAGCATTAGTTATACTAATATCATACCGGCAGTCTTAATCCAAGCTAGTCGGCTGATCTTGCCGCCATATAGTCCGTCTCACCGCCGGGCCATCAAGGGCGATCCAACTTTGATGGTATTTCCACCGTTGGTAGTGGTGGAAGGAGAGGGCAGGGTCGGCGGCCCCTACATGTTCCCGCACACAGTGTTTGTCATTTTCACTGCTGCTTGCAGGCCCTGCGGAATTGCATAAGATCCCGCAGGGCCCTGATCTCTTCCGGGAGCTCATTCCACCAGGTAGGGGCCGCCACTGAGAAGGATCTAGCCCTTGTTGCAGCATATCGTACTTCTCGGGGATCCGGAACCACTAAGCGGCTCTGGGTCCCCGACCGAAGTGCTCTTGGGGGTATATACGGGGAAAGGCGGTCCCTCAGGTAGGTCGGACCCAGGCCATGTAGGGCTTTAAAGGTGAGTACCAGCACTTTGAAGTGGATTCGGTATGCTATAGGCAGCCAGTGCAGCGCCTTCAACCCAGGCTTGATGTGCTCCCGCCTGGGGAGGCCCATCAGCAGCCTAGCTGCCGCATTCTGCACCAGCTGCAGCCTCCGAATCAACGACAAAGGCAGCCCCATGTAGAGAGCGTTACAGTAGTCTAGCCTTGAGGTGACCGTCGCATGGA
>NW_015170281.1:1445748-1445926 GCF_001447785.1 Gekko japonicus | reverse complement strand
ACGTAACCAATCGCGTCCTATCCAGCAGCTCTTCGCTCTATCCCTTCCCGCTCTACCACTCTCCACTACTTTATAGTGCAAAAACCAGCCCAATGGCTCTCTAATGCACAAAATACTTACTAAAGTCTAATCTACCCAGTTTAGGCCTCATCCTCTCTCCATTTACTCAAAAAGGACT
>NW_015170281.1:1432653-1445585 GCF_001447785.1 Gekko japonicus | reverse complement strand
TAATCACAATTCATTGTTAATAGACATAATACTAAACAATATTAACAATAAAAACTATTCATCCCATAAAATTCATCCCTAAACCCGGCACTACAACGATCACCCTCCTTCACTACTAGCACTAGAGTCATACACATACATCAGAGCTACTGGTCAGACCCGATCCAATGCAGATGTTCCACACATTCCGGCATCAGCATCCCAAGTGCTCCAGTTTTTTTTGCCCTCTCTCACAGGGCTCTCCGTCCGGCACTCCTCCTCCGTCACACAAGCCGCAAATCTGGACGTGTCACTGTCCCTCCACTCGCCCTCTCTCACAGGGCCCCTCCAACTCCACCTCCCCGGAGGCCACGGAGCAGATCTCGTCCCCGTCCTTTCAAGGGGCTCAGCAGGACACTCCGCCAGACTGCGCCCAGGGCCGCGACAATTCCTTGCCCACCCCTGGCCAGCCAGGAAGCTCCAGGGATCCCGGGGGGAGGAAACCGCTCCAGATGACTTGGCCCACCGCCGGCGCCGTCCGCCTCGCCAGCCGCGCAGCCCCGTCGACCGTCTCGGGGTGCCTCTCTCCGTCTCCCCGAGCCCCAGGCCTGGGGCACCACCGCCGCTCCCCACGCCACCGACGGCACGCAGGGCCAGCAGGGGCTTGGCGAAATTGACACGGAGCTCGCTGCGGCGCCGACGCTGCCACCACCGGCGCCGGCCGCCTCGCCAGCTGCGCAGCCCCCGCCGATCGTCTCGGGGTGCCTCTCTCCGTCTCGGCGTGCAGGGCCAATGGGGGCTCAGCGAAATTGACGCGGAGCTCGTGTCGCTCCGGCCACCGCTCCAGGAGAGCCGTCATCAATCGCGTCCCCGGCCGCTTCCCCAGCCGCGCCTCCACGCCAGCACAGGGTCGCGTTGCAATGGGTGGGCCAAGCGCCGCCGACAGCCTCAGCTGTGTGGGCATAGGAATGTTTCCAGGTATCACCAAGTCCAAACGCCCAGGAGCTCACTTGTACTCACTCAGCTGTTAGTCAGTAAGCACATTACTAACCAAGATGCTTTGTATATGAGGGTACATAGACTCGAATAACTGATGGAAAGCCATTCTCTGGCTCTACATGCCCATACACATACTCAGGAAGAGATTATATTGAAATATCACTCTCCTTAGTTTACAGTGGCTTAAGGCTTTACATATCTTTTTTCTTATTATTTCAATTGTGCCTAGAATACTTGTAGATTATTGCATTTAGGGTCTGGCCTGGCAAATGCTTGTTTAAAAGCTGGATGGGTAAGATTTACTAAACTACAGTCAGGGGGAAAATACCATGAACTGTAACAAATGGGATTTTAAAAAATCATGTCAATAGTGCTATCATAATCTGATTGGCTAAGACAAGGTCCAAAAGACTGCGTGGTGAACACTGCATGCAGTCTGTGTTCCTGAGATCCCATCCCCCTTTTGGCAAGCAGACAGTGGACCAGCCAATCCTGAATCTTTGGAGGCACTCCAGAAATGACTTCTGTGGGTGGAGCTGCTGTTAGAAATCCACCACAGGCAACCCTTGGTGTATTGCTGACAGAAGCTTGTGCAGGCCTAAAATGCTGTTTAGGAAATGGCATTAAGTTCCAAATAGCATTTGAGAGTAAACAGAGCTTCACCCAAAATGACAGCTACTACTGCATTTTCTGCTTCCCAATGTGAGAAAATTAATGTGCCAAAAAAGTGCCTACTATTTAAAGGCATCTTGCTCCAGACATTTTTAACAGCTGAGATTTGTAGTGGGTAGACCACTGAAGTGTCTCATCATTAAATTATGAACTGTACATTAGAAACAGATGTAGCTGTGGAAGCCTTGCATGACTGTGCAGTCCTCAATAGTTGGCAGTTCCATTGCTGCTAAAACAGGAAAGTGGTGCATGACTAATAGATCTGCTGTTCTATGTAGGACAAAGAATTTTGAGATGTGGGTGTTGCAATCAGTGGCTGTCAATGTCATAGCACCGTATGTTCCAAATGCTGAATCTTTGCCACACATCATGCCTCCTGGACCGACTAAGCTGCAAATGCTGTTCAATAATGGACCACTGCAAAGTGATTTTTTCTGTTTTTTTTTTAACCATAATATTTTATTAGGTTTTAACATGACACAGTTCAAATACATACAGGTTCTCAAGAGTCAATGTAACAAAGGCATCCCGAATAGGTCAAACATTGTATAAAATTCCAGCATCTCACAAACGTATATTGGTAAAAGCAGGCTAACTTAATAATAACAATGTGTATTTCGCATTACTAATAGCTTCCCAGTCAAAAGATTCAAAGGTTAACTTATCAACGATTGGATACCATTTACTGGTTGGGTTTAACAAAACACATTCATTTTGATCATTTGTACTAAAAATTGAAACGGTCTCAAATAAAAAATATTCCCAAACTTTAGATAGCCATAAATTAATTGTCGGAGGACTTTTATCTTTCCATTTTTTGGCAATACTATTCTTTGCAGCCGTAAATAGTATATTTATCAATTTTCTCTGTTTATTAGGAATCTCACTGTCCGGCCAAAGATTCAATAACATCAATCGGGGGTCTAAGGGAATAACGCAACCAGTAAGGAACAAAATTTGAGATCGAACTTGAGACCAAAATTTGGAGATAAATCTACAAGTTCTGTTAATGTCTAACTGGCACTGCAATCCTAAACAGGGTCATACCCTTCTGAGTCCACTGAAGTAAATTGACTTAGAAGAGTATAACACTTCTTAGAATTGCACCATGAATGGTGGTTTTCAAGAAAACTCCATGAAAATAATCAAGAATGGAATTCCTCCCAGCCCATTACAAAAATAGCCACCTTTGCAAAATGTTAAAAAAGGACAAGGGGATGTAAAATGTACAACCCAGGCTCATTGGCCCTGGGTAGGAGTTGGAAGGGAGACCACCAAGGAAGGCTGCTACACAATGGCAAATCACCTTCTATACGTTGACTGTGACCTGAACTGAGAACATTATGTGCACTGAAATCAATGGGCATAGATTCAGACTGGGCCCAAATACACTGGCCTTGTCAGAGCATGATTTCCTGCTCATGAACATGGAGAATTTTGGGCTTGTGAAATCCCTCCCCATGTTTGAGACAGTTTGAAAAGGCAGTATTCCCTTTTACAGGGATGGAGCCTATGTATATGCACTAAGACGCCCTTCAAGCCTGCGACCCATCCTGAAGGTGGTCGGCAGTGGGGCTAGGATAAATAACCCCCCTCTGACATTGGTGCTGTAGAATGCCAGGTCTATAAATAATAAGACCACAGTCCTTTGGGACTTCCTGTTGGAACAGAAGGCAGACCTGGCGTGCGTGACCGAGACGTAGGTGTGGGATGCGGAGACTGTAGCTCTCTCCCAGCTTGCCCCTCCTGGGTTCTCGGTCCTACACCAATCACAGACTAGAGGGCGAGGGGAGGAGTGGCTATTTTCATTCATGAGGCTTACTCCTTCAGGGCACTCCCATCATTGGAGATTGCGGGCATTGAGTGTGTCAGCCTGGTATGGGAGGCTGGGGAGAGTGTGGCAATTGGCTGGTGTACCGACCGCCTAACGCACCGGCCAATAGCCTGCCGTCCTTGATGGAGGCCATATCAAGCTGGGTGCTGGTACACCCTAGGCTAATAGTCTTGGGTGATTTCAGTGTCCATGCTGATGACGCGACTTCCACTCAGGCAACAGACCTAGTGTCATCCATGGCAGCGCTGGGACTCTCCCAATTTGTAACGACCCCCACTCACCAGGCCGGGCACACGCTCGATCTGATCTTTGTGGCTGGGGGAACAGTGGACTGGATTACTGCTTTGGCAATACCATGGCCGGACCACCATACCCAGAGGGCCCGTCTGAATATTCCACCCTATAAAGTACTGAGACTGAGGCATAGCATAGTGATTTCACCTCATACTTTACTTAGAAAACTATAGATACAGTAGCTGGCCAGAGGCCCGCTTTAAATACAATTACAAACCACACCCCAACACACACCCACACTCATGATTGGATTATTTACAGTGTTATTGCAACCATAGGTTCTCTTGAGGATCTGGACGAGCTGATAGGTTGGTTCTAGGATCCTCTCCTTCTATTGTCCAAGGATACGAGGCTAGGTCAGTTCACCTGGCCATTAGAACACAACACACCCCGACTCTGTTTAGGCAGTGAACGTATTTTAGCTCACCTGCAGAGCCAAATGGACCCAGTGTGGCTCCAAATGGCCCTGCGGGACCTGATGCCCCCTAGCGGCTCATTGGATGAGCTTGTGGAGGACTGGCATAGTCGGCTCTCTGCAGCCATCGACGAGATCGCTCCCCAGTGCTCTCTGCGCTCACTCTAGGCTTGCTCCCTGGTTCACCCAAAAGTTGCAGCTTATGAAGCGAGAGCTAAGACGGCTAGAAAGATTGGTGCCAAGCTTGAAACGAAGCTACAAGAGCATCCTATAGGACGTTTATGAGATTTAATGAGATGGCAATCAAAGCCACTAAGAGAGAGTTCTATGCAGCCACAATTGCATCCGCGAGCTCACGCCCAGCCCAATTGTTTAGAACGATTCGGTCTATAACAGCTCTGTCTCAGGGCAGACCAAACACTAGGGAATTGGATATTGACTGTGAGGCATTTGCGAGCTATTTTGTGGATAAAGTCCTGGAGCTCTGCCGCAACCTCCCTGACACAGTTGAAACAGTAAGTGAACTCGAGCCCCCTTGCGCATATTCGATTCTGGTTTTGGATTATTTCAGTCTGCTTAGCCTGGAGGAAGTCGACAGATTGCTCGCAGTTGTGCGCCCAACCACGTGCAGCCTTGATCCGTGCCCTTCCTGGCTTACTAAAGCTGGCCATGAAAGGTTTCAAGGTGCCTTGC
Organism: Gekko japonicus; assembly: GCF_001447785.1. Lineage (NCBI taxonomy): Eukaryota > Metazoa > Chordata > Lepidosauria > Squamata > Gekkonidae > Gekko > Gekko japonicus. Next base: position 1,440,699 of record NW_015170281.1, on the reverse strand, counting down.
AGGAGATTATCAAGAAGTCCCTCTCTGAGGGGTGGTTCCCGGGTCATTCAAGGAAGCTCATTCAAGGTCCGACCTTTCTTGAAAAAACCTTCTCTGGACCCGGCCGAATTGGCCAACTATTGGCCGGTTTCCAATTTGCCTTATTTGGCTTTCTGGATGACACTTCTGTATTAGATCTCTTCCAGTCCGGCTTCTGCCTGGGACATGGGATGGAGACAGCACTGGTCACTCTTACTGACGACCTCTGGAGGCACCTGGATCGGGGCGGTGTGGCGGTACTGTTGTTGTTGGAACTGTCGGCCACATTCGACATGGTCAGCCATCAGTTGCTGACCCACCACCTCGCCAATGTGGGGATTCAGGGGCTTGCCTTTCAATGGCCTGCTTCCTTTCTCCAGGGTCGGGGACAAATGGTTGTGCTAGGGGAACAGCAGTTCAGGAGACACCCACTTGAGTGTGGAGTGCCTCAGGGTGCGGTGCTTTCCCTGATATTAAAAATCTACATGTGTCCTCTTGCCCAGATTGCTTGGAGGTATGGGCTGGGCTGTCACCAGTATGCTGATGACACCCAGCTTTATCTGATGTTGGGTGGCCAATTGGACTCCAGACCGGAAGATCTGGACCAGGCATTGCAAGCAGTGGCTGGTTGCCTCAGACTGAGCTGGCTGAAACTAAATCCGGCGAAGACGGAGGTCCTGTGTCTGTGTCTGGGTGGTTCAGGGATGGGGATCCCGCTCCCAACCTTCGACGGGGCACCGCTAGTGCCAGAGTCGGAGGTTAGGAGTTTGGGAGTGCTCCTGAATCCCTCCTTAACAATGGAGGCCCAGGTAGCAGCCACTGCTAAGTCAGCCATTTACCATCTTCGGCTGATTTGGCAATTGGTTCCTCGATTGCAACAACCTGGTTACAGTGATCCACACAAAGGTCATCTTGAGATTAGACTACTGCAATGCTCTCTACATTGGGCTGCCCTTGTCACAAATACAGACGCTGCAGCTAGTACAGAATGCCGCAGCCAGGTTTTTGATGGGTCTTCCTCGATGGGACCACATCCAGCCTATGCTGAGGTCACTGCACTGGCTGCCAATAGCATACTGAATTTGCTTCAAGGTGCTGGTACTTACCTTTAAAGCCCTATATGGCCAGGGTCCGGCATACCTGAGGGACCGCCTTTTCCCATATATACCCCAGAGAGCACTACGGTTGGGGTCACAACATCAATTAATCATTCCAGGCCCTAAGGATGCCAGGCTCAGCATTACTAGGGCCAGGCCCTTCTCAGTGGCAGCTCCTTACTGGTGGAATTAGCTCCCAGAGGAGATCAGGGCCCTTCGGGGCCTTTTACAGTTCTGCAGGGCCTGCAAGATGGAGCTCTTCCACCAGGCTTTCAACTAGGAGCCGCCCACCACTACCACCAACCACCACTACTTGAACATCTGTGGTACAGAGCCGGCCCCAGTGTGGAGATAGAGCCATGCCTTTGTAGTAGGCCAGAAGATCACTGAGCCGGGAACTTTGGTGGTACATCCCAGAGTGTGCCACTTTAATTTAATGAAGGGACGACTAGTACTGCAAGCATTTTAAATGTATGACTGTTTAAATGTATGATTGTTTTAAATGGTTGTATATGTTTTATGTGGACTAGGTACATTGTACCGATCAATGTAAGTCACCCTGAGCCGGTTCGCGGGGAGGGCAGGATATAAATGCAACAAACAAATAAATAAATAAATAAATAAATAAATAAATAAATAAATAATAGACTTCATGCTCACAAGCTGGCAATCATGCATAGGCAGAGGCGGGGCCAGTGCCCTGATGCTCAATCCCCCCTCTACATATGTTTATTTCAACTAGCATGATGTCATCTGTAGAAGGCTACTGTCATGTGTAAACCAAGGCCTAGAAAGGCAAAGAGCTGCTTAGGGATCACACAAAGGACTTGTGCTAGCCAGATAATTTTTTTTAAGCCTTTTGACTCCCTTCAGTTACAAAAGCAATTTGACACACAATGGAGAGGGGCAAGTTGCTGTTCAAGGAAAAAAGACATCTCAATATCCCTAGTCTGCACAGAACCAATTTTCTGTTATTGGACTCTGGCCAAAGATCCAGATCTTTGGTGCTGGCAAGTAATATGCTTCCTTTTTGCAGCAACGCCAAGCAGGAATATTCTGAATTTCTTGCTCTTGCTGTTTCAATTAAAAATGCCTTTTTTCAATTTTGCTTCTCCCTTGTGTGCAGCAAAATGGTGAGTCTTTATTTTCATGCTATGTTCTGTTTCCTTGCACTGATTTTCCTGTTAGATTAGATGTACAATGTTTAGTCTCTGTTATGTCTGATGCATTTGAATAGTTTATAATGTAATTTGAATAGTTTATAATGTAAGAAATGGCGTAAAAGTAACAAAAGAATTTAGAAACCAGCAACCCAAAGTCTCAAAATGATGACACTAGAAAACAGCAAAGGGGCATATTTCTACATTTCTAATCACAGTGACAGCTCCATTCCATCAGTGGCTTTTGCTTCTTTTGGAACAGGCAAACAAATGGGTGATCAAGACTTTGCTCACTTTCTCTTTGTCCTTCTCCAGTAAGGCAGGGGAAACAAAAGGAAGCTCTGTTGCCAAACAATTGTTTTTTTTTAATTATTATTATTTTAACCTTATATTTGATATACCGCCCTAACCCCCGAAGGGGTCTCTGGGCGGTTCACATTTAGTCGTTCTAAGAACTGCGTTTCCTATCTAGGGCCACATCTAGAGTTGGGGGTGGGGCTTCCTACCGGTACCCTTGATGGTGTATGTGCTTCCTTCTTACTTCCATCGGCAGGCTCGGCGTCTAGATCGATCCAGTTCTTTATCCTCGGCTGCTGGCGCGGCGTCCCTTCCAGGCTCCCGATCTTCCTCTCTCCGGCCACCACGGCGCCTGCGTCATTCGGCGTGCGCCTCCAGGGTACTGCCGGCGCCGCCCGATGTCGCTAGGTGTTTCCTTCGGCCACCAGGGATCGCTCTGCTCCGCACCGCCCTCAGCTCCACCAGCACTCTCTGCCGCCGCTGCCGTCGTCCTCTGCACCGCCACGCCAACCGCACAGCCATCAGGCCTCTTCCGTCAGAGGTGGGTGCCCCCTACCCTTCTAAGGGTAGGTACCCATTCGTCTACTTGTACTAGGTGTTACTTGGCTTTCGACCCACTGGGTTGGCGGGAGCTGGGATAAAGGCCGGGTGCTCACTCCGGCCACGGTGGTATTCGAACAGCCACAATGGCTGCTCTTAGTTGTTAAAGCAGGCGTTTTACCGCCTGCACCACCGCCTGCACCACCGCTGTGGTGGTGTGGTCAAAATAACATATTTATTTATTCAATTTATACTCCTCCCTCCCTGCCAAGGCAGGCTCAGGGCAGCTTACATAAAATTCCACATATAAATACAGTTAAAACCAAACATAAAACAATCCTACACAATTCATTTATCAGTTCTCATAAAGTGCTGGAACAGTGATCTAGTAAAGGGCATGAACAGTAGATCTCAAATTAATAGTGCTACTTAGGTGACAATGACAGTCAAGTTGGCATTTCCAAACCAGCTCAGCTTATTCACGTTCATTATGTGGTGAGCACAGGCTGTAGGTTGTAAGGCCAGGGCACAGGGTCAACTCCTAAGGGTGTTTGATGCAGCTCCATGATTGAAGGCCTGGTGAAAGAGTTCCATCTTGCATGACCTGTGGAACTGTAAAAGGTCCCGCAGGGCTCTGATCTCTTCTGAGAGCTCATTCCATCAGTACGGAGCCACCACTGAAAAGGCCCCGGCCCTGATTATAACAACACCCCAAATCCTGATCATGCTTGGTAAGACATTAACATTCATTCTCATTGATATATTTATTTATTTATTTATATCTTCGATTTCTACCCCGCTCTAACCCCAAAGGGTGTCTGAGCGGCTTACAAGTTCCAAATTTATCCCTAGCTAAGGCCACATGTCTACAAGGGTTGGGGCTGCCTACCGGCACCCAGGTAGCAGGGCTCGCTGTTTTTCTTGGTTGTTCTTCCCGGCCGGTCTTTTGGGTGTCAGTGCTCGGTTCCTGGTGTGGTCGTCCGGCGGCTTCTTCTTTCTTTCTTTCGCCGGACTCATCTGGTATGTGGGTCGTATCGACTTACAGCCCAGCTAACGTCCGTACGGCTCCGCTGCGCTTGCATCACATCACCACGTCCTTCTGTGGTTCTGCCTCTGTCTCCACGTCCATCGCTCCGCTTGCCTTCGCTCTGCTGCTCCGACGCTACGCCACTCCATCGCCACCATTTCCACCGTCACCACCGCCGCTGCAGTCGCTTCTACTGCTCCTGCCACACACACCCGTACGGGGAGGGTGCCCCCTGCCACCAAAGGGCAGGTACCCATTCATCTACTTGCTTATATTAATTGCTTTTGAACTGCTGGGTGGGCGGGAGCTGGGACTAGGGCCAGGAGCTCACCCTGGCCACGGTGGGTCTCGAACAGCTGTAGCAGCTGTTCGCTGACATAACCAGCAGGCGTTTTACCGCCTGCGCCACCGCTTCCTAAGATTAGATTGGAATAAAAATAGAAGCCCCCCTGAATTCCTTCTTCAGCAGACAGGAGAAAAATTGTTCTTCCCTGAGCCCTAGGGACCAAATGGGTTATAATGCAATGACTTCATAGCTATATCTATGCAGTGAAGGCTGTAATGCTGAGCATATTTGGGGGGAGGGGAGTCCTATTGCAATTAATGGATCTACATCTATGGATTAGACTGGGCTGTAAGTGGTTTCCAAAAACATTAAGTTTTTTTTAAAAAATCAGTGTATCTCAGTACAGTTGATGAAGCCAGATTTAGGAAGGTCCATATAGGCACATGAATTAGTCGAACCATAACTATGCCTTGAACAAGTACATTACCCTGTAGAGGCAACAAAGCATTAGTTTACACACTTTTCTCATTGCTTCTCAACATGAATAGCATAATTGCTCATTTCTATGGATTTGAGCTCCGCAGGTGGTAAAATTAACACATGCTGTGCAGCCATTTTCATATTGCACCATAAGAATTACTACAGTTCATGTAGCTTACTTAGTTAAATATAAAATGGCATTTTTATAAGAACATTCACAATTGTGAGGGATTTAGAAATGTTTAATCAAATATTACTCATTGGAAGTTTTGTTACTTGAAAAATTGTGGGCATCATAACATGTCTTGCAAATTTGTCTTCCATAAATTTTTTTTAAATGGCATAAACTTGGATAAACATTTCAGGACGTTTATAAATATTTAGATGCTTTTGCACCATTGCGATTAGGGATGGGCACGAACCTGCTCATAAACCTTTTTTGTGGTTAATTTTGGCCAGTTCGTGGTTTATGAACTGAAGTTCACAGACTGCAGCCAGGCCATGAATTTCCATGAACCTTTAAGGCATTTCATGGAGGTTTGTGGGGAGCAAAAAACAGGGGTTTAAACTCCTGCTTTCTTCTCCCCACAAAAGCTGCCCAAATAGTTGAGTGGTGGGAGCAGGCTACTCCTAACTGCTCAGCTGTTTATATTGAAAATAGCTGACTGGCGGGGACAGCCTGCTCCCACAACTCAGCTGTTTTGGGGTCTAAACACCTGAGCCAGCTCCCCTGGCTCAGTTGTTTAAAGGGGCATTCTTGGGCAGCCAGCCCCTGTGGCTTGCTACTCAAGAAAGCCTCTTTAAACAGCTGGGCCACGTGGAGGAAACTGCTCCATCTGGCTCAGCTGCTTAAAAGGGTTTTCTTGGGTTCAGCTCTGAACCATTTAAACCAAACAGCTGAGCAGTGCTCTGCCACTCAGTTGTTTGGTTTAAATGGCTCATAGCTTTTTAAACCCCCATTTTCTGCTCCCTGGGGAAAGGCAGAAAACAGGGGCCATGAACCCATACGAATTGGTTTGTTTCACGAACCAAGCTCCTGGTTCATAAAGGTTTGTAGTTCAGTTTGTAGTTTAGCCATGAACAACAAACCGAACCACAAAAATGCTATTTGTGCCCATCCCTGGTTGTGAATAATCAACTTGTCTAATACACAGTACCTTAAATCAATTAACCTTATTTTCTAGATACTTTGCAAAGGTAATTATACTAACAGTGCTGTCCTAAGCAGAATTACACTCTTTTAAGCTCCTTAACTCCAATTAAAATAGATAAGTATTTTTGCTTAGGATTGTACTGTAAATTTATATGTGAATTTATTCATAATATTTCAAGCATTTGTAATATAGTGTACCATTTATTTCTAGCCTTTGAACCTCCTGGTTCTCCAGCTATGAAGTTAGCATTCCCACAATGGTGAAGATAGTTGTGAGAGATGTCCCTGATCACTCTCAGTCAGACTTCCTGACAAAGAGACCTTTGACTCTCAAAAGATTATAAAATTGTGTTGTCTCTGATGCTACTGGATTTGAACCTAGCTGTTGTACTACAGTCCAATATGGCTACCTTCTGAAACTACATTCAGACTTCCTGTATATGTGCATTGATCCCCATAGTCTGTCAGTAAAATGTAAGCAGTTCTGGAGACATGGTGCAGGACTGGAGTCAATATGCTCCAAGGTGGTGCATCTAGTGGGGCCCATTGCCACTGGACTCCCACCCATGCACCAGGTGATGGAAGGAGTTGTGAGCAGGAGAAGGATGCCCAGGCATACGAGGAACACATAGGTGGGAGTGGGAAGGGAGGGCCTCATGGTGAGCAGACAGGGGGTCCTGAACCTGCCCAGAGCCCTCTGAAACCTGGAACTGGCCCTAAAAAAGTGTTTGCATTTCATGTCACCCAAAGAATGCATAATTTTCATAAACATAGTTAGATAGACTGTAATTGATTTAGTTTATATTTGGGAGGGTCATAGTGCAAGAACTCCTACTGAAAGATAAATAATTTCACACCCGTTGAAGTTTAATGCTCAAAGAAGAAAAAAATAAAATAGGTATAAAACCTTCAAACTATTGTCACAAAAAAGATGTGCTGTGAATTCTAGGCATAGGCCCAAACAAAGTGATGATTTCCACCAATGATTATGGCCCATGAGTTTGTCCCCTATGGGCCCATTATCTGAACAATGCAAAGTGGTAGCATCTGTACTTGGGGAACTCTGAGGATTCCTTTGAAAGACAGTGGAAGAACAATTGGAAGACAACAAGAAATTAGATACATCAAGTGTTTTAACCTTACTCACAATGGTATCACAACCTTCTAATTGTTCATGAAATTTTTTGGTTCATAAATATTATCAAGTGACTTTTTCAGTCAATGTTAGATGTGTGGGTGTTTATTACTAGGAAAACATCTGACATACAGACAGCAGTAGAGATTTACTGATAACTTTAAATCTCACTCTCTTTGTCCTTTCTTGTATTCATTTTCAGTAATGTTCCTAGATCACAGCAGAGCCTTGTTGTCACCTCCCAACAATGAGGCTTGTACAGTAGCCGCTTTTTTTTACCAGATCTTACTCAGATCTGTCAGACTTCAGAATAAAATCAATCGTCTTGCCTTTTACAATGGAAGAGATGAAGCACAACAGCTCACATAAGCAGGCTATAATGGTAATAGCTAATTTAAGGGTTCATTAACAAATACCAGTAGTAGCAGTATAAGCTTCGGCTCCTTATTACCCAGATGTGAAATGACAGAAATTAAATGTTCAAAGAAAGTGATTCCTAAATACCAAAACAAAACAGAAGGGGATTTAAATTACAAAGCTCTGTTTGGGGTTTAGGGAATATGCAGTTTATTGGTGCATAAATATTGCACAACACATGTTATTTTTGAACTGTGTAAAGAATCTATATACGAATAAAAAAGAGAATTCACAAGAGCATAGTAATAGGAATCTGTATTTGTTACAGAATCTTAAAATGTTACTGCCAGCCTTATTGACTATAAATGAAGTAATGCAAAAAATTGCAGTCTAAAATGTAGCCAAACTAAATGGGTATTGACAGGATTAGGCTCAGATGTTACATTAATTAAAACAGTAGAACAAGTGTTATTATTAGCTATTAGTCTCCCTTTCA